>NC_052049.1:89439054-89792813 GCF_903992535.2 Arvicola amphibius | reverse complement strand
GAGCCAGAAGTCTCAGCATCTAGGAGTTAGAGGGTGAGGTTTGGGAGTTCAGGGTCAATCCCACCCACAAAGCAAGCTGCAAGAGACCGTCTCAACACAAACACACACACACACAGGGGGGGGGGGGAGAGGAAGAGAGAGAGCGCAAGCAGACACTGAGATGAAACCAAGTGTTAGCAGTCATAGGGCAAGCAGCAGAGCAAGCAGATGGAAAGACTGATGACCCCTCCACACACCTAAATGCTGAGCCAACCAGGCCTCATGAAGATGAAATGACAGCTGTGCAGCATGCCTGAGACCTGCATCATGCATTCCAAAAATGCCAGGTGAACCATTTCATACCAACCACCCAGGGTCATACTCAATTACATACTCTAATGACAGTATACAAAATTAAATGATACTTGGTGCTTAGATGAGGCCCAGAAGATAATGACCCTGCCAAGCATAATGGAAGATGCCTGTAGACATACTCGGGAGGATGAGGCAGGAGGACTACTGTGAGATGGAGAAGGCCAGCCTGAATTAGAAAATGAGACACAGTTTAAAAAGTTAAGATAAAGCCGGGTGATGGTATACATAGGCCTTTAATCCCAGGACTCAGGAGACAGATGGATCTCTGAGTTCAATGCCAGCATGGTCTACAGAACTAGTTCCAGGACAGTTAGGGTTGTTACACAGAGAAACCCTGTGGGGGACATGGGGAGGATAGTTACTGGGGAGTGGGGGTGGGGCATGTTTTTAATCCCAACAGAAATCTGAAGGATGAGGCATATAGATCTGAGCTCATGAGTTTGCGACCAATCTGGTCTACATGATAGTTTAGGGTTTACCTGAACTACAGTGAGACCCTGTCTGAAAAGAGAGAGGGAGGAGGGGAGGCAGGGTGATTAAAGAGCATGTACTGCCCTTGCAGAGGACCTGAAGTCAGTTTCCAGCACCCTCGAAACTCCAGCTTCAGGGTATCTAGCATTCTCTTCTGGCCTCTGAGACTACCTGTACTCACATTATGCATACACACACACAATCAAAAATAAATCTTTTAAGAAAGAAAACCTGGGTTTTTTGAATTACCACGCCTGTAATTCAAGGTAGGTGGATCTGTGTGGGTAGATTAGGTCAGACTCATCTACACAGCGAGTGCTAGGGCATTCCAGATTTAAAAAAAAAAAGCATTAGGAAAAGGAGGAAGAAGGAGGAAGAAGAGAAGAGGGAGAAGGAGGGAGGAGAGGAGGGAGAAAGGGAAGAAAAAGAAAAGAAAAAAGAAAGGTGGCACACACCCAAAACTTAGCAGGCAGAGGCAGGAGCATCTCCTTAAGTTGAGGCACAGAAGTCACAAACCAGCCAGGACTACACAGTGAAACCCTAACTCAGTAAAGAGTGTAGAGAGACCTTGGGGGACTGGAGAAAGATAGTTTAGTGGTTATGAACTCATACTTGTCTTGCAGAGGACCCCATGCTTGATTCCCAGCAGCCACAATGGGTGGTGGCTCACAACTGTCTGGGACTTCAGCTGCAAGGTAATCCAATGAACACGTCAGGCCCCTCAGCCACCAGTACTCACTTGCACATACCCACACAGACATTAAAAACTAACTAACCCAGTTGCGTTTTTTCCTTTAATTTTTTATTACATTTGTTCATTGAGTATGTGGTGTGGATATACCTATACTACAAAATATATGTGCAGGTCAAGGAGTCCTCGTTTATGTGAGTTCTAGGGCCAGAACTAAGTTGTCAGGATTGGTGGCAAATACCTTTACCCACTGAGCCATCTTGACTGCCCTCAGCTGTATTTTCATTATCTTCATTATTTGGGCATAAAAAAAGAGAGGAAAGTTTCAACTGGACATCCTTTCCACAAGACATTAAAAAAAGAGAAGCTAGAGGCTGGAGAGATGGTTCATGTGTTCAGAGGCTCATGTGCTGTGCTGTGCTGTGCTTGCAAAAAACAAGGATTCAATTACTAGGACCCACATGGCAGTTCAGTCATCCGTAACTCCAATTTCATCCTCTTCTGTTCTCAAGTACCATCACATAGTGTTGCAGAAACATACATGCAGGCAAAAATACACACACACACACACACACACACACACACACACACACAGAAAAGCTGGACTTCAAAAAGTCCAGCTTTCCACTGCTATAAACAGGATCATCTATGACATGATGTCTTGTAAAATCTCAAGGACCTAACATATCCAAACTGTTAGATACTTTAAAAATTTAGTACAAATGAAGCTCCCTGCCTTCCCTACTATTTCAACATTGTTAAAGAAGCAGGAAGGTGAGGCAGGGCAACCACAGCTGCAGAAGGCTGCAGCAAAACTCAAGTCCATTCATCTCTCCAGAAGCCACAACCCTCTTCATTCACTGTGGAGATTTCAGTCAAATCTCTTTCTGCTCTAACTCTAATCCACTGCAAACAATAAATATATCTTTCTCTCCCAAGACATTATGATGGGGGAGGCACCAAATGTATAGAACATAGGAAAAATAACTTCTAATTCCCTCAAAGCTTTATTGTTGCAGGACATATGATCACACCGTGAACCCTGAGATTGCATTTACTGGAAAAAAACCCGTTTCAGGTTGTGGTGTGGCTCAGCCCTAGCACACACCTTTAATCCAAGATCTTTCTCCTTAAATAATGTAAACAAGATTAAATAAAGCCAACCATATGTCAAGAGGCACACAAAGCAACCATTTGATATGAAGTAAGCAGATTAAGAAAAAAAAACAGCCTTTAGTCCCAGCACTTGGGAGGCAGAGGCTGGCTATCTCTGAGAGTTCAAGGCCAGCCTGGTCTACACAGTGAGTTCCAAGACAGGATCCAAAGCTACAGAAACACCCTGTCTCAAAAACAACAACAACAAAAACAGTAAGATTGAGTCAGGAGAATGGATAGAGATGTACATAAGCTGAAGAGAAGGACATTCAGTTTGTGGAACTTGGTTTAAGAAGGCATAGGAGAAAAGGCTTTTTTTTTCCCCAGTGGCATCAGCTGAGGAGGAAAGTCAGCCAGGTACTTTCTCTGTCTCTCTGAGCTAGCAGGCTCTCATTGGTGAAACTTAATGATTGAGATTTTGTTGAAAACAACACATTATTTTATATGACAAACATGTATAACATATAAGCTTACCATTTTAACAACTTAATTGTGTAATTCAGGGGTATTAAGGACTTTAATACTAGTGAGACAACCATCACTATTCTCCATCTATACAATGTTCTCATCATTCCAAATGGTTAGACAGTGCTTTAATTAACTTTAATTTTTTTCAAATGAAATGAACAACAGCTTCAGAGACAATGGATAATAGAAAAAAACTAAATTAAATCAGTCTGTATATTTTAAAGATGTGTTGACCTCAGAATGGAAACCAGGATATGTGCTATGTTGGGGAAGAGGTTTTCGCCTGTTTCCACAGAAAAAAAGCTGTGAATACCATCAAGACTGACCAAGATTATATTTGAACAAGGAGAGGTGATAGTTCTTCAGACAGCTTGGCCATCTGAACTAACTTATAAAAACTAACAAATAGGTGCTGGAGAGATGGCTCAGAGGTTAAGAGCACTGACTGCTCTTCCTGAGGTCCTGAGTTCAATTCCCAGCAACCACGTGGTGGCTCACAACCATCTGTATGAGATATGGTGCCCTCTTCTGGCGAGTAGGCATATAAGCAGACAGAACACTATATACATAATAAATAAAAGTCTTTAAAAAAAGACTAACAAATACCTTTCATTTGATCAGGTATAAAAAATAAAAATTAAACCAGGCGGTGGTGGTTTAATTCCTTTAATCCCAGCAGGGGAGCAAAGGCGGGCAGATCTCTTTGAGTTCAAAGCCAGCCTGGTCTAGAAGAGCTAAAGGCTCCAAAGCTACAGAGAAACCCTGCCTTGAAAAACCAAAAACAAAGAAAAAATAAAAATTAGTATTTTCAAACAATAATTTATAAAGGCACACTTGCCTTACTGACTTGAACAAAAAATGGGTTATCTAAAACCTTTTTTTGTGTGTGTTTTTAGAGACAGGGTTTCTCTGTGTAACAGCGCTAGCTGTCCTAGAACTAGCTCTACAGATCAGGCTGGCCTCAAAGGCACAGAAATCCACCTGCTTCTGCCTCCCAAGTGCTGGGATTAAAGCCAAGTGTCACCACCACCGCAGGGCCCTTAAACCGTCTTTAAATCCATTTTAGGATGTCAGACTGGCCCACATCATCTGGAAATCAGCTTTGGAGTTTTCTTCTTAATGGATATTTTTGTTGTTTGGTATTAAAAACACAGTTAAGAGATTTAAGATGTTTTAAGTAAATTCAAAGGATTACTATAGTTCAAACTTGTTTTCTAAATCTCGAAGCCTGGAGTGATTTGGAACTAAAATAAAATATTGGAGCATGGCTTTGGTAGCCCTTTAATCCCAGCAGACACAGATGGATCTCTATAAATTAGTTGTTCTCTATATTCTAGAGTTTACAGCGAATAAGGTGGTGGTAGCACACACTTTTAATGACACCAACCAGGTACAAAGCTCAGATATAGCTCCTAATTCGGGTATTTACACACTAGAGAAATCACATACCATACTTACAGATTATTATAAAAACCCTCTTCAGGGTTTCTAGAAAGGCAGCTAATTTCCAATGGGGACAGGAACAAAGAGCAGCTTTTGTGACTGCCGGTAAACTCTTCTCCAGATATGCAACCCTGACCAATACTGAATCAGAGAATACCCTAATTCTGGATATGTTTATTGGTGAATTGGAAACTGGGGACTCTTCACAAAGCAAAAAGGAATCCACTAACACTTGCTGTTGGCTTCTATTGTAAACGCTTTTCATATATGAAGAATAAATATTCTCTCTTTGAAAATCAAATCTGACCTGGGCAGTGGTGGCGTAAGCTTTTAATCCCACCACCTGGGTGGCAGAGGTAGGCGGATCTCAGTTGAGTTAGGCCAGCCTGGTCTACAAATTGAGTTCCAGGACAGTCAGCAGCCAGGATTGTTACACAGAGAAGCCCTATCTCGACGCCCCCGCCCCAAAAAAAGAAGTAAAAAAGAAAAAAAAGTGAACATTTTATTAGACACGGAGAAAGCTATATTCACTCAGTCATTGCCAACCACCCTATGGTCATAAGAGTTCCCCTTACAATGATGGATTGAATCCATTCAAAGGCAGAGTCTTTCACAGGCTTAGCCATGGAAAGAAAGGTATTGTAGTGGAACTGGTACCTATCTAAATTTCTTTGTGATCAGGATGTGGTAAGCAAAGGGGTCTGTGCCTTCCCACCCTGAGGAAATAGCTCAGTTGCCCATAATCTTCCACCCTAAACTGCTCACCTGTCCCCTCAAGAGAGGCACCTATTGAACTGTGGGGATCAATGCTAACCCATGGCTGATAGTTCATCAACAACTGATTGAACCAAAACTGGAAAGAGCAGTCAATAGACAGAAGAATGGAATGTCCAATATTGAGAAAGGATCCACAAAAATTAGCACGGCACTATTGGCTATAAGACAAACAACTAGGAAAGCAAAAGGAAAATATCTACTTGTTCCAATTTATGGTGCCATGTACAATGGTATAGTTAATTATATGAACATCAAAATGGAAAACCACTAAATGGCAGATAAATGGCAAATATATCTGGTCATGGGAGGCATGAATGGAAAGGGCAAAACTGAGAAAGACAGCAAATTTTATGTAGCTCATAGAGGCAAGACAAATAAAACATCTGAAAATAATGAAATAGTGGACAAATTGGCATCATGTTTAATAAAACTATAGGATATTAATTTTTTTATTGTTTGAGACAGGGTTTCTCTGTAGCTTTGGAGCCTAGCCTGGAACCAGCTCTTGTAAACTAGGCTGGTCTCAAACTCACAGAGATCCACCTTCCTCTGCCTCCCGACTGCTAGGATTAAAGGTGTGTGTCACCACTGCCCGGCTAGGGTATTAAATTTTGACAGGGAAAAAAATTCAGAATAAATCAGCAAGAATGATAGATTACAGATTTTAAAAAACTTGAAAGTTTGCCCCTCACACTAAAAACTAAGGGGAAATGGAGAAGCAAATTAAACTAGCACAACCCTAGAAGAATAACTGCTACAAGGAATCCATAG
This sequence comes from Arvicola amphibius, assembly GCF_903992535.2. Lineage (NCBI taxonomy): Eukaryota > Metazoa > Chordata > Mammalia > Rodentia > Cricetidae > Arvicola > Arvicola amphibius. The sequence continues at coordinate 89,786,683 of NC_052049.1, read as the reverse complement.
CCAGGAATTAAAAAGCCACTTGAAAAAGGCAGGTTGAAATTCAAAATGAAAGTCCTTTGTGATCTAAAAATAAACATAATTAAACTTTGAATTTATAAAGAGGAATATAGGTATATTTATACACACATACTAAGGGATATTTAGTTTCAAAATTTCAAAAGAATTTTCTTAAATGAAAGATAATACTTTTTCTGTTGCCAAAAATCATTCTGCTCTAGGATAGATATAACCTGATGGAAAAGGACTCCCCCCTCATCCAGAGTTAGAGTTGAGGCGGGGTTTTGCATCCAACTAAAAAATCCAAAGACAATTGAACAAGTGAAACATCTGTAGAAAAAGGATCATCAAGATCATCAAGAGAAAATATCCCCAAAAAAGGGTAAAATGGACAAATAGTATCACCCACCTCCAGCTAACTGTCCTGAAATTCTGGCTCGTAGTCGCAGACTAGCTAACGCTGACACCCATTGCACCATCTTGCTTGGATAGCTAACCCTTCCTGACAGATGACCTTCCCTTCAGATAACCATGGGAGGGTGGGGGCAGGACAGTCACTAGGAAAGTCACTCTCTTTTTTCTTCCCACCATGTGGCTGGCCAGTTTATGGCAGATTCCCAAATGTTTATAGTTGCTGCCCTCTATAGACATAAGTGGCAAATGGTCTTTATGTAGTACCAGTTCAATTAAAAACTAAAGATGGTGGGGTCTGGAAAGATGGCTCAGAGGTTAAGAGCACTGGTTGCTCTTCCAGAGGTCCTGAGTTCAATTCCCAGCAGGCACTAATCTCATCATAATCTTTTTGTTTTCATTTGATTCTCTTAAACTTCTTAAGGTATACATGGTCTCAAAACCTGTAAGATCATATGCATATAAACTTTCCATTGGAATACAAATGGTCATACAGAATACTGACTAATCTAGAAATAAGCCTCATCTAGTTTCCTGTACATGTTTTCAGGTTTGAGTCTGAAGCAGGTAACTAGGAAACAAGTTTATGTACCTCAGATGTACTTACTAGATTGTAATCCTCAAACCTTTCAGAGATCTGCTAAAAATGTTGTAGTTTTCTACGATAAACTGTGACCATTTCTAACAGTAACCTTTGAGGTATTCAAGATGATGGGCCCTGCAATGACAAATCTACCTAGAGTATGGTAATGCTAACCACTAGGCAACCTGCTCCATGCCTCTTATGCTGCCAAGTTCTGTGCAATCAATGGACACTTTGGATTGACTGTTGTGCTCTATCTAGCCAGGATTGCCACTAAACTGACAACCACTGCCCAAAGATCAGCTTCGGACTACAAACTGCTCAGGATATTCAAATTGCTGAGTTCATGAGACTGACACGAAAGTTTTACAGAACATCAAAATTAAAAAAAAAATTCTAAAACTGTCAAATATAACCAAGCTAGACATTGTAAATAGTTTTATTGTGTTAGAGTTCAAACCTTTCCTTTTTATTTAGAACAAAAGGGGAAAATGTTGCACGATATTTGATTGTAGTGTGAACCCTGAGACTGCATTATCTACTGGAAAAAACTGTTTCTGCTTGTGGTATGGCTCAGCCTTATCACACACCTTTAATCCAAGTGCTTTCTGCTTGAATATTGTGAACAGGATTAAATAAAGAGGCAGAGCAAGCAGCCAGTTGATAGGGAGTAAACCGGAATATTAAGGAAAAACCATAGAGAGTAAGACTGAGTCAGGAGGATGGATGGGGGACGCACACGAAGTAGACGGGAAGGACATTCAGTTTGAGGAGTTTGGTTTAAGAATGCATGGGAGAAGAAAGGGGCTTCTGGGACACTGGTTGAGGAGGGTCGGGTACTTTCTCTGCCTCTCTTGAGCTAGCAGGCTTTTCACTCCAGTGTCTTTCTCCCAAGTCTTTATTGGTAAAATTGAGCAACTGAGATTTTGTTAAAAGCAACACTCACTCACCTGCAGGATGGCAGCCCCACCACTGTAAAGTCTAAACCAGGAGCTGAAGCTAGGCTAAGCTGGCTAACACATGACTACATAGGAAAAGGCGGGTTGGGGGGTGGGGGCGTTACAAGTTCATGGGCCACACATATTGATACAGAATAGCTCAAGTAATCAAAGAACTGACAATATGTAGCAGATCCTGACTCTAAGCAAATAAATATACAGCTTATAATAAAAAAGTAGCAGCAGTGTGTTAGATGGGCTGTGGTGGTTCACGCCTTTAACCTAGCACTAGGGAGGCAGAGGCAGGTGATTCTATGTAGTTCCAGGCCAGCCTGCTCTACAGAGTAAATTCCAGGACAACTAGGGCTCCACAGAGAAACCTTGTCTCAAAAAAACCAAAAAAGTAGCAGCACAGGCAACAGAAAGAAAGAGAAATCTACATTTCTTGAGGATAAGAATCACTCTCCCCAACAAGAAAAGTAATAAGGAACTAAAAAAGGACATTCCGCACAGCCTGCAATCCCAGTACTCAGGTTAAGGCACTTTGCAACCAGTCTGGACTTCAATGTGAGACTCCATCTAGGTGGGGTGAAAGCCGAGGAATGCTATCTGAGCCCAGAGAAGAACTTCTGGTCAGATGTGTTGCAAACCGTTGATCCCAGCACTCAAGAAGCAGAGAAAGGCAGATCTCCAAGGGTTAAGAGGTCACTCAGTGGGGCCTTGTCCAAAGACTCGTCTAACTCACATCTACACCTTACTCCCACAACAGATCCTGACCATAACTAGATGCCTTCTCCATAGAGCAAAATTCTGTGGGGGGTCGGGAAGCCTGGTGTGGCGACACACAAATATAATCCCAGCCCTCAGAAGGTTGAGGCAGAAGGATTCCAAGTTCAAGCCCAGCCTGGGATACACAGTGAGACAATACTTCAAAAAAGAAAGAAAAGCTAGGCGGCAGTGGCACATGCCTTCAACCCCAGCTTTCAGGAGGTAGAGACAGGTGATCTCTGATTCAAGACCAGCCTGGTCTACAGGGCAAGTTCCAGGACAGCCAGGGATACACAGAGAAACCCTGTATCAGAAAAAGAAATGAAGTGGGGGGGGGGGGGGAGGAAAAAAGTCTTACAAGTACTCTTGTAGGACTTTGAGACCAAAAGAATTTGAACGAAATATGTAAAGCATAGTTTATTCACAGTGACACAAGTCGAGAAAACAGTACTAAAAGGAGCCAAAGGAACTTTTGCTTACAGGTATCCATCAGAAAAGCTGAAACAATCAGGCGCTTTTCAGCTCCATAAGGAGGGGATCCCCAGACTGGTCCAAACTCGCAGCAGATAGAAAGCGATAGAGCACCCAGTGCAGCAAAGGCTGGTCTTGCACCAATCAGCAGCCTCCAATCTGGATTGCAGACTTCCAGCCAATACCCAGGGCCTGCATTCACAAACCCCAGGGACCAGGAGCTACCCACAATGCAAGCTAAAGGGCAAAGACCCTCAGCTCTACCGGACAAACAAGAGCAGTAGCACCTGCCAGTGCCCATTCTCCTTTGCGGCTGTAAAGGAGGCTCTGGTTCCCCACACGTCACTCACAGGCTGGATAATTGCAGTATCTACCCCAGGCAGAAGGCCACACTCAAACAGCAGTGTCAATCCACAATGGGTCTCCACCACAAAGACCTGTGGGAAGACACCAGGGAAGTCCTAAACATGAACCCTAACTTTGAAAAGCACCACTCCTTTTCCTGTGGACACATCATCATAGGGAACATTTCAAATAGAACAGAATTTTGAACCAAAAAGACACATTCAGAATACTCAAATCCCAACAGAGAAGCATATCACAGAAGCTGAGGCCTCCTTGCTGATGCACCATGTATCCTAAGTAGCAACTTACCAGCAATTTTACTAAGAGATGGCTTGCTTACTCTTCCCCAGTTGAGGTACATAACGGGGGAACCAAACAGACCGTTATACACTCCTAATAGCTTATCCGAATTGTGGAATAACCTAGGGTGAATTCCCATCATTCAACTACTTTAATAAAGAAAATCTAAAGCACGCACGTTCGAAAGACTTCAAACATGCTAATCTTCCAGATCAGCAACACCACATCATCGTTTTGGGGATTGGAGGCAGAGCCTGAACAACCTGGGAAACATGATCAATGAAAACCACCTGGACTCAAAGAAGGGGAAACTCAGTCTCAAGTTTGGGTCTCGAACTGGAGGAAACCTATACAGACCTAGGCTTTAAGGACCCGATGAATCCATAAATGCTTTCCTCAACGACCGTCTAAGGAGAGGACCGTGCTCAGGACAAAGAAGATATATGTTTCCCGCCTTGGGAACTGGGCTGACCTGGCAGGCTCCTGGAAGCCAGAGATGTAGCTTAACAAAGAGAGAACGAGGGTAAAGGAGGGGGATCGACCCTTCTGCGCCCGCCGGGATGCCCGGGATGTGAGGGGGTGTGTGCTCCAACACGTGCGCGCGTGCGCAGGGTCGAAGCAACAGACAAAAGCTCGGCCTAGGACAAAGTAAGCGGCCCGGGAAGCGGGGGATATCACAGTGCTTGCGCACCCACAGAGAACGGCGCCCAGGCCCTGGCCGAGGGGGCCACGAAGGGGGAGCACGGATGCGCGCGCACAGGGGCACTCCCGCCGCCATTTTGTTTCCTCGGCACAATGGGGGAGAGTAACGGCCAAGCGCGGGAGCGAGGCCGGAGGAGGAGGAAGGAGCGAGACGCCGAGGGGAGAAAGATCCGAGCAGAGGAGAGGCTCGGCAGGATGGCAACTGCCCTGTCACTAGCGTCCCCTCAACCAGCCAGCGTTGACAAGTGGGAGAACGGACGGGGGGAGGGGCGGAGGCGGGAGACGCCACATTGCCGTTTACCTTGTCGGCGTTCCGGTCCCTCGACCTCAGCCGCCGCCGCCCTCTTGGTCACCAGTCTTCACAGCCCCCTCAAAAAAAAAAAAAAAAGGCCACGCGGTTTTCCCCGGGGCTGCTCCAGTCCCAACTGCAATGGCGAGAAGAGGAGGAGGAGCCGGGGGCGAGCGGCAGGCGGGCGCGCGCCGGGGAGGTGCGAGGCCACGTGACTGTCGGGGCCCCGCCCCCGCATCACGTGGGCGACCGACCTAGGCCCAGCCCCCAGTGGGCGGTGGGACGGAATGTGCTCGAGGGGGCGGGGCCATATCACGTGACGTTGGCACAGGGGCTGCGCCTGGGTACGTGACGTCACTGCTTGGCCTCGTCTCGTGGGTTTGCTGAGTCACATGACAATGGCTGGCCCCGCTTCTGTCATGTGACAGGGACTTTTTTGTTGTTGTTTCTTGTCTCATTGTCCCTATTGGTAGACCTGTATCACCTGATGAGACGCATATGTTTTGTTTTGTTTCCCAGTGGCGGTTTTTCCGAGCGACCGTTATCACGTGACGCAATGGAGTAAGGGTGGGCCCTCTGACTGCGCCAGGTCCTTACGCGTGCGCACGCCCCACGTTTCTCCGGTCCGCCTCAGTACGTTGACGGAAACCGGACTGAAAAACTTGCTCGTGCGCAGGGTTTTCGCACTGACCCGGGTCTCATCAGCTACCGTCTAGCTACTGAGCCATCTCACCGGCCCTCATTTTTGTATATGTAAGATAAGCAGTTTTGCCGTGATGCCTAGGCTGACTTTGAATTTGACGATTCTGCCTCCACTTTAAAGTAGCTGGATTACAGACAAGGCCATGGCATCATGCTACTGAGGGTTAATAAACTACCTCGGTGTTGGGTGCTTATTTAGCATAAGGAGGCCCTGGGTCCGACCCCAGTACCAAACACAAAAAAAGTCAAACTCCAGACAGGATATGAAAGAACAAAACTCTCAAAACACCCTGCCCCTTCTCCATATCCGTTGTGTATCTACAGGAATTTATTTTGCCATCATACCAATAAATAATAGTTAACATGAGTTGGTGTCAGGTTTTGTTTTAACTCAGTTTTTAGATATCTGTCTCACCCAAAGGCTGAAATTGATGGAAAATTTATAAATAAGCCAATTTATACGTGGTTTGAGATCTTAACCAGACACACCTAAGATGCTTCTGACACAGAAGGGAACCACGGTTTGTCTAAAATGACATGCCTGTTCTGACAGCGCCACCAAGTGGTAGCTAGTAAGGCTTTCCTGAGGCTTTTTTTGGTTTTTCGAGACAGGGTTTCTCTGTGGCTTTGGAGCCTGTCCTGGAACTAGCTCTTGTAGACCAGGCTGGTCTCGAACTCACAGAGATCCGCCAGCCTCTGCCTCCCGAGTGCTAGGATTAAAGGCGTGCATCACCATCGCTCAGCCCCTGAGGCTTATTTTTAATGTGTATGGTTATTTTGACTGCATGAATGGCTGTGCATCCCTGGTGCCCTATGAGGTCAGAAGAGGGTGTTGAATCTTCTGTAACTGGAGTTACAGTTGGTTGTGAGCCTTTATGTGGGTGCTGAGAATCAAACTTTGCAAGAGCAGCAAGTGCTTTTAATTTCTGAGCCACATTCTCAGCCTCTCTGGGCAGATATTATTTTGTTTGTTTATTTGTTAGAGTTTCTCTGTAACTTTGGAGCCTATCCTGGAACTCATTTGGTAGGCCAGGCTGGCCTCGAACTCACAGAGTTCCACCTGCCTCTGCCACCCAAGTGCTGGGATTAAAGGCGTGTAAATTCTCTATCAGGAATACTGTGATTTTCCAGGTTTTTCCCAACAAAGTTTGGGTTTTTGTTGTTGTTTGTTTGTTTTCGAGACAGGGTTTTTCTGTGTAACTTTTGGAGCCTGTCCTCGAACTTGACTGACATTCCATTATCAGAGAGTATTGATGCTTACTGGTTGTGGTGTTTGGAACTTGCACACATGGTATCCACCTTTCATCTTCATGCCAAGTTGAAAGAATAAATAGGACTTTAAAAACAACACTGAGCCAGATGGTGCTGGCACGCCCTTGGTTGCAGCACTCCGGAGGCAGAGGCAGGCAGATCTCTGTGAGTTCCAGGACAGTCTGCTCTATGTAGTGTGTTTCAGAACAGCCAGGGCTACACAGAGAAACCCTGTCTTGAAAAAAAATCAAAAAACAAACAGCACCAGCCCAACATTGCCAAGAAACAGATCTCCCTTGGTCAGAATCCTGTCACTTGTACTGTCTAGGTTACATTATGAGATTGTGCTTGGCCCCCACCTCCATGAACTACTTCCCAAAGGACTCGGGGGACCTCCAAGAGTATGAGCACACCCGCATCTAGTGGCTCTTGAAAGATTTAGATGACACTGCACAAAAACTGCCCACTCCTCAGCTCTTAACCTTGCAGACATCAAGTTGTGGCTTCACCACGTCCATGCCAAGGCTGCTGTGAGCTCAAGTCAGAAATCAGCCGGCCACAAGAGGGAGCCAAGATTAGCCTCTGAAACTGACCATCAAAATAACCTCGGCAGGGGGATGACAGCTCAGCTCCTGCTGTGCCTCCTGATATCCCCTATGGTCCTCCAGATGTGAATCCAGGTAGTCCCTGACACATGGAGTAGTCTGGAGAGTAATTTTGTCTCACGGCAACTCCATTTCCTAGAAACCTACCATGATAACCAACTGGCCGCACAGGGATTCTTTCTTATCTCCTTCCTGTGGTGCTCATCCCAGGATGTCATCCTGCTGTGATAGATGGAACTGCCCACAACAGCACAGCAGACTTTTGGAGATAGTCCCAGCTAGTGACAGCCTGTGGACTGTGGACAAGTGGCCAGAAGACAAAAAGAACGATTTTGGGGGAACTATTAGTCTTATCTTAATACTAGTCACAAAATAAAATAAAATAAAAATTACCAGGCGGTGGTGGCACATACCTTTAATCCCAGCACTTAGGAAGCAGAGGCAGGCAGATCTCTGTGAGTCTGAGGTCAGCCTGGTCTACAGGAGCTAATTCCAGGACAGGTTCTAAAACTACAGCGAAATCCTGTTTCAAAAAACCAAAATAGATAGATAGATAGATAGATAGATAGATAGATAGATAGATAGATAGATAAATAAGAAAGTAAGTATAGACCACTGGAAAGGGGGCATAGCCAAAGTTTTTAATGAGAAATACTGGGGGAATTGTTTTGTTTTTTCAACTTTTCAAGACAGTCCTGGCTGTAATCATACATGCTTTGTAGACCAAGCTGGCCTCGAACTCACAGAGATCCATATGCCTCTGTCTCCCAAGTGCTGGGATTAAAGGTGTGAACCACCACCACCATCAACTCCAAAGGAGAAATTCTGTTTTTATGCTAACCAGTTAGGAACAGTATGAGAAAAATGCCAAAAGTTATTTAAGAGGATTAAGGCTAGAGGTAGAAAAGAGAGCCAGAGAAACAGAATGCAGTCCCTACCCCAGGAGCAGAATGCAGTCCCCACCCCAGGAGCAGAATGCAGTCCCTACCCCAGGAGCAGAATGCAGTCCCTACCCCAGGAGCAGAATGCAGTCCCTACCCCAGGAGCAGAATGCAGTCCCTACCCCAGGAGCAAAATGCAGTCTACCCCAGGAGCAGAATGCAGTCCTTACCCCAGGAGCAGAAAGAATGCAGTCCCTACCCCAGGAGCAGAATGTATGCAGTCTAGGGCAGGAGCACCAACACATTTCTTCAGCATAGCTCGTAAGGTGCCATGGACATGAAGCAAGAGAACAATAGAAGAAGGTAGAAAAGTCAGATTAGTAGATACTGGTATATTGATTATTTAGTGATTTACTTAAAGTACTGCTTGTAGGAATTTAACAGTTGTGTCCAGGGTAGATGGCATTAGAACGAACAGCTAGGTGTTTTGTTTTGTTTTGTTTGTTTGATTTTTTTTTTGAGACAGGGTTTCTCTGCAGCTTTTTTAGAGCCTGGCCTGGAACTAGCTCTTGTAGACCAGGCTGGCCTCGAACTCACAGAGATCCGCCTGCCTCTGCCTCCCGAGTGCTGGGATTAAAGGCGTGCGCCACCACCGCCCGGCTGTTTTGTTTGTTTGAGACAGGGTTTTTCAGTGTTTTGAAGCCTGTCCTGGAACTTGTTCTGTAGACCAGGCTGGCCTCGAACTCACAGAGATCTGCCTGCCTCTGTGTCCCGAGTGCTGGGATTAAAGGTGTGCACCGCCACCACCTGGCTGAAAAACTATTTTTAAAAAGTATTTTGAGCTTGAAGAATCCTTGTGGGAGACAATGACTGTTTTTGCTGAAGGGTATTGCAGCCATCTCACGACTTCGGTCACAACTTGTATTATTGTATATTGCAAATGATACGTACTAAAGGACAAGAGTCATGGGGGCATAAGATGCTCTCCTTTAGCAAGACATGAGAATTAGCTTATGGCCCTTGGTATGAGACAATGCTTTATGTAACTCTCAACAAATATGCTTTTGTATGACTGTTTAGGGTTCAGTCCATCAGAGAGGCTAGACCTTCCTGCTGCCATGTAAGCCTTAAAATTTCATCTAGGAGTAACTTCTTTCTGTGACCAACTGTGCTACATGATGCACACTGACAACTGCTTGTATTGCCTATTTGCCAAGTATGACTTATGGCATGGGCCCTCTGGCAACCAGTGCTGCTCCACAAACTTTCAGCGCTTCCACATTGCAGACCGCGGTTCTCCAGCACCTTTGACTTTCTTTCTTTTTCTTTTCGTTTTGGGTACTTTTTATTTTATTGATATTTATTGAGCTCTACATTTTTCTCTGTTCCCCTTCCTGCCTCTCCCCTTCCTCTTCAATCTTCCCCCAAGGTCCCCATGCCCCCAATTTACTCAGAAGATCTTGTCTTTTTCTACTTTCTACTTCCCATGTAGATCTATGTAAGTCTCTCTTAGTGTCCACATTTTAGTCTAAGTTCTCTGGGATTGTGGTTTGTAGGCTGGCTTTCTTTGCTTTATGTTTAAAAACCACCTATGAGTGAGTACATGTGATAATTGTTTTTCTGTGTCTGGGTTACCTCACTCAAAATAATGTTTTCTAGCTCCATCCATTTTCCTGCAAAATTCAAGCTGTCGTTATTTTTTCTGCTGTGTAGTACTCCATTGTGTAAATGTACCACATTTTTCTTATCCATTCTTCGATCGAGGGGCATTTAGGTTGCTTCCAGGTTCTGGCTATGACAAACAAAGCTATGAACATAGTTGAGAACATGTCCTTGTGGCACGAGTGAGCATCCTTTGGATATATACCCAAAAGTGGTATTACTGGGTCTTGAGGAAGGTTGTTTTCTAATTTTCTGAGAAATCACCACACTGACATCCAAAGGGGCTGCACCAACTTGCATTCCCACCAGCAATGCAGGAGTGTTCCCTTTTCCCCACAGCCTCTCCAGCATAAGTTGTCATCAGTGTTTTTAATCTTGGCCATTCTTACAGGTGTAAGATGGAATCTCAGAGTTGTTTTGATTTGCATTTCTCTGATGACTAAGGATGTTGAACATTTCCTTAAGTGTCTTTCAGCCATTTTAGATTCCTCTGTTCAGAGTTCTCTGTTTAGGTCTGTACTCCATTTTTTTATGTGATTATGTGATCTCTTGGTGTCCAATTTCTTGAGTTCTTTGTATATTTTGGAGGTCAGACCTCTGTCTGATGTGGGGTTAGTGAGATCTTTTCCCATTCTGTAGGCTGTTGTTTTGTCTTGTTGACCGTGTCCTTTGCTTTACAGAAGCTTTTCAGTTTCAGGAGGTCCCATTTATTAATTGTTTCTCTCAGTGTCTGTGCTGCTGGGTTATATTTAGAAAGTGGTTCCCTGTGCCAATGCATTGAAGTGTACATCCCACTTTCTCTTCTATAAGGTTCAGTGTGGCTGGCTTTATGTTGAGGTCTTTGATCCATTTGGATTTGAGTTTTGTGCATGGTGATAGATATGAATCTATTTTCATTCTTCTGCATGTTGATATCCAGTTATGCCAGCACCACTTGTTAAATATGCTTTCTTTTTTCCATTTGATATTTTTTGCTTCTTTATCAAAGATCAGGTGTTTGTAGATGTGTGGATTGATATCCAGGTCTTTCTATTCGGTTTCATTGGTCCTCCTGTCCTTATGCCAATACCAGGCTGTTTTCAATACTGTAGCTCTGTAGTAGAGTTTGAAGTCAGGGATTGTGTGATGCCTCAAGAGTTTTTTTATTGTACAGGATTGTTTTGGCTATCCTTGTTTTTTTTTTTCTTTTTTTTTCTTCTCCAAATGAAGTTGAGTACCATTCTTTCGAGGTCTTTGAAGAATTTTGCTGGGATTTTGATGGGCATTGCGTTGAATCTGTAGATTGCTTTTGGTAAGAATGCCATTTTTACTATGTTAATTCTGCCTACACAAGAGCATGGGGGGTCTTTCTACTTTCTGGTGTCTTCTTCAATTTCTTTCTTCAAAAATTTAAAGTTCTTGTCATACAAGTCTTCCACTTGTTTGGTTAGAATTACTCTGAGATATTTTATGCTATTTGTGCCTATTGTGAAGGGTGTTGGTTCTCTGATTTCTTCCCCAGGCCTTTTATCATCTGTGTACAGGAGGGCTACTGATTTTTTTTTGAGTTAATCTTGTATCCTGCTACATTGCTGAAAGTGTTTATGAGTTGTAGAAGTTCCTTGGTAGAATTTTTGGGATAGCTTATGTAAACTATCATATCATCAGCAAACAGTGAGAGTTTGACTTCTTTCCTAATTTGTATCCCCTTGATCTATCTCCCTTTGGTGTCTTATTGCTCTAGCTAGGGCCTTAAGAACTATATTGACTAGATATGGAGAGAATAGACAACACTGTCTTTTTCCTGATTTCAGTGGAATTGCTGGGAGTTTCTCTCCATTTAGTTTGATGTTGGCTGATAGCTTGCTGTATATTGCCTTAATTATGTTTAGGTATGTTCCCTGTATCCTTGTTCTCTCCAAGACCTTTATCATGAAGGGATGTTGTATTTTGTCAAATGCTTTTTTGGCATCTAATGAGATGATCACGTGGTTTTTATTTTTCAGCTTGTTTTTTTAATATTTATTTATATATTTATTTATTTATTATGTATACAATATTCTGTCTGATGGAGGATTCTCATTGGCTAATAAACAAACTGCCTTGGCTTTTTTATAGGGCAAAATTTAGATAGGTGGAGTAGACAGAACAGGAAAAAGGAAGTGAGGTAGATGACTCAGACAGTTGCCCCACCTCTCCTCTCTGAGCCAGACTGCAGTGCCTCTCCTCTGAGACAAATGCGATGAAGCCAGCCGCCAGGTCAGACATGCTAAATATTTCCCGGTAAGACACCACTCGTGGTGTTACACAGATTATTAGATATGGGTAGGTCAAGATGTCAGAAAGAGGATGAAAATAATGGGCCAGGCAGTGTTTAAATGAATATAGTTTGTGTGTTGTTATTTCGGGTGTAAAGCTAGCCGTGTGGGAGCCGGCCGGGAAGAAAAGCAGGCCTGCCCACACCTCATCACTACATCTGTCTGTCTGTATGCTTGCAGACCAGAAGAGGGCACCAGAGCCCATTACAGATGGTTGTGAGCCACCATGTGGTTGCTGGGAATTGAACTCAGGACCTTTAGAAGAGCAGGCAATGCTCTTAACCTCTGAGCCATCTCTCCAGCCCCTTCAGCTTGTTTATATGGTGGATTACATTGACAGATTTTCATATGTTGAACCATCCCTGCATCTGTGTGAAGCCGACTTGATCAGGGTGGATGATGGTTCTGATGTGTTCTTTGATTCAATTTGCTAGTATTTTATTTAGCATTTTTGTATCAATGTTCATGAGTGTAATTCTCTTTCTTAGTATTATCTTTCTGTGGTTTGGGTAACAGTGTAATTGTAGCCTCACAAAAAGAGTTTGGCAATGTTCCCTCTGTTTCTATTGTGTGGAATAATTTGAGGAGTATTGGTATTAGTTCTTCTTTGAAAGTTTTGTAGAACCAGGCAGTGGTGGCACACGCCTTTAATCCCAGCACTCAGGAGGCAGAGGCTGGCAGATCTCTGTGAGTTCGAGGCCAGCCTGGTCAACAGAGCTAGTTCCAGGATAGGCTCCAAAGCCACAGAGAAACCGTCTTGAAAACCAGGAAAAAAAAAAGTTTTGTAGAATTCTGAGCTGCAATCATCTGGTCCTGGGCTTTTTTTGGTTCAGAGACTTTCGATGACTGTTTCTATTTCTTTAGCAGTTATAGGTCTGTTTAATTTGCTTATCTGATCTTGATTTAATTTTGGTAAGTGATATTTATCCAGAAAGTTGTCCATTTTCTTTAAGTTTTCCAATTTTGTGGAGTACAGGTTTTCAAAATATGACCTGATGATTCTCTGTATTTCCTCTGTGTCCATTGTTATGTCCCCCTTTTCATTTCTGATTTTGTTAATTTGGATATTCTCTCTCTGCCTTTTGGTTAGTTTGGGTAAAGGTTTGTCTATTTTGTTGATTTTCTTTTTTTTCTTTTTTGGTTTTTTTCGAGACAGGGTTTCCCTGTAGTTTCTAGAGCCTGTCCTGGAACTAGCTCTTGTAGACCAGGCTGGCCTCAAATTCAGAGATCCGCCTGCCTCTGCCTCCCGAGTGCTGGGATTAAAGGCGTGAGCCACCACCCGCCCGGCTTGATTTTCTTTCTTTTTTCTTTTTTTTTTTTTTGCTTTTTTTTTCCTCATGGTTTATTTTTTTTATATTTAAAAATTTCCATCTCCTTCCCTCCTCCTCCCCCCCTCCCCTCCTCCTCCCCCTTCCCTCCCCTCCTTCTCCCCCCTTCCCTCCCCTCCCCTCCACCCATACCTCCCCTCCCTCCCTCTCAAGGCCAAGGAGCCATCAGGGTTCCCCACTCTATGCTAAGACCAAGGTCCTCCCAATCTTTTTTTTTTAAATATTTATTTATTTATTATGTATACAATATTCTGTCTGTGCGTGTGCCTGCAGACCAGAAGAGGGCACCAGACCCCATTACAGATGGTTGTGAGCCACCATGTGGTTGCTGGGAATTGAACTCAGGACCTTTGGAAGAGCAGGCAGCGCTCTTAACCACTGAGCCATCTCTCCAGCCCCCCCCCCCCCCCGGCTTGATTTTCTTGAAGAACCAACTCTTTGTCTCATTGATTCTTTGTGTTGTTTTCGTTGTTTCTATTTTGTTGATTTCAGCTCTCAATTTGATTATTTACTGCAGCCTAGTTCTCTTAGGTGAGTTTGCTTCTTTTTGTTCTAAAATTTTCAAATGTTCTGTTAATTCACTAGTGTGGGATTTTTCCAGCTTCTTTATGTAGGCATTTAGTGCTATGAACTTGCCTCTTAACACTGCTTTCATTGTGTCCCATAAATTTGGGTACGTTGTGTGGTCATTGAATTTTAGGAAGTCTTTAATTTCCCCCTTTATTTCTTCCTTTATTTCTTTCTTTATTTATTTCTTGACCCATTGATGATTCAGGTGAGCATTGTTTAATTTCCATGTGTTTGTGGATTTTATGGATTTGGTATTGATGTTGACTTCTAGTTTTAAAACATGGTGATCTGATAAGGTACATTGGGTTATTCCATTTTTTTTGTATTTGTTGAGGTTTGTTTTGTTACCGAGTATGTGGTCAATTTTTGAGAAGGTTCCATGAGGTGCTGAGAAGATATTAGAATAGCTATACCCACTTGTTTCTTAGGTCCATTTGATTGGTATATTTTTTCCCAACCTTTTACTCTGAGATGGTGTCTGTCTTTGAGGTTGAGATATGTTTCTTGTATGTAGAAGAGGGATGGATTCTGTTTTCAAGTCCAACCTGTTCTATAGAGTGAGTTCCAGGATAGCCAGGACTACACAGAGAAACCTTGCCTAGAAAAAAATTAAAAATTAGATAAAACTAAAAACTTTCTGATAAAACTCTCCAAGTTGCCTTCATCATAAACCAAGTAGTCCTGAAGTTTCTTTCTTTGTTTGTTTAAAGATAGCGTTTTCCTGTGTAGTTTTGGCTGCCCTGAAACTAGTCTGCAGACCAGGTTGGCCTACATAGAGAATCCTCCCTAGTGCTGGGATTAAAGGTGTGACTACCACCGCCTAGCTGAAGTCTCTTCCCGCAGCAGAGTCACAAATGCCAAAGCTGTTAATCTAAGGGAGCCCTTGGCTTCCATCCTCACATCTGAGAAAAGGAGCCAGAGAGTAGACACCTTAGAATTTTCTTTTCTTTTTTTTAAGTTTTCATATTTTATTTATTTATTGTGTATACAGTGTTCTGTCTGCATTTATGCCTGCCGGCCAGAAGAGGGTTAGAGCCACCATGTGGTTGCTGGTAATTGAACTCAGGACCTCTGGAAGAGCAGTCAGTGCTCTTGACCTCTGAGCCATCTCTGCAGCTCACCTTAGAATTTTCATATGAATGGCTCTCTGATTCTAACCATTGCCCCCAGCGCCACACCCAGCCTGCTCCTGGGCATTCTGCTTGTTGTGACCTGGGCACACACAAGAGACATGCAGTCCTTCTAGCATTCCTTCTTCCAAGCCACCTGCGTTTCCCAGACGACTAGATGATTGCTGGAGCTTTCTTCCTCACGCCCAGCATCTCCTTACCACTAAATAATGGCAAGTGACCTAATGACCTTACTGTTTCTCTTTTCAGTGATGAAGATGGACTCAAACCTGGGCCTCTGGTCTGCTAGTGTCTCCTTCCCTCTGTTTATGCGCTTAAGACAGTGTCACGTCTCCCAGTGTGAGAGGCAGAGGCATCAGATCTCTGTGAGTTCAAGACCAGCCTGGTCTACAAAAGCTAGGTCTACAGAATGAGTTCCAGGATAGTCAGGGATACATAGAGAAACAAAAATATCAAAAGAATAAAAAATCCAAACTGCACCTGTGCTGTGTTGCATCACAAACATGCTGATCTCCTGGATGCCAGGAAAGGGTGTCAGGCCTCTAAACTGGAGGTCCAAATATTTGGGTGCTGGAAACCTAACTTGGGTCCTCTGTAAAAGCAGCAAACACTCTGTTTGTTTGTTTGTTTGCTTGAGACATGGTTTCTACACGTAGCCTGGTATGCTGGGATGAAACCCGTTCTTGCTAGGCAAGCATGAACCAACTGAATGACAGCTTCAGCCATTGTTTCACTTTTCCTCGAGCCATTGTTTTAAATATTTGTATTTATATATTATATTCTATGATTGATATATTATATTCTGATATATATATATATATATATATATGTATGTATGTATGTATGTGCACCATGTACCTACCTGGTTCCAGAGGAATGTGGGAGAAGGCATCGGATGCCCTGCAGCTGGAGTTATTGGTGATTGTGAGCTGCCGTGTAGGTGCTGAGAACCAAACCTGGGTACTCTGCAAGAGCAGGGAGTGCTCCTAACCCTGAGCCATATCATTAGCTCCCACAGCCATTCTTAGAAATTGTATCTAAAGCCAGATGTGATGGAGTGTGCCTGTACTTATCCACCAGGAGCCTAAACTACGATTGTAAATTCAAGGCCAATCTGGGCTACCTAGTAAATTTCAGGCCACCTTGGCTATAAAAAAATAATTAAAGGTCTGGGATATTGGTACACACCTTTAACTTAGGGTTCAGGAGGCAGAGGCAGGTAGATTTGTGTGAGTCTGAGGCCAGCCTGGTTTACATGTCTCAAAATGTTTTTAAAATTGTGGGTAGGAGGGCTGGAGAGATGGCTCAGAGGTTAAGAGCATTGCCTGCTCTTCCAAAGGTCTTGAGTTCAATTCCCAGCAACTACATGGTGGCTCACAACCATCTGTAATGAGGTCTGGTGCCCTCTTCTGGCCTGCAGGCATACACAAAGACAGAATATTGTATACATAATAAATAAATAAATAAACAAATATTTTTTAAAAAATTGGGGGTGGGGTATACTGGAGTGATGGCTCAGTGCTTGTGAATGAGGTCTGCTTCTGCAGAGGACCTCTGATTAGTTCCAAGCACCCACATCAGTTGGCTCCCAATCACCTGTAACCCCAGCTCCAGGGCATCATACACCCCCTTATGACCTCTGTATACACAAATGCATACATAATTTTGAGGGGGGTTTCAAGACAGGGTTTCTCTGTAGCTTTGGAGCCTATCCTGGAACTAGCTATTGTAGACCAGGCTAGCCTCAAACTCACAGAGATCTGCCTGCCTCTGCCTCCTGAGTGCTGGGATTAAAGGCGTGCGCCACCACTGCCCTGCTATGTAATTTTAAATATAAAACCTTGGGGCTGGAGAGATGGCTCAATGGTTAAGAGCTTTGCCTGTTCTTCCAAACCATGTATAATGAGATTTGGTGCCCTCTTCTGGCAGAACACATGCAGGCGGAACACTGAATAATAAACAAACAAACAAACAAACAAATCTTTAAAAAACTTACAAAATAATAAAATTAAATTTTAAATTAAAGAAATAAAAAAGGAGGGCTGGTGATGTACTCAGTTGGCAGAGAACTGGTCCAGTATACACAGAGCCCTATTTTAACCCCAGCATCATGTAAATGCAGCGTGGTGTCACAGGCCTGCTTGCTGTCCCACTGCTGAGGTGACAGAAGCAGGAGCATCAGATGGTTATCTTCAGCTACATACTGAGTCAGAAGCCATCCTGGGCTTCATGAGACACTGTATCCAAAAGAAAAGAAAAGAAAAGAAAGGAAAGGAAAAGAAAAGAAAGAAAAGAAAAATAGGGCTGAAGATATGACTGAGTGGAAAGTCATTTGCCTGGCATGTGCAGAGGTCTTGTTCAAAACCATACTTTGTACTGAAAAGGAGACAGAGGCAGATGATGGCCGCAGTAGACAGACTGAAATTTTCCAGGAGCCAAAAAATTGGCTAGAAACTGTATCAAAATCAGACACCAGGGGGCAGCAGTACTGCAGTCTGGCAGCCAGAGGACCCAAAGACAGCCAAGCTGAATGAAGCAAAGCTGCCTTAGCTGCTGAAGGCACTTGCTGCTGAACCTGGGGATCTGAGTTCCACCTCTGGGACCTCCCCCACCAAACACACACACACTGGCACATTCACACACTAAAGGAATAAATGTAGCTGGGTGGTGGTGGCTCACTCCTTTAATCCCAGCACTCCAGAGGCGGAGGCAGGCAGATTTCTGTGAGTTTGAGGCTAGGCTGGTCTACAGAGCAAGTTCCAGGAAAGACAAGGATACACAGAGAAACCTTGTCTTGAAAAACCAAACCAAAACAAACAAATAAACAACAGCAAAACAACAACAACATCAACAAAAAGAGTAAATATAAGGCGCTAGAGAGATGGTTCATTGCTTAAGAACTCTGGCTGTTCTTACAGAGGACCTTGGTTCAGTTCTAAGCAGCCCATGGCTATCAGTAACTCCATTCCAGGGGATATGATGCTCTCTTCTGGCCTCTGCAGGCAACAACTATGCCCTTGTTACACATCCATCATACGTAGACAAAACACCCACATACATAGTTTTTTTTTATTAAAAATACTTTAAAAATAGCTATTATTTCTTACAATCACTGTGCTTGTATCTGCGTGTGAATTCAGGTGTCCATGAAGCCCAGTGGTGCCAGTGTCCTTGGAGACGAAGTTATAGGAGGGTGTGAGTTACCTGATGAAGATGCTAGGCGCCAAACCAGGTCCTTTGTGAGAGCCGAATGTACCCATAACCCCTGAGCCATCTCTGCAGCCCCTGTAATTTTGTTTAGGGGTTGGTTTTTTGTTGTTTGTTTTTTTAAAATTATCTTAGATGTGTAGGAGCCATTTGGGTACTGGGCGTTGAACCCAGGTCCTTTGGAAGAGCGGCCAGTGCTCTAAGAGCTGAGCCACCTCCCCAGCTCCCCCACCTCTCTCAGCTTGCAGCTTGAAAAACAAACCAACCAACCCAGCGCCTTTTTTGGGCTCACAACTGTCTATAACTCCAGAGGACCCAAAACCCTCTTCTGGTCTTCAAGACTAAGGAGGCACACATATAGTGCAGACATACTTGGAGACAAAATACCCAAATGCATACAAGAAATCTAAACAATAAATGCATCTTGCTCTTGCAGAGGAGCACCCACACATGGTTCCTGACCCACTCCAGGGGTTCCAGCACCCTCTTCTGGCCACCAGGAGCAACTGCAACTGCATACACATGGCATACATTCACAAATTAAAAATAAGAGCAGCTCTCCTTGATTGTGAGACATCAGGTACAGGGGCAAGATGACTGTGTGCAGGGTAGTTACTAAGGGAGGAGGAGGTGGGAAGCAAGAGGCTGTTTCTGGGCTCTTTGGATCAGTTCCTAATCGAAATCTTTTGTTCATTAGGGGTGAATAGGAGACCCAACAGAAGCTGCAGAGGTGGCTTTGGAGGTGAGCTCAAGGCTGGGTTCTGATCCCTCCTCTTCCCTTTGAGCAAACTGCCATAGCTCAGAGATGCCCAGAGAGCATCGGAAGCCCTTGCTCCTAGCAGCTTCCCACATTCCCACCACACATATGCCAGGTCAGGATCTGTACAAGAGGCACTTTATTAAATGGTTGGAATGCAATTATGTAAGCACAGGGCTGGGCGTACAGGAGGAAGGGCCAGTGATGGCACACAGGCAGGCACAGGAAACCGAGGGACCCAGGCTGCTTCCACCATCCTGGTACTTACTGATAGGCAAAGTAGGGGTGAGGGAGGGTCTGGGCAAAGACAAAGTGGAGGGTCAGTCAACTGGCTCCCAAGTTTGAGAAGTTTGGCAAGAAGATTCTAGTGTCGAGTGAAAGAACAAGGTAGGCCTAGTTAGCTCAGAACACAGAACACACCCACCTCATCCCCGGAAACCATCCCTTGGGTGGACTCAAGTTTCTTCTCTCTCACAAAGACAGCAGTGTGGTTCCTGGCAGAGAAAGGGGCGGGGCAGCAGCCCTGTCTCCTCACTCATCTCCCGGCGTGAACAGGAACCTCAAGTTTTCCACTAAGACGCCCTCAGGCAGCCACTCTGGAGGCCACACAGAGCCCCACCTCCTACCACCACTCTCGCTCCGGGCATCAGCCCCCTCCCCCACACTGTCTCTTTATCAGGAAGCGTCCTTCAGTTCTGGGTGCACACTCTTCCTTCCTGTGACCCCAGCCACCTCCAGGCTAGAGGTGGGGTTACAAATGAAGGCACTCGGTGGCTCCATCCAGCTGTGGAGCCTGATGGAATAAAAGCAGATAGACCCCTTACTGTACGTCTAGATTAAAACGTGGTAAGAATGAGAAATGCATTTGTCAGCCCTTGGGCTGAATCAGTCATGGAGATCCAATTCTGTCCCAGCAGGAGCAGGTAGGGGAAGCTTGGATCTGGGGTTCATTGAGCCCACCTACAGGGGCTTTCATCCAGCTTTCCCTCTCGGCTGGAAGGGGCACAGGAAGTACAAAGAAGCTTGCTGCAGACATCCTCGACTTCAAGTCACTTCACCGTATTGGCGCCCTCTGAGCCAGTGAGAACGGGAGGCACCCATTCTGTCCCATCTCTAGGAAAGAATGCCCCAAATCCTCTAGGTCCCTGGAAATGGGAATTCAGGGAGGGTAGCAGAGAGGCAGTGATGTGACTTTAGGCAAGCCCGATGAGCTGGGGAATCTGACCCAAGCACCGGATCACAGCTTCCTGAGAGGGCCAGGAGGCAGAAGTCTTTAGGATTCTGCTACCTTCTTGTTGGTTTTATTCAAGAGTTTCTTGAGGGTGGAAGACATGAAGTAAGGCCTCTCAGCTGAACCGTCATTTCTCTCCAGATCCTCCACTGTGGACAGAGCCCCAGAGCAGGCGACGTGAGAGGGAGCCAACAGGCAGGGTTGGGATGGGGAGCAGGGAAGGGAACAGAGGGCCATAGAGAAGCCTCAGGGGTTAGGAAGCAGCACACAGGGGAGCAGGGCGTGGCAGCAAAGGCCGGTTACCCAAGGAAGCTGAGACAACAAGCCCAGGCTGAAGACCTGCTTTTAAGGTAAGTTCAAGGCTAGCCTGGGCAGCTGAGTGAGCCATTGTCTCCCAAAGAGAAAGTAAACAAGGCGAGGGGCAGAGTTCCAGGGTAGAGCCACTGCCTAGAATTCTCCAGCAAGGTACTGGGGCTTGGATCAGATGTAGAGCCCCTGCCTAGAATCCCCCTGTGGGAAGATGGGGGTGTGACTCAGTGGAAGAATGACTTCCTAGTCTTGGAAAAGAGGAGGGGTAGGAAATGACTACAGGAGCCCCACATTCCCAGTCAGGGGAGCCCCATCACATGCACAAACCCGGTCTCCAGAGGCCCCCTGGCCCGCTTGCCAGTCTCCCTCACTCTCTATTCCTCCTCAACTTCCTCCTGCTTGCCCTCCTGCGGACTCCCCTTCAAAAGGATGTCTCTCAGCTCGGGCGACATGAAGTAGGGTCGCTCCTGAGAGCCGTCATTCCTCTCAAGGTCCTCACCTGGGCCCCCAGGAACCAGCAGGGGGTGAAAAATGGGGTGGTCAGGAAAGGAGGGGGTGGAAAAGAGGGACAGAGGAAAAACAGGGAAGAAGCCAGCAGGCGTGGGGAGAGAAGAAGGGGGTGGGGGGAGAAAAGACATGTGGAGACCAGAGTTAGTGGCAGCCATGGACCTGCTCTAATTCCCAACAAAGCCAGAAATTTCAAAGCCAAAGACCCAGGGGCAGAGTGGTCCAGCTCGGGACAGGAGGGTGAGGAATGGTTAGCTTGGAGCACGGTGAAGAAGCATGCATGGCCTAGTAGAAGGGATATCCAGGACCCAGGGAACTCTGGGATGATGGTGGTGCTTTCGTGGGAGGAGGGATTTCCTTGTCCATTGGGGAGAAGGGAGTCAGGGCCCCTGTTGGGCTGAGATAAAGGGGTCACTCACAGAAACAGAGGAACAATGTGTCCACACACATGCCGTAGACGCTGAAGAAGCCATGTGCAATCATATAGGAGCCAATGATCACTGTCTATACAAGAGGAACACCTTGTTTTAGTCCAGCTCGGTTCAGAACCCCACTCTGTTCTCATGAGCCCAGAGGCTGTCTGCGGTTGTAACACTTATGGCAATCCTCCTGCCTCACCTTTTTCTCAAATAGATTTATTTATTATGTATACAGTGTTCTGCCTGCACGTATGCCTGCACACCAGAAGGGGGCGTAAGATCTCATCACAGATGGCTGTGAGCCACCATGCGGTTGCTGGGAAATGAACTCAGGACCTCTGGAAGAGCAGCCTTAGCCTCAGCCTCTGAGCCATCTCTCCAACCCTCTTTTTACCTTTTTATGTGTGAGTGTTTTGCCTACATGTTTGTATGGGCAAGATGTGTATGCCTGATACCCAATATCAGGAGAGGTCATCAGATGCCCTGGGACCGGAGTTAAAGACGGTTGTAAACCACCGCGTGGATCCTGGGAACTGCATCCAGATCCTTTGTAAAAGCAACAAGTATTCTTAACTGCTGAGGCATCTCTCCAGCCCTTTAAAACATTTATTTTTGTCTGGTGTGGTGGTAATTAACCCCAACACCTGGAAAGCAGAGGCAAACAGGTCTGTGTGAGCAAAAAATCATCATGGTCTACACAGAGTTCCAGGCCAGCCAGGGCCGCACAGCAAGACCCTGTCTCAAAAAAAAAAAAAAAAAAAAAAAAAAAAAGGCTATTAGGTTATTATCATGTCAATGTGGCTACACTGAGTAAATCTTTTCCTGTTGTTTCTCAGTGAAAAAGACTTTTTGTTTTTTTGTTTTGCTTTGTTTTTCAAGACAGAGTTTCTCTGTGAAGCAGGCCTGGCTGTGCTGGAACTCACTCTGTTGACCAGGCTGGTTTTGAACTCATAGAGATCTGCCTGCCTCTGCCTTCCAAGTGCTAGAATTAAAGGTGCGCGCCACCATCACTTGGCTAAAAGATTTATTTTTGATTACACATATGCACACCTGAGTACAATTGTCCAGGGAGGCCAGAAGAGCCATTGGACCCCTGGAACAGGAATCACGGACAGCCTAGAGCAGCTGTTAGGCCCTGAGCCCTGTGTGAGAGGCATCCCTCACCACAGCTACTTCTCCAGCCTCCTGCCTCCGCTGTCTGACTGCTGAGAGGACAAGCATAAACCACACAGCTGATGGCGTGTGTGAAGGCTGGGTCAGTTCTGGAGCCCCCTCTCTCCACTTAGTCTAAACGTGTGTTTGCATATACGTATCTCCCCCACGGAGTGTGCACACACCACAGTGCACAAATGGAGGTCAGAAGGAAACTGGCCATCTGGCCCAAGGCACAGAATTCATGTCTTCAGACTTGGTAAGTTACTGAGCCACCTTGCTGGGCCCTTACCTTAGTTATTTGAGATAAACTGGTGCTCACTAATGGGCTAGAATGTTTGGCCAGTGAGCTCTGAGGATCTGCACAGTTCTAGAGTTCCAGACGTTCACATGGTATTGTCCTTGTGTGTGCTAACATGGTATTGTCCTTGTGTGTGCATGTGTGTGCTGTTCTGTGGCCCAGGCTGGCCTGAACTCACAAACCCCTTTGCCTCAGCATGAGCCACCACAGTTCAATTAGCCCTCTCTGGAAAAGACTTTTTTTTTTTTAAGACAGTCTGGTACATCTCAGTCTGGCCTCAAAATACCAAGTAACCGAGGATGACACTGAACTCCTGATCCTCCTGCCTCTGCTTCTGAAGGACTGGGATAACAGGCCTGAGTGACCATGTCTGACCTGGAAGAGCATCTTCCATGCCTTGGCTAGGAGAAACCAATAAGCTCCACAATGCTCCTTTTCTTTCTCCAACCTCAGTGCCTTTGCACGTGCTGTCCGGGTTATAGATACCCACTTTCTGCTCTCAGCTCTAAAGCAAGTCCTCAGGAACACGGCCTCTGGATACTGTATCTGCTGTCTGATCCTGCATCACACCGTCCTACAACTGTGTGTGTCCTCTTTAGGCTCACCCAGCTGCAGTTTTATGTGTGTTTGGGACATTGTGGAGCTGAATCCCACATTGCACTGGGCCTATAATCTCATCACTTTGGAGGCTCCAACACAAGGAGAGCCTGAGTCTGAGGTCAGCCTGGGATGCACAGCAAATTCCAGTACTGCCTGGGACATGTAGGAGATGTCAGTGGACAAAGTGCTTGCTATGCAGACTGAGGGATGGAGTTCGGATCCCAGCACCTAGGGCTGATGGCAGCCAATCTCCAGGGCCAGCTGGATACCTAGACTAGCTAAAAGTCAGCAGGAGACCCTGTCAGAAAATAAAGTGATCCATCAAGAAGTTCACCGATATTAACCTCGGGCCTCTGCCTGCACGATATGCGCTGTCATATGTGTAGATGGTCCTACACACATGGAAAAAATAGTAGGAGTTACTCTTTTTTTCCCCACCCTTTCTTGTTTTTGAGAGAGGCTTTCTCTCTGTAGTCCTGGCTACCTGCCTCTTCTGTGCTGGGATTAAAGGCGTGTGCCACCGCTGCCCAGCTTGAGCTCCTCTTTGGAGTCACTCATGACCTGCAGACAGGAACTAACACAAACATCTGCGGTCTGGCTTCTCATCCTTGGTTAGTCTCTTGACTTTCCACACATGCCACAGCAGTCTTCTCACATTTCTGGTGGAAACAGACCTCGGGGTCTCCACTATTCCCTCTGCCTAGATATTCCCTACTTTTTTTTCTTTTAAGTCTTATGTACCCAGGGCTGGCCTTGAACTCCCTACAAAGCTAAGGATGACATTGAACTTCTGATTCTTCTGCCTGAGCTTCCTAGTGCTGGAATGACAGGTGTGTGTCATCAGTATCATCACTAGGTGATGCCCTATGTATCTAAACTGTAAGGTCTTGCCTGGCATGACAAGATTTAGCTGTAATCCTAGAGTTTGGGAGGCAGGAAGATCAAAAGTTCTTTGCCAGGCTAGGCAGACCTCTGTAAGTTCAAGGCCAACCTGGTCTACATAGTGAATTCCAGGCCAGCCAGGGTAACACAATGGGAAAGTGTTTCAATCAAGGAAACAAACAAACAAAAAAAGGCAGGGAGGGGGGGCTGGAGAGATGGCTCAGCAGATAAGAGTACAGGTTGCTCTTCCAAAGGATCTGGGGTCAATTCCTTGGATCAACATGGCAGTTCACAATTATTTGATTCAGAGAATTATATGGCTTCTTTTGGCCACCATGAGCATCACACATGCATGTGGTATATAGACATATATTCAGGCAAAACACCTACACACATAAAATGAAAGTAAAGAAATCTTAAGAAAAAAATTAGGCCAAGTGGTGGTGGTGCATGCCTTTAATTGCAGCACTCAAGAGACAAAGGCAGGTGGATCTCTGTGAGTTCAAGGCCAGCCAAGAGAGCCGAAAACCTGTCTCAAAAAAGAAACCCTGTCTCAAAAAACCAAAACAACAAAATTAATAAATTAATATTTAAAAATTAAATAAAAAAACCATCCTACTACAGTAATAATAAGACCTATAGGGCCAGGCAGTGGTGGCTCACACCTTTAATCCCAGCACTCAGGAAGCAGAGGCAGGCGAATCTTTATGAGTTTGAGACCAACCTGGTCTACAAAGCTAGTTCTAGGACAACCAGGGCTAAACAGAGAAACCCTGTCTCGAAAAACCAAAAAGATGAGAGAGAGAGAGAGAGAGAGGAGAGAGAGAGGAGACAGAGAGAGAAGAGAGGAGAGAGAGAGAGAGAGAGAGAGAGAGAGAGAGAGAGAGAGAGAGAGAGAGAGAGAGAGAGGAGAGAGAGAGAAGAGGACCTGGACCTGGAGAGATGGCTCAGAGGTTAAGAGGAGCACTGGCTGCTCTTCCAGGGGTACTGAGTTCAATTCCCAGCAATCATATGGTGGCTCACAGCCATCTGTAATGAGATCTGGTGCCCTCTTCTGGCCTGCAGGCAGACATACAGGTGAACATTGTATACACAGTAATAGAAATAAAGACCTAGAGGGCTGGCGTGGTGGGCGAATGCACTTACCGCCAAGCCAGATGACCTGAAACATGTATGGTCCAAGAAGACAAGCAATTCCCACAAGTTGTTCTGAGTTTTCACAAGTGCACCCGCCCCACACAAACAAATTAAAAGTTAATAATAACACTAGCACCTGTTAAAGAGAAATCCCTCCATCCTTGTGCTTGTATGCAGCAGGTGAATATTTAGGGATCAAATAACTAATGACTGTCCCAAAGAAATCTAAGCAAATCCTAACTCTCCCACCCCTGCTTCTACCCAGACCCTGATTTGTACCCAAAGGTCCTCACCAGTATCGGGACCCAGTAATAATTGAGAGGCGGGGCTGTATCTTGCACGATTCTGATCCGATGGGTGAAGAAGAAGAAGGCTAGGATGCCTACAACGGAATGATGCGTGACGGCTGAGTCCCCAGAAAGACTCAGCGGGAGACGACCTGAGCCTGACACTGGGTCATGGGTGGGTCACTCCCACCAGGCTTCCACACCCAGCAGGGACACCCAATGGCGACACTCACCCACACTACCCACAATCAGAAGTTTGCCCAACAGGAAGAGGAAGTCAGTAACTTTGTCCAGGACGGCCACCCTGTAGGGGAGAAGGAGGGAATGAGTGTGAATGTGGGCTCAGAGCCTGGGAGAGGAGGCAAGGTAAGTGGAAGGCTGGTTGAAAAGGGGGCCAGGAGGGGGCTGGGACAGGGAGAGAGGCTGGGGACGGAGGTATGTGTGTCCCCTAACCTGATGATATTTCTCATAAGCAGAAAGAAGGCGTTTCTGGCTGAGGTGCAGAAGTTGGTGCCGTAGATAGCAATCTGGAATGAAGAGAAAGTCCGAGGTCCATGCGATGGACACGGAGGACTAAGACACACACACACACACACACACACACACACACACACACACCGCCGCAGCACACAGCCCGACCGCTCACCATGATATACGCATTCCTATTCAGGAACTTGATAAACTTCTCTAGGCACCAGAAGCAGCACTTGAGACAGACCATGAGGAACTTGGCAAACTTGTTCTGTGCAGCTGAAAGAGGAGAAGGGGTGCAGAGGTGGGAAGAGACTGGTCTGGATTGGTAGAGACCCCAGAGTCCAGCAAGACAGTAAGGATTACAAGTCTGGGGCTTGCCTGAACTACTAGGTTAACCTGGACAACTTAGCAAGACTGCCTCAAAATCAATCAATCAATCAATCAATCAATCAATCAATCAATCCAGGTGCTAACCCACACAAGGAATCTCCAAGGATCAAGAATTAGGTCATCCTTGGCTATTTAGTGAGTTGGATGCCAGCCTTTCAAACCAAGACAGCTGGGGGTGGTGACGCTGCCTTCAGCCCTAGCACTGTTGAAGGAGCAGGCGGACCTGTGAGTTCTAGGACAGCTAGGCCTGCACAGTAAAACGCTGTTTCAAAAAATAAAACCAGAAAGCCTTAGTCCAGTCTTGCTAGCCAGAGCCAACGGTCCACAGCTCATGCTGGACCTCCCCTTCAACAACAGGAACTCTAAGCAGTTCAGTTGGCTGTTCTAGCTGCTCCTCTGCCTCTTAGCGCTACCCCTTCCTCTAACAGAAAGGTAGAGGCTTAGCTCTGGCCCCTCAAGCAAGACCCAGCCCAGGCCCTAGCTGAAGCTCCAGGCAGGGCAGCACCTTTCAGGCGCTGGTCCAGGTACTCCAGCATCACTCGGATGATCTGCACAATGGCCAGGATAAGCGAGCCAAAGGCCAAGGAGCCCGTGTGGTACCTGAAATCAAAAGGGGCAATCAGTGGCCCAGCCAGAGGAATTCCCTGCGTCCCTTCTCTTCCCAACCCGACTCCCAGTTACCTGAGTGCTCTGCCAAAAGCAGAGAAGAGGGGAAAGGCAGGCATGTCATCAGGCTTACGCAGAGCCCAGTAATAGGAGGCAAAGGCTCCGGCCAAGGTCACCTGGCCCAGCGCCAGCACGAAGTTGGTCAGCCAGAAGAACATGAATGCATTGAAGAGCTGCAGGCCCAGCAGGGCGCGGTGGTAGGCAGACTCGCCACCGTAGAAGGCAAACTGGCAGTGGCCACTGGGACACAGGAGGCTTTCATTCGCTGAGGGGAAGGTCTGGGGAAGGGGCGAGAGGCCCCAACAGAACACAGGGTCAGAAGTTCAGAGTAGGCTGATGTTGGACCACAGGGCAGGTCCTAGAAGCAAGACTACCCATTACAAAAGAGAAAGGTGTTATGGGGCCCTGAGGAGAAGGCTTAGTAGGAAAGGGGTCTTAAAAATGAGAACTTGAGTTCAAGTCTCCATCACTCACTCCCATAAACAGCTGGGTGTGTCCTGTGCTAGCTTGTAGCTCCAGTGCTATAGGGAGCAGAGATGCTGTCTGGAGGGAATCAAGCTGAGAGATACAGAGCAGGGCATTTCCACAAACACATATGTACACATACCACACCACACACACATGTATACACACACACACACACACACACACACAACACACACACACACACACACACACACACAAACCAGAAGTCAAGAAAAGGGTAGAGGGACAAAAAGTGATACCATAGAGGGAAGACGTATACACTTCAGCATGCGGGGTGGGGGACAGCCAAGTTGATCAGCTCCTGCCTTCCCCTGAAAAACTACCAAATCCAGCAATGGCTTGAGAGCTCCACTCTACCAAGCTGAACACATAGAGCAAGTGCCACACCTTTGCTGAATTATCACATGACATATGCCTGTCCTCCCACAGTGATGCCTACCTCTGGGTTGCAGGTTTGCCCCAAAAGTGGGCAGGATGTGTCATCAAAAACCTTGTACACAGCTACGTTAGAGGTAGACAGGAAGCTGCACACTCATTAAGGAAACTGAAATCTGGGACTGGCAATCCAAGGCGTCGAGGGAATCCAGGAATAGTGGCTCACTTTTGTAATCCCAAGTCGGGAGGCAGAGGGAAGAGACACAGTGAGTTGCAGGAAAGCGGAACTCTCTGGAAGAAGCCAGGGGCAAGAAGAGGCTCATCTGATAAAGGCGCACAGGACCCACTCAAGAGGGTCACTGACTCCGGCAAGTTGTCTTATGACCTCTGAATACTGCTGCCCCTTTACCCAAAATATATAAATGTAACAGAATATTTTTTGTTTGCTTTGTTTTGTTTTATGAGACAGAGTTTCTCTGTGTAGCTCTGACTGTCCTGGAACTCGTTCTGTAAACCAGACTGGCCCCGAACTCACAGAGATCTGCCAGCCTCTGCCTCTTGAGTACTGGGATTAAAGACATGTACCATTACTGCCCAGCCCAGAAATTTTTAAAATAGAGCCATGGGAAAAGGATCACACAGTCCAACCCCATCCTGAACTGCATTTGTCCCTGGGGATCACAGACTGACAGTTGAGTAGTGGATACACAGCGGTGCTGGCCCAGTAGGCAATGCAGAGACACAAGAGGAAGAAAGTCACCAGTGGGTAGAGCATGGAGCACATGACATGTCCCACAGCCCTGGAGAGAAACAGAGACAGATGTCAGGGCCAAATGCCCCAGGCTGAGACCCCAGGCACATCCCTGGCTCTTCCGGCTACCTGCTGGCTTCTTTGATGAGGGCTATGGCGATCAATATCCTCTTGCGAAGAAAGATGAGTAACAGGATGATAAGCACCTCCAGGATGCTTAAAATGATCACTGTGGAGAAGGATGAGCAGCCACCAGGAGGCTCATCAGCTGAAGGCGCTGCAGCCAAGCCTGATGCTCTTAGTTCCACTCCCAGGAGAGAACTGGTTCATGAAAGTTGTCCCCTGACCTCACACAGCAGGGCTTTGGCATAGATGTCCCCTCCCAACAAGGAAATATTATACATAATTTTTAAAAATTAAAAGTAATAAGAAATGAAATAGATTAGAAAAATAAAGTAACATACAATTAAATGATTTCTATAAAAACTGAGAGTGAGCTTTTTGGGAGTCCACCCCAATCCCTCCAAGGTTTCCCATAATGCAAACATGGGGGGCAAATGACCCAACTCACTGAAGGCCATCCAGGTCTGCCGCAAGTGCAGGTACACTCGGAGGTCTGTCTGGAAGCCAAGGTCCACCCAGGAGATGTCCGAGCCCGCCTCTCCCCTCAGTCTTGAGTACTCCATATAGCAGTGAAATATTCCTGCAGATAGCCACAACCCAGATAGTAATTTTCTTTTTTATTTTTTGAGACAGGTAGGTAGCCCTGGCTGGCCTGGAACTTACTATAAGACCGGGTTCTCATGGGGCTGGAGAGATGGCTCAGAGGTTAAGAGCACTGACTGTTCTACCAAAGGTCCTGAGTTCAATTCCCAGCAACCACATGGTGGCTCACAATCATCTGTAATGAGATCTGGCGCCCTCTTCTGGCCTGCAGGCATACGTGGGGGGCAGGAAACTAAATATAATAAACAAATACAGGGTGGCTGCCCATTTTTTTTTTTAAAGTTCAGGCTCTCGCTTGATAAATGGAATGAATGAATGGGTATTAGGATGCTCCCCACCTGATGTCAACCTGAAGCCATTGAGATG
Organism: Arvicola amphibius; assembly: GCF_903992535.2. Taxonomy (NCBI): domain Eukaryota; kingdom Metazoa; phylum Chordata; class Mammalia; order Rodentia; family Cricetidae; genus Arvicola; species Arvicola amphibius. The sequence continues at coordinate 89,756,430 of NC_052049.1, read as the reverse complement.
TGGCACATCCTTTTAAAGCCAGTAGTTGGGAGGCAGAAGAACGATACAGTTCTAGGCCAGCCAGAGCTATATACACTGAGTATATACCTGTCTCAAAATTTAAATAAAAATCAGGTCACCTAAATTATCAACAGTTCGGGCCATAGTTAACATGAACAACTTTTGTCTTTTGTTTTTTGAGACTATGTGGCAGGATCTATATTCAAATTTATGATCCTCTTGACTTTGCCTCCCTTGGCAGATGATAATAGGTATGTGCCATTATGCTAACACAAATGTTTCAGTATCTGGATCTTCAGATTGAGTTCCAAGGGGAAAAATCAGAATAAGGGCCAGCAATGGCTCAGTGAATAAAGGCACCTGCTGCCAAGCCTGATGACCTAAATTCAATCCCTGGTACCCACAAAGTAAAAGGAGAGAAACCACTTTTGCAACTTGTCCTCTGATGTCTATATACACAGTGTGGTACACATATACACTTACGTGTATACACACAGACACACACAATAAGTGAACATAATACAAAAATACAGAAGAAATGTCAGGCAGTTGTGGCACGTGCCTTTAATCCCAGCATTCAGAAGGCAGTGGATCTCTGTATTTAAGGACAGCCTGGTCTCCATAATGAGTTTGAGGCCAAGGCTACACAGAGAAACCCTGTCTTGAAACCCCCCAAAACAAACAAACACAGAAGAAGAAAACTTAATCAGAACAAGAGCCACTGGTTTGTGCACTAGGCCTCTGCCCTGCACAGCCTCCTCTGATATCATCAGCATGCTGCTACATCACTACCTTCTCACTGAGTCTCCAAGTAGGAAACATTAATTATTCCCATTAGATAGTGGAAGTAATTATGCACAGGGGGGCTTAGTCATGTGCCTGAGGACAGAGCTAGGAGGCAGCAAAGCTGGGATTTGATCCAGCACCCTGGCACCACTGGACACGAGTCTGCTTGCTGCCTAAGCAGATGTCTTCATTCCTGTCTTTTGTTGTTGATTGCAATAGCAAACTGAGACCTGGTTCTCAAAGTTCAGAGGAACTGTGGTAGGGACCTTGCGTGTGCTGGCACTGAAACACTGAGCCGGGATTCTCACTGGAGGGAAAGAGGCAAGCGCCTGAGTAAACAAGTTTAGCCTCAGCTAGTTAGATCTCATCCATCTCCTCTTGATGGGCTCTGGCTGCTTCAAAGTGTCTACAACAGTACTGTGAACAGCTTCACAAACATGCCAGTTAAACAGTGGAAAACATCTGAAGGCTTCAGATGACATCTGATGAGCTGTCACCAGGGCAAAAGGCACTGGCATGTTGCGGACCTTGGGCAGGGAGGAACCTAGGAGGAAGGGGAACACGCACCATAGCCAAGTACCAGGATCACCATGACAATCATCACCCAGACCATAATGCCTGCCAGGAACCGTAGCAGGATGATGAACAAGAGACTCAGCACCATGGCGATGACCAAACCTCTGGGGATAAGACAGGAGCATGAGTGGCAGTGTCCTTAGGCTCACAGATTTGTAGCCAGGGGACAGCCAACTTCCTTTCAACTCACATTACAATCCAGTACCAGGATACAGTGTAATCTTCAAATATCTGCATGGCCAGCTGCCGGGCCTCTAGAACCATGTTGGCCTTCCTAGGGGCGGAAGAGATTCAGATCATAACCCAGAGAAGGCCAGCTCCAGTCCCACCCACCCCAGGAAATCCACAGAGGACTGCCTTCTCACTTGGCGCCCTCCACTAGCTCCGTGATGTTCTTCCTGGTGCCATTTCCATCCTCATAGGTTGTCTCATTGCCCACCATGAGGACCCCTTTGTTGGCATGGATAGCCGGGAAGCACCGCTGGACCACTGTGGGACCATAGAGACTATCAGATGAGCCCTTACAGATTCGCTGATCCTGTGGGATCCCCAATACTCACAAGGTTTGCTGGGGATGATAACCGCTGGACAGTCCCCATCGCGGAGCACCTCAGCCAGCCCCTGCAGAGAGAGTGGGAAGAAGTGAATCCCTGAGCAGGGTGACTTCCCATTCCCCTCCCACCTTCCCCTCCCTGGGGGGGTGCTGAAGGGGTCTTTCTGCTCACTTTATTGTTCTGGAAGCCAGGCACACAGAACTGCTTGTAATAGTCAAAGTCTGGAGAGGTGCGTGCTTTCAGAAAGGTGAGATAGCGATCCGGGCACTGCTTTACACAGATCTGGGGGAGTGAATGAGGGGTGTGGAGTCAGGACGCAGGGAACTCACAGCAGAGGTACCCCAATGTGTGAGGAGAGCGCTGTGGGAAGAGGTGGAACATGTTACCTGAGGGGTGGGACACTGAAACTCCAGCAGGACCAGAGGGCTGGCACACTTGACGATGTTGAAGTAAAACAAGAAGTGCTTATTCCTGGGGTTGGAGGGGTGAATGGAGTCGGTCAAGACTTCTCACCTACTGGGCCCAGAGATGGGCTCAGAGGGTGATGGCACCTGACATCAAGCTTGCCAACCTGAGTTCCATCTCTGGGAACCACATGATGGAAGGAAAGTACAAATTCTCAGCCCTCCACATGTGGGTGGCGTTTAGTGCACGCACACAAATAAACTCACACATTTTTTGTTCCCTTCTGACCACAGAACTCGCCCCGGCTATCAGTAGGGTAGATCACCTTCCGAGGGTCTCCATGGGTCCAGGCTGTGGAGAGACCCAGGGACATTGAGGCTCTGTCACTTTATAGCCACAGTACCACCCTGTGCCCCAGAGCTGTGCCGGCCCCTCCCCCAGAGAAGCCTAAGTTTTCTCCCTTCCAGAGCTCACCTACGATGCCCACAGCCACATAGCCTACGATGGCCAGGAAGAGCAACACACAGCAAACGACATCTGTGCAGCCCCTGGGGAGCAGAGCAGCATCAGTACAAGTGACATTAGACACACCCCTTTTTAAGAGAAATCTGAAATGTGGGTTAAGAAGCACGTGCCTTTTTTTTTTTTAAAGGGGTCTAAACGGGCGGTGATAGTGCACGCCTTTAATCCCAGCACTAGGGAGTCAGAGGCAGAGGCAGGTGGTTCTCTGAGTTCGAGGCCAGCTTGGTCTACAGAGAGAGTTCCAGGACAGCCAAGGCTATACAGAGAAACCCTGTCTCAAAAAACAAAACAAAACAAAAACCAAAAAAGGAAAAAAAAAAAGAAAAAAAAAAAAAGAAAGAAAAGGGGCTCACCATGTAGCCTGGCTGGCCTAAAACTTGCTATGTAGACCAGACTGGCCTCAAACTCAGAAAGTTCCACCTACCTCTGCCTCCTGAGTGCTGCTGGCCTATGTGCATTTTAAAAACTTTTACTTTTACTTATGTTTATGGGTGTCTTACCTGCATAGTATGTCTGTGAGCCATGTGTGCGCCTAGTGCCCATGGACTCCAGAAGAGGGCATCGGGTCCCCTGAACGTCATGTAGTGTTGGGAATTGAATCTTGAGTCCTCTGAAAGAGCAACCAGTGCTCTCAAAGACTGAGCCATCATTTTACTGCTTCTACATTTCCTGATTGTGTGTGTGCGTGCGTGTGTGTGTGAGAGTGTGTGTGTGTGTGTGTGTGTGTGTAGGAGGACAACTTTAAGAGCTGGTTTTCTCTTTCTACCATGTGGGTGCCAGGGATAGATCATCAGGTTTGGGGGTAGGCAGCTTTTTTTAGCCATTCCTTCAAGACTTATTTTTACTTTATGTGTAAGAGTGCTTGCTTGCATGCATGGATGTGCATCACATGTATGCCTCATGTAAAGGCCAGAAGAATGTACTAGACAGATCCCCAGAAACTGGAGTTACAAGTGGCTGTGAGCACCACTCTGTGGGTGCCGGGAACAAATCCTGGTCATCTAGAATTGGAACAAATGTTCTTAACTGCTGAGCTGTCTCTCTGGACCCACATTTCTTGTGTGTATGTCTATGTACCTGTGCACAGGCAGAAGTCAAACAGTGCACTGGAGTTACAGGTCATCTGTGAGATACCTGGCTTGCTATGTGGGAGCTGAGACCCAAACTCTAGTTCTTATGATTGGACAAGTGCTCTTAACTGCTGAACCATCTCTCCAGTCATCCAATGGCCACAATTCTCAATCCATCACACTTTAAAAAGAAATTCATCCAGCTGGGTGTGGTGGCACCCACCTTTAACCCCAGCACTTGGAAGGCAGAGGGAGGCAGATCTCTGTGAGTTCAAGGCCAGTTTGGTCTAGTGTGAGTTCCAGGACAGTCAGGGCTACATAGAGAAACCCTGTCTCAAAAACCCAACTCACCCAAAAAAGCAAAACAAAACAAACAAAAAGCGCTGTTACTCTTCTAGGGGATGCAGGCTCAATTCTCAGCATCTACATGATGGTTCACAACCATTGGTAACTCTAGTTCCAGGGGCTCTAATGTCCTTTTCTGATCTCAGTGGACAACAGGCATGCATATGATGTATATACATACAAGCAGGCAAACACACATATAAGAATCAATAAAACAAACCCATTTAAAATTTTGAGAAAGAATCTCTGAAAGTCACCCGGGCAGGCCTTGAGGCCTTGAACTAACTTTCTTTCTTTCTGTCATTGTTTCTTCTCCTTCCTTCCTTCCTTCCTTCCTTCCTTCCTTCCTTCTTTCTTTCTTTCTTTCTTTCAAATAATAGTCACTAGCCAGACAGTGGTGACACACATCTTTAATCCTAGCACTCAGGAGACAGAGACTTGTGGATCTCTCTGAGTTAGAGGCCTGCCTAGTCTACAGAGCTAGTTCCAGAGCTGTTATACAGAAAAATCCTGTCTTGAAAAACAAAACAAACAAAAAGGAAAAGGAAATTAAATAATAATCAAGAATAAAAAGAGAGTGGCTAAAGAGCTAGCTCAAGGTTTAAGAGTGCTGGGTTTGTTTCCCAGCACCAACCTGGAGACTCCCAGCCCCAGGGAATCCAATCCCTCATTCTGGCCTCCTTGGATACCAAGCAGGCACACAAACCAGACATAAATGCAGGCAAGACAACCATATAGTTCCAGGAGATCTGAACCCTCTTTCAACACATACACACATGCAGATAAAACATTCATACACAAAAAATTAAATCTAAAATAATTTTAAGTAAAAGTTGGACATAGCAGTACATGCCTTCAACCCAGAACTCTGGCAGGGTTTCACTGTGTAGCCCTAGCTGTCCTGGAAATCACTCTGCAGACCAGGCGCAGGACTCTCTTTTTTAAATAATACTTGAATTAATAATTTGAGAATTCCGTGCAATATATTATGAGTGTATTAATCCCCTCCCCAGGCCTTGAACTTCTGATCCTCTTGCCTCCCAAGTAGGTAGAATCACAGGACTGAGGAGCCACATCCAGCTCAAATAAAATTTTATGTGTAGAAGTCTCATGCAGAGACAGGTAGATGGATGGATGGATCTCTGTGAGTTCAAGGCTAGCCTAGTCTACATAGAGGGTTCCATGACAGTCAGGGCTACAAAGACTCTGTCTCAAAACAAAACAAAACTACAAAACTAAACAAACAAACAAACAAAAAGTAGGGGTGAGAATGTCACCCACTGGTAGAGCCACTGTTTAGTACTGAGGCAGAGAGAAGGAGAGAAGCCAGAGTGATGGCCCAGAAGGACAATTGTTTTGGATCCTTGGGACCCCATGATAGAAGGAGAAAGCCAACTCTTGCAAGTTGTCCTCTGACCTCCACACAGCACAGTGACAAATGCATACTATACCCATACACCCATACACACCAGCATACACACCCATACACACCAGCATACACACCCATACACACCAGCATACACACCCATACACACCAGCATACACACCCATACACACCAGCATACACACCCATACACACCAGCATACACACATACACACCAGGATATACACACATACACACCCAGCATACACACACATACCAGCATACATACACATAAATAAATATAAATTAAATTAAATTTTAAAAAAAGGATCCATGTAAAGGCAGAGGCATAATATATGCCTAAGGTTTGAGAGGCTCAATTCCATTCTCAGCTCCAATGGGAGGAGTCTAGAACCTTAAGGAAACCAGCTCTTGAATCACACTGCAATGGTTTGTTGGAGAATACAGAAACACATTCTCCCATCCTTTCCCCTCTTCCCCAGGAAGGCAGGGCCTCCTACCTGTAGTAAATGGGTCCTTTGAAGGTGGGGTCGTATTTCTGAGGCGTCCCTGAAAGTCAACAAGATTAAACAAGGGTGGATGAGAAGTTGACACAGGAAGCTGAGGGACCCAGGGTCCCCAAACCATAAGGAGTGTTGAGCTGTATCTGCATCCTACTTCCAGGGGACTACACCCAAGGTCATCAGAGACCACAGCAGGGACTAGAGTCTGATCAGCTTGCTGTCGCCCAAGGAGAATGCCTGGAAGGGTTTACAAGGACCAGAGCAAAAAACGCAAAGTTCACTGTGGAGAGGTGCAGGTGCTCTGGGGATGGTGTCGGCCTGGTCCTAGGTAGGAGAGTGGAATGGTGTCAGAGGCAGCTGTGGGAGCTAGCACAGGACGGTGAGGGGAACGGGAGGTGGGCGGACAACGAACGATTCAAGTGCAATTACTCCCCCTCCCTTTTGCAAACCTTCCCTGACAGTCCAAGGTCCCCGCTGGTGTCCCCGGGGGCTCGCATACCATGCTTCCCGTAGTAATGCTGCGAATCCTTCCCCATCACTGCAGTGCGGCCCCGACGGCGCCCAGACGGTCCGTGCCCTCCCGGACACAGCCGCCACCGGCAGCAGCTCCTCCAGAGTAGCAAGCGGGACGGCCCAAACCGGTCAGACAGGCCCCGGCCAAATAACCATGGGAGGGAGGGACCGACCTAGGGGGCCGGGCCGGGCGGGGCCGCAGTTGCTCCTGCCACTCACTGGAAGGCCGGATTTAGCTCTCCCAGCCCCCCACCTTCACCCAGCCTCCACCCAGGAGCCTGAGGTGGCTCCTCCGGGCTCTGGCCTCACCCTCTATCCACCCACCTTCCACCGACCCACGCAACAATGCATCCAGGAACACTTCTCAACTCTAAAAGATTACCCGACTGCTCTACCATGCAAGATGGAAACTGAGGCACAGGGAGGAAAGAAAGCAGGCAGACATCTGGGCAGTGGTGGCGCTCGCCTTTAATCCCAGCACTCTGGAGACAGAGACAGGTGAATCTCTAAATTAGAAGTCAGCCTGATCTACAGACGAGTTCCAGAACAGCCAAGGCTACACAGAGAAACCCTTTCTCCAAAAACAAAACAACAGAAAAACAAGCAACCAAAAAGAAATTATTTGGCCTAAAACTCAAATACATGGATGAAATTGAGGGGGGGGGGGGGAATATTGGTGCTTTTTTTTTTTTTTTTTGAGAGAGAGAGTCTTATGTAGTTTAGGTAGGCATACAACTCACTGTCCAGCCAATTTGCTGTTTTTGTAGAGGACGTGGGTTCAATTCCCAGCACCCATATGGCAACACACAACTGTCTGTAACTCCAGTTCCTGGGGTTCTGATGCCCTCCCACAGACATACATCCAGGCAAAGCACCAATACACATAAAATAAAAATAAATAAAGATTTAAAAATAAGATCAAGTTCAAGACCAGTCTGGGTTCACAATCACAGCAGAAAATGCCAATCCTAGCCTTGTGGGTCGGGCACAGAAAGCCAGGGTAGCAGCTGGCACTAGGGCTTAAGGATGCACTGTCAGGTGTTCAAACAAGGTGGGGATCAGGGGCAGGTGTCAGCATGGGGCACAGCTGGGATCACGTTATACAGCAGGCAAGGAGGTATACAATGTGCATTTCCATAAGGGCATTAATCCACCAGGAAGCTTACTGAAGAAGCGGGATAGCCAGGTGGTGGTGGTGTACACCTTTAATCCCAGCACTTGGGAAGCAGAGGCAGGTGAATTTCTGTGAATTTGAGGCCAGCTTTGTCTACAAGAGCTAGTTCTAGGACAGCCAGGGGCTACATAAAGAAACCCTGTCTCAAAAAGAAAAAGAAGCAGGATATACAGTTGGTGTGATATGTATCCCATCATAGGCATATATATATACCTATACACACACACACATATATAAAATATGAGGGTATATAACATACATGGTGAAAGTCCCAAGTCCCTGTTTGTAACCTCATCACTACATCACATACCCAAAACAACCACCAAAAAGCAAACCACACTGAGGTGTGGCTCAGTGATAGAGCTGCTACCTAGAATGCCCCCTCCCCAGTGAGGGGCAGGGGTGTGGCTCAGGGGTAGAGCCTACTATGTAAGGCATGAATTCTAGCTGAACACCCTCATACAAAAACTATTAATACCTGCAGTTGCCACCACAAAGTCTAGCACACCCAGCTGGGCTCTGCTCTCTAATCAGCTGTCCCTGGAGAAGGCCAGCTCCCCTCCTCTGGCTCACTGTAGGGAGGTCAGCCTTGCCTAACCCCAAAGCCACAGGCATCAGCAAACAGGCAGGGCTAAAAGCTCCAAGCTATGGCCTAGGCTGACCAGAACTCCCAAAGAAACCTGTGTTTCTCAAAAGCCCCACAGCCCTCACATCATTGGCCCTCAAGAAGGCCCTCACCCAGATTTGGCAGTGGACAGAGTAGATTGGTCCCGGGCAACAAATTGCTTCTGTTCCAAGCTAGACAGTGCCTTGAGGACAGTCAAACAAAGAGCCTCCAACCACCATGTCCTCAAATGGCTCCCTCAGGTAGGCTCACCCGACCCCTGCCACTCTCATGGAGGCCTCAATGTCATCTCATTCCTGCCAAGGTCATTTGCAGGCACAGTCTCTCAGCCTGACCCAGCAGGGTGATGTCACTCCTTTCCTGCTGGGCTTTGATCTGAGCCCAAAGGAGGCTTGCTTCAGACCAGTTCCTTTCATTGAGGCAGAGGGCTGAGGGGCCTGATTTCTGTAAAGCCCTAGGCTCAGTCCCAGGCAACCTCTTTCCCCTAACGCTGGGCTTGGTGTCTGGTCTACAAGTGTCACCCTAGCACTTGAGAGACTGAGGCAGGACTGCCTTGAGTTGAAGCTGTTATGGTTTTGGTCCCTGGTCCCTTTAAGAGACAAGCCATGCCCACTCCCTCCCCCATCCGCTGAGGCAGGCTGATCTTCAGCTTCCGGCCTGAGCTCACTCTCTTTTCCATCTTCCTCTTGGAGAGGCAGCTTCGCTTCTGCCTCTCTCTCCCCACTTCTCCGCTTCCCCCCTCCTCCCTCTCTCTCTCTCTCTCTCTCTCTCTCTCTCTCTCCCTCTCTCTCTCTCTCTCTCTCTCTCTCTCTCTCTCTCTCCCCCCATAACCCTCTGAATAAATATTCAACCTCACAACCTCATGGATGTTGTGTCTATCCATGTCTCTGTCTCCTGCCCGCCATGTGTCTCCCTGCCTGGGACCAGCCACCGCTCTGGGACGGGCAGCCATCTGTGCCTGGGACTGGCTGCTTCCAGGGCCTGCTGTTTGCCGCCACATGGCCCGCTACCACCAGTTGGGACCTACAGCATTTCTGCTACTTACTGCAGCCGGGGATCTTGCAGCATTTTTAAAAAAAACAACAGAAGCCACCCTGAGTTATGTAGCTAAATCCTGGCTAAAAAAATTTAAATACTTGGGGCTGGGGAGATGGCTCAGTAGCTGAAAGCATTTGCTGTTCTTGCAAAAGACTGGAGTTCAATTCCCAGCACCCATGTGCAGTTTACAACTGTCTGTAACCCCAGTTCCAGGGGATCTGATACCTTCACACCAATTCACATAAAATAAAGTTTTAAAAAAATTTAAAAAAATAATAGAATATACACGAATTTATTAAAAATTTAAATACTTGGGGCTTGGAGAGATGGCTCAGTGGCTGAAAGCACTTGCTGTTCTTGCGGAAGACTGGGGTTCAGTTCCCAGCACCCACATAACAGCTTCTCCTGATGTCCAATTCCTGGAGCTGAGACTCCTCCACTTCCTACCGCTAAGGCAGCAGGTGCATGGTGAACATATATGCATACACATAAATAAAAGTAAATACATATTTTTAAGCATTTTAAAACCTTGAGTAGGCCATTGTGGAGACATTTTACTCCCAGCACTCTGGAGACATGCTAAGTGGACCTCTGTGAGTTCCAGGCCAATCTGCTCTACATAGCCAGTCCCAAGTCAGTGTTACACAGCAAGACACTGTCAGAAAACAGAAACCAAGAATTTAAAGCTGGCCTGGTGTCACACATGTGTGACCCAGCATTAAGAAGGTGCCCTCTCTACACTCGGAAGGGACAGGCAGGTGGATCTCTGTGAGTTCAAGGCCAACACAGCTAAGACTACAGGCCACACAGAGAAACCCTGTCTCTAAAAACTGAGAGAAAAAAAAAAAAGAAGGTGCCCTTAGGAAACCTTAGGAAGACCGGAGATCACATAGGAAACTGAGGGTGAACCTCAGTCCACAGATAAAGCAAAAATGTTTAAGTCAGTATACTTGATATGTAAGTAGAAAAAATAGCCCTGACTCAGAGGCAGAAAATTCCACAGGAACTAATCATGCGAATATATAAAACCTCAAACTATTAGAAGCATGAAGAAACTACAAGAAACTGTGTCTCTGATAGGAAGGCTGGTACAGCAAGTGGGAGACAAGATAAGGGAATATTAGATGTTTTGAGGGTCAACTGGGGTAACCCACCCCTGCCAGACTCCTAGCTGTCCACCCCCAATTAGGTTTGATGGGCAAGTGGGAGCCACCAAGGGGGACTCAGTAAGAACATAAGACCTGCCTAGGGAAGAGAGCTTATGGGAGTCTATACTGTCCAGCAGCTGACAGCTCTCTCTCAGAAAAAGATGGAAATGGGTTAACCTTTAGACAGAATTTAAAACGCAGAGGAGGTGAAGTGGATGAGAAGTAGAGGCACTTGCTGCCAATACTGAAGGCAAAGAACTGACTCCTGCAGGATCCTCTGGCCTCTGCGTGCTTGCTATGAATGAGCCGACTGCCTGCAGCCCACAGAGATAATAAATAAACGCAACTTTATAAAGGACAGCAGCTGCAAAAGCTAACAGTTTCTGATTATGGAGGTTGATCCAATACTTGCAAGATGGGAAAGGGCTGGGTCTTTGCAACCACAAAGCCAGATAAAATGAACAGAAAGCAGAGTGTGAGAGAGGGGAGGAGGAAGTTGCTAAAGCACCTGCCTAGAAGGCATGAAGTCCTGCTCCACTCCCGGGGCAGAATAAATTGGGTGTAAAAGTAGGCGCTGCTGAGCCCTGGGGAAACAGAGGTAGAAGAATCGGAAGCTCAAGGTCACTGACTGGGGCCACAGCTAAAAGGGTAAAGAGCACTTGACGAGCAAAGCAACCGTGGGGATCCAAGATAGAATTCTAAGAATCCATTTAAGAGCACTCAGCTGGGTGTGGTGGTGCATGCCTTTATTTCCAGTACTTAGAGGTAGAGGCAGGAGGACTCTTGAAACCTTTTGGCAGGACACACACACACAGACACACCCACCAGACTGGAAGGATGGAGGCATTGTGTGTAGCAGCCTCCTCTGCTACACATAGATTGAAAACATTCTATCCTTAAACAGGGAAGTAAACAAAAACAAAGTAGCTTCAAAAACTCAGGGAGAACAGCCCCTCCCTGCCAGAGCAAACAATAAACGGGTGTTGTGGAGAGGAGGAAAGTTACAAACACTCAGATAAAAAGAGCTGCCTGGAAGAGGTTTAGACAACCGAGGCCCCTGGAAAGGACGTTCTCCAACCTGCGCAGATGCCTGCCGGCTGTGCAGTGTGCTCCAGGTTCCCAGCTGTGTGAGCTGGGGTGGGCCTTGATGATGCAGCGGGCTTAGAGTCATTTCTGCTGCTGTTAAGTAACTCCTCACCCATATTCCTGTAAGTAATCCCCAATGAAACTCATTAGTTCACCAAGTTGGTCTTTGGTGGTCTCTGTACTTTGGCCTGTTGTGGGCTCCCTGTCTGGGGTGAGTGCTTTCTTTTCTTTTCTTTCCTTTTCTTTTCTTTTTTTGTTTGTTTGTTTGGTTGGTTGGTTGGTTTTCTGAGACAGGGTTTCTCTGTAGCTTTGGAGCCTGCCCTGGAACTAGTTCTTGTAGACCAGGTTGGCCTTGAACTCACAGAGATCCACCTGCCTCTGCCTCCCAAGTGCTGGGATTAAAGGTGTGCACCACCATGCCTGGCAAGATACAATTTTTTTCAAAAGCTGCCTGAACTATGTGAGACCTTGTCACGGTAAAGCAGGATGGAGACGTGATTCGGCGGTTAAGAACTCACACCACTCACAAAGACACCTGACTTCTGGTAACTCTAGCTCCAGGGTATCAACCACCTCTGGCCTCCTCTGGTGCTCCCTGCTGGCTAGCTCTAGCTCACACAGTCACCCGTTCACTTCCTCTCCCTCCCTTCGTTCCCCCCCCCCCACACACACACAGTGCGCAGTGAAAAACAATAAAACTAGAAAAGGCTAGTGTGTGATCCCACTTGACAGGAAGGTAAACTGAGGCTAGTGACCACCATAGATTGGATTAACAGAAAAGCCCTCTCATGTCTAATCTGGCAATTGTCTTGTAGCTCTGGCCTGTAGGGGTTTAAATGCAGTTTGCGGCCTCAGCTCTAGTCCCACCGGGAGGTATTAAGACAAAGACTAGGGCCTTTGGGAGGTGATTAGGGAAAGGGAGGTGTGCCTCTGGATTGAGCACTGGTGGCTTTAAAATAAGAGCCAGGTGTGGAGACACAATACTGTCATCCTTGCTACTGAGGAGACTGAGGAGGGAGGGTGACAAAGTCAAGCACAGAACGAGCTCCAGGCCACCCCTAATGCAGTCATCACTCTTGTACCACACAGTGGACGCCATGTGACCACCTCAAGCCCTGCTGTTTTACCTTCCCCATGTGATGGACTTGAACTGTGATCCAAAATAAACCATTTCTCTTTGTACACCCACACACACACCCACACACCCACACACCCACCCACACACACACAGAGAAAGAGAGAGAGAGAGAGAGAGAGAGAGAGAGAGAGAGAGAGAGAGAGAATGATTCAGCAGTAGAATCCTTGTCTAGAATCCTCCAGTGAGGGCTGGGGATGTAGCTCCATGGCAGAGCCCCTGCCTGGTATCCCTGTGTGCACTAATTTTATGTTGCTTGACACAGCCAGAGTCATCTAAGAGGGAGGTCCAACTGAGAAAATGCCTCTGTGATGGCTGTTCTTGGCTATCAACTTGACTATATCTGGATCTACAACCAGAAAAAAAGAGGACACAGCTGTGAGGAATTTTTTCTTAATGTGAAGTAGGAAGATCCACTTCTAATCCAGATCTTTGATGTAGGAAGACACATCTTTAATCCAGATCTAATCTGGGCCATGCCTTCTGCTGGAAGCCTATAAAAGGACACAAGAGAAGGAAGACTTTGCTCTACAACTGTTTGCTCTTGCCATGCTAGCAAGTCTATTCCTTCACAGGCATTGGAGCCTGTTCTTCGGGATTCCAGAGTATACTGAAAACCAGCCAAGACGGCCAGCTTCATGTGATGGAGGACTCTCATTGGTTAATAAAGAAACTGCTTTGGTCCATTTGATAGACCAGCCCTTAGGTGGGTGGAGTAGACAGAACAGAATGCTGGGAAGAAGGGAGGTTAGTATGCCTCTCCTCTCTGGATCAGACCCAATGGAGCCAGCCGCCAGGTCAGACATGCTGAATCTTTCCCGGTAAGACACCACTCGTGGTGTTACACACATTATTAGATAGGGTTAGTCAAGATGTGAGTAAGAGGCTGAAACTAATGGGCCAGGCAGTGTTTAAATGAATAAAGTTTCCGTGTAATTATTTCGGGTGTAAAGCTAGCCGTGTAGTGGGACGCAGCCCGCTGCTCCTTCTATACTCATGGACTGAGCAACTTCTGGATTCTTGGACTTCCCATTCATAGGCAGCCATTGTTGGATTAGTTGAACCACAACCTATAAAACCATTCCGATAAACCCCCTTCTGTGCATATGGAGAGATTCATATAAGTTCTGTTACTCTAGACTCTCGAGTCTAGAGAATCCTAATACAGCTTCCATACGATTTGGCTGTAAGGCATTTTCTTAATTAGTGATTGATGGGGAAGGCCCAGCTATTGTGGGTGGTGCCATCCCTGGACTGGTGGTCCTGGATTTTATAAGAAAGCAGGCTGAGCAAGTAATGAGGAGCAAGCCAGTAAGCAGCTCCTCTCCATGGCCTCTGCATCAGCTCCTGCCTTCAGGTTCCCCTGTTTTGAGTTCCTTCCTTCAGTGAGTTCCTGGAGTTAGCTTCTTTCAGTGAACTGTGATTCAGGGTATGTAAACCAAATAAACCCTTTCCTCCCCAAGGTGCTTTTGGTCACAGTGTTTATCACAGCAGCAGTAACCCTGACACGCCCTCAGTGAGATATGGGGGTATGATTTAGAGGTGGAACTCCTGAGGAGACACCCCAGTGAGGGTCTAAGGTATAGCTCTAAGAAAGAGCATTTGCCTCCCCTGGCAGTGACCCTGGGTTCCAACCCTAGCATAGCAAGAACTAAAACACAGCACACATGTGTGGGCTCTCTGACTCTCGGATTTCTTCTAGCAAGAAAACCACCAGATAAAGCCTGGTGACCATGAATCAAACTGGAAGTTAACTCTCATTTTGTGTAACTTACCTAGTCTTCTCCATGGGGTTAAAAGCAAAAGAAATTAGACCAAGACTCAGGGAGAGGCAAGGGTGGTGGGGGAGGAAGGGATAGCTGGATTGTGAAAACAGTGGGGGCAGGTCCTACCAAGCCAGGCATGAGGGCTCATCGAGTGTGGGAGATAAGGGAACTCAGACAGGCAGTCAGTCTGTCATAATGCTTTTGCCAGGACATCAAGTGACACCCAGCCCCCACAACCTCCAAACAGTGGCTAAGTCAAGGGCTCCAGTATCCAAGGCCTCGCCTACACAGCCCCTGCCTTCCCAGACTTCTGGGCCTGGCCTAAAGAACGGACATCTCAGCCACTCAGACATTTCCTTCTGACAAGGATTTGGGGGCAGTGCCCACGCAGTGAAGGTATGGAGGCAAACGATGGAGAAAGGGCCAGGTAGCTAACAATGCCAGCACTCAAGTTACGGAGGCCAGCTAAGGCTGCAGAGTGAATTCTAGACCAGCTTGAGTTTACATCAAAAAAATTAATAACTAATTAATTAAAAACTGGGTTAGTGGTACACGCCTTTAATCCCAGCACTCAGGGAGTAGAGATAGTCGGATCTCTGTGAGTTCAAGGCCAACCTGGTTACATATTGAGCACCAGGGTATCCAGAGTTAAGTAGAGAGAACCTGTCTCAGAAAATGAATGAATGAGCCAGTGGTGGTTGCACACGCCTTTAATCCCAGCACTCAGGAGACAGAGGCAGGAGGATCTCTGTGAGTTCAAGGCCAGCCTAGTCTACAGAGCAAGTTCCAGGACAGGCTCCAATGCTATAGAGAAACGCTGTTTCATAAAACCAAAAACCAAAACAAAACAAGAAAATGAATGAATGAATAAATAAATAAGTATAATAAAAGCTACGGTAGCATGGGTGGAGCCAGGCTTCACTGACTGCATGCCTGAGAAACCTGAGTCCTTTCTCTGTACCACATCAACTGAGCAGGGTCCCCCAAGCCAGCAGAAGGCGAAGGGAAGTGGGCTAGGAGTTCAAAGTCAGTCCTGGTTCAATAGAGAGTTTGAGGGCAGCCTGAGCTGTGAGGGGTCCCATCCCAAACACACACGGACACTTCCACTCAGAATTAAACAAAAAGAAAAAAAAAAAAAAAAACAGAAAAGTAACGTCTTCTCCCCTCATTGCAGATGCTGTCTACAGGCCACAGACCCCGCACATCTCTAACCCTCTGTCTCCTGAGCGCCACGATTTTGGTGCTGGGATAAACCAAAGGAATGCCACCCACACCTCTAGTCTCCTCGTCCATACCATTCCCTCTGGGCTAATTCACAGGGTACAAAACTGCATATTGTTCCACCCCAGCAAAGCAGGGCTAATCTCATCCTTGACAAGGCTACAAAGTATGTATTTAAACAATCTTTTGTTGTTGCCTAGTTTATTTGTTGGCTGTGGTTGTGTGTCCCCCTCCGCACCCCCCTATCCCTGTGTCCGTCCCCGGCACTCCTCACAGACGAAAGAGTTTCTCTCTGTAGCCCTAGCTGTCCTAGAACTAGGTCTGTAGTAACTCCCAGGGATCCATCTGCCTCTGCCTCCCAAATGCTAAGATTAAAGGTTGACCGCATGCGCCATCACTGCCTGGCCCAAAACTTTTAAATTAGATCTATTCATTTTATTTTATACGAGTGTCTGCCTGTATGTATTACGTCTGAGCACAGTGCACATGCTTGGTGCCTGCAGAGGTCAGAAGAGAGGACTAGGTCCCCTGGTTGATGATAGCTGTGAGTTACCACAGGGGTGTTGGGGAAGGAAGGATCCTCTGCAGAGCAGCCAGTGATCTTACACTGTGTATCTTCAGTTGGCTACACTGTATTTCACTGAGCGCTGGTCCTCTTGTAGAGAGCCCTTCCCCAGCACCACAGAATGGCTCACAACCATCCACGACTACAGTTCTAGAGGACCCAACACCCTCTTCTGACATCTTTGGGCACTAAGCCTCCACATGGTAGACACACATGCAGGCAAAATAACCATACACATAAAATAAAAAACCATGACTAAAAAGATACAGATGTGGGGGAGTCCCGAAGAAACAGCTTGATGGGTAAAAACCTTGGCCATAAGGACCTGAGTTCCAGTCCCCAGCACCCACATAAAATCTGGGGGTAAAAACTGTACCAGGCTTAGGAACAGACACTGTTACAGAAATCAAGAGAGCCAGGGGGCTCAAGTTAGGGCTTGATGCCTGAGCACTAGCTCCAAACTCAAAGTGTGGAGGGTGAGCTGGGTGACTGGTGGCGCACGCCTTTAATCCCAGCACTCGGGAGGCAGAGGCAGGCGGATCTCTGAGTTCGAGGTCAGCCTGGTCTACAAGAGTGAGTTCCAGGACAGGCTCCAGAACTACAGAGAAACCCTGTCTCCAAAAAACAAAAAAGAAAAAAAGAAAAAAAAAAAAGGAAAAAAAACACAAAAAAGAAAAAAAACTGTGAAAGGAGAGAACTCACTTCCACAACTGTCCTCACACATGAGTAAATGTACTTTTTAAAAACTTACAAAAGTAGGGGCTGGAGAGATGGCTCAGCGGTTAAGAGCATTGCCTGCTCTTCCAAAGGTCCTGAGTTCAATTCCCAGCAACCACATGGTGGCTCACAACCATCTGTAATGAGGTCTGGTGCCCTCTTCTGGCCAGCAGGCATACACACAGACAGAATATTGTATCCATAATAAATAAATAAATAATTAAAAAAAAAACTTACAAAAGTAGCAAGGCAGTAGTGGCACACACCTTTAATTCCAGCACTCAAGAGGCAAAGGCAGGTGGATCTCTCTGAGTTCAAGGCTAGTCTGGTCTACAAAGCAAGCAAGTTCCAGGACAGGCTCCAAAGCTAGAGAGAGAAACCCTGGCTTGAAAAACCAAAAACCAAACACAAAAACAAACAAACAAAAAAAAAACACCTTACAAAAGTGGAGAGCAACGGAGGGAAACACAAGATGTCAACCTGTGGTCTCCACATTTGTACACATAGTGCACACACCCCCAAAAGAAATATATATATGTGAATGGGGGCACTCACCAGGCACTGCCCTTCTCTGAGAATTCACAGGTAGCAGCCATGTTGGGGAGGAAGAGGTGTTTTCTCACTGGTGTGGTCACTGGTGAGGTCAGCTTTGTGGACAACCCCCACCCTCACTGTGTCTCTCATACACATATTAAAAAAAATACATAAACCGGAAAATACATGGGGTGGGTGGTGGTGGCTCACATCTTTAATTCCAGCACTTGGGAGGCAGGCGCAGGCAGATCTCTGTGGATCTGAGACCAGCCTGGTGAAAGCACACACACAAAAGTAAAAAGGGGCTGGTTGGAAAGAGGAGGGGTCAATGGGAGTGGGAGGAGACAAGAGGGGGTGATGGGTGAATATGGTCAAAGTATATCATATGTGTTATAAAAATTTCATAGTGGGGCTGGGCAGATGGCTCAGTAGTTAAGAACACTTGCTGAGTCCTGGTTGTCCTGGAACTCACTAAACTAAGGCTGGCTTCAAATTCAGTGATCTGCCTGCCTCCTGGGGCTGAAACTAAAGATGTATACCACCACACCCGGCTTTTATTTCTTTATTTTTATTCATGTGCACAGTGTGGTGTGTGTGCCTGAGTTCACGCGCACTGTGTGCTTGGAGAAGGATGTGACATCTGGGCGCTGGGAATCACACTCAGGTCCTCTGATAGAGCAGTGAGCACTGACCACTGAGCCATCTAACCAGGTCTCTAAATTATTTTTTTCTGTTTTGAGACAGGCTCTCGTGTAGCCTAGGCTGGCCTGAAACTCCTGTGCAGCCAATGATGACCTTGAGTTCTAATCTTCCTGCCCCCACCTCCCGAGAGCTGGGACACCCACAAGCCTGGTTTATCAGATACCAGGGAGAGAACGTGGGAATCCATGTGTGCCTGGCAAGCACTGTGCCAACAGCTACAAACCCAGCCAAAGAAGTCTCCTCTTTAGCCAACCTTCACTATGTGTTTCCCCAGCTCTGGGTTATAGAATCTTCTCTTGCTCATGCCAAGTCTGGGCTGGCAGGAAGGCTGTGCCATTAAGGACCCCAGCTGGGCCCTGAGCCATTTCCCTTTCCTGTGGATCTGCTACCTTCTTCCAGAATCATGTTATCTGCTGGGAAAGGCACTTCCTGTCCTGCCCAGTCCTGCCTCACTCTTCCCAGACAGAGGTTTGCCTGTCCATTAGTTCAAAGAAAAGCTATGTCCTCCATGCCACCAGCCCCAGGGTCACCTGAGCATACAAGGCCTCCCCAGATATCATTGAAAACAGTAGTCCGAGCTGGGCGGCGGTGGTGGATGCCTTTAATCCCAGCACTTGGAAGGCAGAGGCAGGAAAATCTCTGAGAGAGACCTGATCTACAAAATTAGTTCCAGGACAAAGAGGGCTACATAGAGAAACCATGAAACCCTGACTCAAACAAACAAACCAAAACAAAAATCAGAGCTTTGATTTAAAGCTGGGTCTATCTGAAGCCACTCCTGTTGGGCACAGTGATGAATGGGAAGCCACTATGCGTAGGATTAGCCATTATGTCCAAGAGAAAGCTGACATTGAGCCCAACTGATAGCGTGCTTATCCAGCATACAGGAAACCCTGGGTTCCTTCCTTAGCACTAAATAACTTGGGTGTGGTGGTGCACATCTATAATCCCAAAATTTGAAAGTTGAAGGTAAGAGAATCAGTCATTTGGCTACACCGTGAATTTGGAGAGAAAGCTTAAACTATTTTGCAGGAATGTTATGGGTAATGTCTAAATAGTCCAGGTTTTTCATTTTGGTGAAATAGGCTAAGTTTCAGGCAAAACAAGATCCTGCCTAAAGTAAGGCATGGTGGCCTGAAATCCCAGCTACTCATAAAGGCTGCAGCATAAAGAGAAGACCAAGTTTAAGGCATCTGAATTACACAGCAAGACCTATCTCACAGATTTGTATGCTTGAGGCTCTCGGTTCATTCAATCCTCAGTATACGTAAGGAAAAGAGGAAGGGAGAAGGGAAAGAGGGGGGAGGGAGGGAGGAAAGAAGGAGGTAGAGAGGAAGGAAGAAAGGAAGGAGGGAGGAAGGGAGGAAAGAAGAGAGAAGAGAAAAATTCCACTGTCAAATAAGACGGCTCTGGCTGCAGAAGCCAGGTAGGGCCTCTTTCACAGGTTCCCCGAGTCTTGTAGGGGAAATATTAAGCAAGCTTGTGGTTTGTTTTCTGTTCCTTCTGCCTGAAACGCACGTGTCTCACTCAATCCATCTCACCCGGCTTTCACTCTCCAACCTTCATCTCTTAAAATAGACCTAGTGGCTCTTCCGTGCACAACGTCTTGTCCATTGCTCTACAACCCTAACAACCTACAATTACACGTTAGTTCTCTTGTCCACCCTCACACGGCCTAGGGTTTCTCTGCTTGGTGGACTGCTGTGTCCCCAGGCAGACCATTGCCTGTGAAAGTTCTGATAAATTCTCGGGGGTCTGAAATTATCGGTGTTTAGCTGAGCATCAGAATGAGGTCTAGGCCCAACCACTTGCTGAACATGCTTGAGGCCTTGGGTTTTGGCAACACACCCACAAAACCTTAAGGGTCCATTCCCAACCTGAGCATGGCATTGTCTTGAGTTCCAGTCTGTGCTTGCAGAGCGTGCTCCGGGCCTTGGGTTCCACCACCACCCACCCCTCAGTGTTTTCTGAGCATGCGAGACCCCATTTGGGTTCCAGTTCTTGCTAAACACAGAAGAGCTGGCAGCTTTCAATCCCATGGCTTACTGACCAGGGGTGAGGCCCTGAGTTCCATCCTTGTACAACATACAGCTTCCCTCTGCACCCACCCACCCACCCACATGCAGTCTCACCCTTTAGCTAAATTCAAGCCTGGGCAAATCAAAGCCTTGTTCACTCTGCCCCATTCTTATTCCAAACAGACTTCAAGACGACCAACTATACATACCCTCAGATGTGACACCAAGCATACTCAGACTCCCAGACTGAGATTCCCACACCAGAGACAGACAGCCACACCCAAGAGTTGCACAGCATGAGCGACCCCAGAGCCTGGGGCTTCGGACAGGGAGCCCCTCTGGTGGTCTGGGGCTGGCAAATCAAGTGCCCCCAGAAAGTCCCTGGGAGGCTAGGTCCTTTAGGCTGGGCAGGGTGGGTGGCAGCCTCTCCCATCTGCCCATTCATTTCTTTATTTAGGGCACAGTACCAGGGAACAAGAGGAGGCTCAGGGAGAGCCTACTTGCTTCTCTAGTTATTTTTGAGCCGTTTCCGGCCCCCTCTCCACGACTCTAGAGTCTAGCAGTTTCCAGGAAGTTCCTGTCACACAAAGTGTGGAAGACGGGGGCGGCGAAAGGGGAGGTGTAATAGAGCCCCTCTGCCATAGTCTCAACCATGCCACTTAAGGCTCGTGACAGATTTGGGCCCCCAGGGAACCCAAAATAGATAAGAGGAAGGAGGCTCAGAGTTCAACACCCAGTTCATGGGAACCCGGAGTCGGGTGGGGTGAGAAAGCCGCATCCTGGCCCCACCCCCAACTCCAAGTAGCTGAGGCCGCCCTCAGGACTCACAGAGGGTAGGGTCCCAGTCTCCTGAACCCCTTAAAATTACAGGCACCCGCAATAATCCGCTTAGGCAGGGAAAGTTTTTGAATTGCTCCCCGCTTGCCCCTCATCAAAGGCACCCTTGTTTCTGCCCTTCCCTGAACTGGTATGCGCCCAACCCCAGTATACAGGTGCGTCCAACCTTGCCTCAGTTTCCCCACCAAAGCTTGGGATCGCTACTTGTGGGTGTAAATGGTAGACATGCAGAGAACATTGGGCTCTTGAGGAGACGGGACATGTGGAGAGGTCGGGGCCCTGTTCCTGCCCAGACCCCAATCTATTACCGCCGCACGTCCCCTCCCCCGCCCACCATCTAATCCGCCCAGATAACGGGACCTCCAGGGGAGGAGCATGCGCCGTACTCCCCGGCCCATCGCTCAGGAGGAAGGGAGTAAGCTTGAGGATCCTGGGGAAGGGGTACGGTGGACAACCTGGGCTGGGGCCAAACGCTCCGGATTAACCAGCGCAGGATGCAGAGGCCTGAGGGCGCGGACAGAAGGGCCTTCGTCCTGGCTGCAGCCACGAGTGTTTTAAGGCTCTCAGATGTTGTCCTTCCTCAAAACCCCCTCCTTCCCAAGTCACACAGGCGACCTCCAGGCCGGAGGCAATTCCTACCATAGACTCCGTCCTTCCTATCGTCCTCCATGGCCGCAACCGGAGGGGAGCGAGTCGGAAGCCTTCACGACCCTAACCCAGCAGGGCGGGAGGCAACGCGCGCTGCAGGCCCCGCCCTACCCTGGTTGACCCCGCCCCCAGCGCGCACACCAATGGGAGCCCCGCGCTTGAGGGGCGTGGCCAGGACCGGGAGTTGGGGGGCGGCCACCTTCCAATTTCCAGTAGACTCTCGCGGCTCACTCCTTTCGGTAAACCACACCTAGTAGGCTGCATCTGCTTGTCAGTGGTTCTTGTTTGTATGTTTTTGTTTTTCGAGACAGGGTTTCTCCATGTGGCCCTGGCTGTCCTGGAACGCGCTCTGTAGACCAAGCTGGCCTCGAATTCAGAGATCCTCGTGCTTCTGCCTTCAGTGTGCTGGGATTAAAGCCATGAGTCATTACTGCCCAGCAAGTCATTCGTCCCGGGTATTGATCTCTGACTGTGAGCTAGAGGAATGAGAAAAAAATTGTCAGTGTCCATTCATGAGATTGTCAAGAACTTGAGAGTATGAACACAGGTCAAAAGGGAACAAAAACTGAGGAGCGGTTAATTCCGTGGCAGCCAGGACCAGTGGTTCACTTTAATCCTTAATCCCAGCACTGGGGAAGCAGGAGTCTCTCTCTCTCTCTCTCTCTCTCTCTCTCTCTCTCTCTCTCTCTCTCTCTCTCTCTCTCTCTCTCTCTCTCTCTCTCTCTCTCCTTTAGTTCTGGGCCAACTAGATAGGACTATACATAGTGAGACCTCGGGGAGGGGGCTGCTGGCAAAATGGTTTCGTGGCTAAGAGCACTACCTGCTCTTCCTGAAGACCTGACTGAGTTCAACTCTAGCTCCAGAGAATCTGATGCCCTCTTTTAGCGTCTACAGGCACTTTCTCACATATGTGCACACATATACACATAGATAAAAACAAAAGGAAGAAAATAGTCAAGCGGTAGAAAGATGAAATTCCAACCAAATTCATCCTGGAGTAGTCTCACTGGCAAAGTCATGAGAGAAGCCATGGAAAGTAAAGGAGCCAAAGGGTGTCAGTGCCAACGCTGATTCTATAAGAACTATGGGAAACACATGCATTCACAGACACATAAACAAATAAAAAGTCATTAGTAAAGATTTTTAGATTTTTATTATTTTATTTTATGGGTATGAGCGACTACATGTGTGTATGCACTCCAAGTGCATGCCTGCAGTGACCTCCCTCAGAGGTCAGACCAGGGTGATGGATCCCCAGAAACTGGAGTTAACCCAGTTGTGAACCACCATGTGAGTGCTGGGAATTGAACTCAGGTCCTCTACAAAAACAGCAAGTGTTTTTAATTGCTGAGCTATCTCTCTGTCTTAGGGTTACTGTTGCAATGCTGAGACACCATGAGAGAAGACCAAAGGCAACTTGAGGAGGACAGGGCTTATTTCACTCACAGTTCCATACAACAGCTCATTGTCAAAAGCAGTGAGGGCAGGAACCCTGAGGCAGGAGCTGATGCAGAGGCCATGGACAGGTGCTGCTTACTGGCTTGCTCTCCATGGCTTGCTCGGCTTGCCTTCTTATAGAACCCAGGACCACCAGCCCAGGGATGGTACCACCCAGCATAGGCTGAGCCCTCCTCCATCAATCACTAATTAAGAAAACGCCATACAGGTTTACCCACAGCCCAATCTAATGGAGACATTTTCTAAACTGAGGTTCATTCCTCTCTGATGACTCTAGCTGTTGTTGTTAAAACTAAGTCTCACTACAGTCCTGGCTGTCCTGGAATTTGCTATGTAGACCAGAATAGGAGAGATCCTCCTTCCTCTGCCGCCAAGTGCTGGGACTAAAGGTATATGCCACCATGTTGATGTAGGTGTGTCTTCTATCTATCTGATGATTTCATTGGTTAATTAATAAAGAAACTGCATGGCCTGATAGGTCAGAACATAGGTGGGTGGAGTAGACAGAACAGGATGCTGGGAGTGAGGCAGATGCCTCTGCTGGGAGTGAGGCAGATGCCTCGGGCAGTCATCATGCCCCTCCTCTCTGGAACAGATGCAATGGAGCCAGCCGCTAGGTCAGACATGCTGAATCCTTCTCGGTAAGCCACCACCTCGTAGTGTTACACAGATTATTAGAAATGGATTAGTCAAGATGTTAGCCAAGAAGAGGCTAGATATAATGGGCCAGTCAGTGTTTAAATGAATACAGTTTCTGTGTAATTATTTTGGGGCATAAGCTAGCCAGTGGCCGGGAGCCAGGTGGCAGGAATGCAGCCCTCCGCTCCATACTACACCATGTCTGACCTTAAAAGGATATTTCGTAAAGAAGAGAACTGAGAATGCTGAGCACACTGACACCTCAGCACCCTAGCACTCGGGAGTCAGGCGGGGGGAATCAGAATTTGAGGCCATCTTCAGCTACAGAGCAAATCTAAATAGCCAATATGGGCAACTGGCTGCCTCAGAGTGCAAAAGAAGAGATCTAAGCACGGTGGCACACTCAGGAGGCCCGGGTAGGAGGATCAAAGCCGGCCTGTTTTACATAGTGAGCTCTTTTCTCTGTTTGTCTTTCTGTCTGTCTGTCTGTCTGTCTGTCTGTGTATACTTATATATATATATATATATGCTGGGTGGTGGCCATGCACACCTTTTTTTTTCTGAGACAGGGTTTCTCTGTAGCTTTGGAGCCTGTCCTAGAACTAGCTCTTGTAGCTCAGGCTTGCCTCGAACTCAGAGAGATCCGCCTGCCTCTGCCTCCCGAGGGCTGGGATTAAAGGTGTGCACCACCACTGCCCAGAGCCATGCACATCTTTAATACCAGCACCCAGCATACAAGAGAGGCAGAGGCAGGTGGATCTCTGTGAGTTCAAGGCCAGCCTGGTCTACAGAGTGAGTTCCAGGACAGGCTCCAAAACTACACAGAGAAACTGTCTCAAAAAACAAAACAAAACAAACAAACAAAAAAACTAAGGTGGAGGAGCCAGAGAAATGGCTCAGCTGTTAAGACCATTGACTGCTCTTGCACAGGACCCAGATTCAGTTTCCAGTACCTAAATGGCAGCTCACAACCATCTATAACTCCAGTTCCAGGGCATCTGACACCCTCTTTTGACCTCTGTGGGCGCCAGGAATGTGTGTGGTGTACTCACAAAGGAACAAAAACAACAACAAACAAGAAAAAAAAAAACCACTGACTGTGAGGCCATTTTTTTTAAAAAAAATTGTTGCCAGGTTTAGTGTCACACAGGTACCATCCCAACAATCGGGAGGCCGAAGAAGGGGGAGCAGTAGTTCAAGGCCAGGCTCAGCTACACAGAGAGCTAGCTTAAGGCCAGCCTGGGGTATATGAGACCCTGTCTCAATAAACAAAACAATTTTCTTTGGGCAGTGGAATGTTTGAAACATTGACAGACACCATCTAAAATAAAGAAGTGTTAAACACTTTATGCTGAATGGGAGAAGACATCTCTTCCATGACATTCTAGAATAAGGATGGTTAATGTTCCACAGAACTCAGATCAGCAGCTGCCTTCGCAGGTGACGGTGTCTGGTGGGGTACCCGGGTGGCAGGAAACCGAACATGATCTTGGGGACTTGACTTCTGCCCCTTTCAGTACATACCGCATTTAAGAAAGGAAAGCAGAGACCAGCAAGATAGCTCAGCATCTGAAGGCATTTGCCACAAAGTGTAACATCTCTGAGACCCACAGGGTGAAAGGAGAGTGGAAACTCCTGCAGATTGTCATCTGACCACCACACATGCATGGTGACACATGTAAAAGTGCCAGGCGGTGGTGGCGCACGCCTTTAATCCCAGCACTCGGGAGGCAGAGGCAGGCGGATCTCTGAGTTTGAGGCCAGCCTGGTCTACAAGAGCTAGTTCCAGGACAGGCTCTAGAAACTACAGGGAAACCCTGTCTCAAAAAACCAAAAAAAAAAAAAAAAGAAAGAAAGAAAAGAAAAAGTAAAAGAAATAGTTAAAATGGAAAATGCTTAAAATAGAGAAAGGGAAGAGGGTGTGACTTTGTGGTAGGCTCAGGACCTCCATCCCCAGCTACTGCAGAGAAAGAAAGTGAGAAAAAGACGGAGGGAGGAAACTGTGAGAGTCTGTGAGTTTAGTCCGGCACTTTGTGGACCGTGGGAGGAAGCAAAGAGCTGGGCACAGTGTACAAACAGATCAGAACTTCTAGGTCATCCATGACTCTATAGCCAGTTTCAGGAAAGCCTGTGCTACATGAAAACATCTCGGAAACTTAAATAGAACTGGGTGATGGTGGCAGACACCCAGCACTTGGAAGGCAGAGTGGATCTCTGAGCTGTAAACCAACCTGGTCTACAGAGCAAGTTTCAGGACAGCCAGAGCTACACAGAGAAAGTCTGTCAAAACAAACAAAACAACACACACACACACACACACAGAAAAGAAAACTTAAATAGGGGTTAGAGAGATGGCTCCACTTAGCACTTACTCTTGCAGAGAGCACTTCAGAGCCTTACACCCATGTTGGACAACTCACAACCACTTGTAACTCCAGATCCAGTGGATCTAATGTTCTCTGCTTCCGGACTCTGAGGGCACTGAACTCAAAAGGACAAATACAGATAAAATTATAGCAAAACAAATATTATGAGGCTAATTAAATAAGGAGCTGGAGAAATGACTCAGAAACTAAGAATATATACTACTCAGCAGTGTGTGTGTGTGTAGACTACCATGGCCAGCAGAGCAATGTTCTTTTCTTTAATTAATTAATTAATTAGTTCAAGACAGGGTTTCTCTGTGTAGCTTTGAAGTCTGTCCTGGAACTTGCTCTGTAGACCAGAGATCCTCCTGCCTCTGCCTCACAGGTGCTGGGATTAAAGGCATGCTCCACCTCTGCCTGGCTAAAGATAGGTATTACAGATTGACGAACTCTTAAAATAAGGGTCTGGTGGAGAATCGAGGGTGGTTCTGGCCAGGCCATACAGTTATCACCGTGGTTATCAGGCTATTAACCATGCCACTCCCAGCGTTCTGGGCAGATAACAGGGTAAGCATCTTTTCCTTTGCAGGAACAACTCCCCGTGTGTTTAACCTTCTAGGTTCCCCTAAGTGCTCATCTGGAAGCACAAAGACTTCTATGCCTCCTAGGCCCCCCCCCCCACTTTTTTTTTAATTTTTAAAGAAAAAATTGTGGCTGTAATAGAGACCAAGGTTTAATGCACTGCCTGTATGATTAGGCTATTATTAGGAAATAATATTATTAGGAAAGCATAACAGAATTCCCAGAACAGCTAACAGGGACAAGGAAGGGGGAAGCCATCGTAACCATGGTGGCCATTGGAAGGTCACTTGAGAGATTTTGCTTACCTTTTAATTTGAATCATTAATTTAACCATAAAAAGTATAAGAAAAATAAAACTGACACATTAAAGCAACACATGCCAGGAAATTATTGACAACCAATATTGTGCATGAGCAACAAATAATCTATAGAAGCTCTATTTTGCAAAATTGTGGTTCTTGGGGACTGGAGAGATGGCTCAGCAGTTAAAAGCACTGGCTGCTTTTCCAGAGGACCTGAGTTCAGGTCCCAGCTCCCACGTGACAGCTCATAACCGTCTATAAACCCAGTTCCAGGGAATCTCACACCTTCACACCAATGTACATAAAATAAAATTAGCTATTTTTTAAAACGTGGTTCTCGATTTACCCATCTCTTGACTAATTTCTGCTGTTTTCACTGTAGTATCAATAGTTTTACTAACCATTCAGGCCACTTTTGAAACCTCTTTTTGTATTCCAGTAATCATTTCTGGTACTGAAAATATAAAAGCCTAAAAGCAGCCCTTAGCCTGGCAAACCAACATTGTACCGTCTCTTACATCCTCCCTGACAAAAGGCATTTATTTTATTATTTTAAACCTATTTTTGTTTTATGATCATTCATGCTCTGCGAGCATGTATGCCTGTGTGAGGGTGTCAGATGCCCTGGAACTGGAGTTACACAGCTGGGAACTGTCTGGGGGTCTCTGGGATGCGATCCTGGTCACATGCGTTGCAGCAGGAGCCATCTGGGTCTTCATTCATCTTCTGGAAAAATACAACCATACTCTCACCCTGGTCTTAGGACACCTGGCCCTTCCCATCAATTAGTTTCTAGATCTTTCCACTTAGCAATATTTTATGCTGTGTATCTTTTAGGGAAAAATGCTTTGGGGCAGCAGAAACCCTATCCTTTTTTGTTTGTTTGTTTTTAGAGACATGGTTCCTGTGTGTAGCCCTGGATGTCCTGGAACTCTCTCTGTAGACCAGACCGGCCTCCAACTCATAGAGATCCTCCTGCCTCTGCTTCCCAAGTGCTGGAAGTAAAGGTGCGCACCACCACCTCCAGGATAGAAGCCTTATCCTTTAAAGTGAAAATATTGAACGTTAGCATGGCTCGACCCCCGCAGCCCCCACAGAGGACCCAAGTTTGACTCCTATCACCCCCATAGGTGGTGCACAAAGGCCTACAGCCTTAGCTCCTCTGAATCCAAGGCCCTCTTCTGGCCTCCCCAGGCTCCCACACACTTCGCATGCACACAGATGAGTAGTGTCTTTCCAGAACAGGTGAAAACCGGGGGGAGTTAATGTTTT
This sequence comes from Arvicola amphibius, assembly GCF_903992535.2. NCBI lineage: Eukaryota > Metazoa > Chordata > Mammalia > Rodentia > Cricetidae > Arvicola > Arvicola amphibius. The sequence continues at coordinate 89,727,939 of NC_052049.1, read as the reverse complement.
GTTTTTATTTTATGTGCATAAACATTTGTCTCCATATATGTCTGTGCATCTTGTGCACTCCTCCTGCCTGTGGGCATCATCGAAAGAGGGCATTGGATCTGGAACTGGAGTCACAGACTGTTGTGAACCAACATGTGGGTGCTGGGAATTGAACCTAGGTCCTTCAGAAGAGCTTTAACTTCTGAACCATGCCTCTTGTCACAACAGCTGTTTTTTGTTTGTTTGTTTGGTTTTGGTTTTTTTGTTTTGTATTTTTTTTGTTGTTGTTGTTTGTTTTTCAAGACAGGGTTTCTTTGTAGCTTTGGAGCCTGTCCTGGAACTAGCTCTTGTAGACCAGGCTGGCCTCGAACTCACAGAGATCTGCCTGCCTCTGCCTCCTGAGTGCTGGGATTAAAAATGTGTGCCACCACTGCTTGGCAAGGTACAAATTTTTATATGAAGTCTCTTTTTGTTTTCATTTATTTTACATACCAACCACAGTTTCCCCTTTCTCCTCTCCTCGTGTTCCTGTCCTGTGTGAAATCTTTATATCAACTTTCCAGTATGGAGAAAGAACTCAGAGAAGTTAGGCAATTTCCCCACTACCACACAGTGAGCATGGGGAGGAACGAGGCCTTGAATCCCAGGAAGCGGGACTATGAAGCCCATATCCTCTCCAAAATGGTACAACAGATTCCTGGGCATATTTTTGTCAAATTATATATTTAATCATTTGGTCCCATATAGCATTGGGGGTGTTGGAGGATGAGGAGAAAGTGAGTTTGGTAAGACATCACATGTGGCCATACATTTGTATGGAAATAGCGTGAACAAATGATAGTTTTCAGAGAGACAGGGCTGGGCGTGGTGGTGGCACACACCTTTGATCTCCAGGGCTCTACACAGAGAAACCTGTCTCTAAGAAAAAAAAAAGATTTATTTTTATTTCATCTTTTCCAGAGCACAACTGTAATCTCAGCACTTGGGAGTGAGTAGGTGTCTCTGAGGTCAAGTCCTCCCCGGCTAACATAAGGAGTTCCAGGCCAGCCAGCGGGATGGGGTGAGACCCCAGTTTAGCCACAAGAACACCTGGGAGCAGCTGGGCGGTGGTGGTGCCGTCTTTAATCCCAGCACTCAGGAGGCAGAGGCAGGCGGATCTCTCTGAGTTCAAGGCCAGCCTGGTCTATAAGAGCTAGTTCCAGGACAGGCTCCAAAGCTACAGAGAAACCCTGTCTTGAAAAAACAAAAACCAAACCAAACCAAACCAAAACAAAACAAAACAACAAAAAAAGAACACCTGAGTGAACTCCTGACATTCTGGCTGGTCAGCCAGCTCCAAGGATCCACAATGTTTCTATCATGTTTCTGTGGGGGCTCGAAACCCACCAAGCATTCTCCTCATTCCTCTACCACAAAAGTCTTCAAATAGTGGTGAGGTGGGCTCAGCAGGTAAAGAATGTGCTTAAGGCAGCCAAGGGAGTTGATCCCTAAGACCCACCTGGTGGGAGGAGGGAGCCACCTGCTGCAAGTTGCCCTGTGATCTTCCCAGGTGTTGCCCTGGCAAAGGAAGCACCCCCAATAGGTAAATAAAAGAAAAAATGTAGACCGGGCGGTGGTGGCGCATGCCTTTAATCCCAGCACTCAGGAGGCAGAGGCAGGCAGATCTCTGAGTTCGAGGCCAGCCTGGTCTACAAGAGCTAGTGTTGTGTTCTTTGTCTCACAGTGGCCAGGCTAGGCTGGCAGGTCAGTGGTCAGTGAGGGAAACCTGAGACAAAGAAAGACTTGAAGAAAGAAAGATGGTGAGCACCAAGTCTCTATCCAGGGACCACAGGCTGAAGTGCCTATTTTTTTTTTTTTTTTTTTTTTTTGGTTTTTCGAGACAGGGTTTCTCTGTGGCTTTGGAGCCTGTCCTGGAACTAGCTCTTGTAGACCAGGCTGGTCTCGAACTCACAGAGATCCGCCTGCCTCTGCCTCCCGAGTGCTGGGATTAAAGGCGCTGAGGTGCCTATTTAACATATCAAAGAGGACCTGACCTCCAGGATCTCCCAGCATCCCTCAGTCCCTACTAGTAACAGGACTGGCTGGCATACCCAACCTCTACCCTGAACTCTCAGGCCCAGCGGCTGGCCTGCCCTTTCTCCAGAGGCTCTTCCCTATATAATCCAGACATTTTGGTTAGAATATTTTACAATGAAGGGGCAGGAAGGGGAGGATAGTCACTAAGTCTAGGGCCCTTTTGGGGTGAAACCCTGTGCCCGAGGCCAGCAGGAAACTAATTGTGCAGGGTTAGGGGCCACAGAAGGTATGAGAGAGACTGCAGGCCATCGTCGAGGTCAGTAGAGGAAAAGGGAAGAAGGCTGGGGGAGGACAAGATATTTGGGACAAACTGGGAAGAGGCCACCAACTCTGGGGGATGGTGATGGCTACAGAGCCAAAGTGGGCTGGGCCAGGCCAGGCTGGGCTGGGTTGGCTGAGAGGAGACAGAGAGCTAGTCTGTTCTCTGCTCCCGCTGAAGCGCTCGGTTTCATGAATTTTTTAGCTAAATAGGCCTTGAGTTTCAGATTCCAGGGCAGGGCGCTGGGCCCAGGCCTCTGGGTTCCATTTACCCTGTGAAAGCCCCAGGCCCAGGAGACTGTTGCTGGCTTTGTGCCATGCACATTTAAGTCTGGAGACCAATTCCAGATGCACTCCCTCCTTAGGAATCATCCACCTTGCTTTAAAATTATATTTGATTTATGTTTTGTGTATGTGTGTGGAGGTCAAAGGACAAGCTACAAGATAATCCATTAGTCATGTGGGACCTGGCGATTAGATTGGGGTCCTGAGTCAAGTGTCTGAGTCATTTCTCTGGCCACCTCCCCACAAACACACTTTGTTTTTTTATTCCTGTTTTGTGTTTTTGTTTGTTTGTTTGTTTTCAAGACAGGGTTTCTCTGTAGTTTTTAAGGCTGTCCTGGAACTTGTTCTTGTAGACCAGGCTGGCCTCAAACTCCCAGAGATCTGCCTGCTTCTGCCTCCTGTTCTGTTTGTTTTTTAGTAATGGTAATGCTATGTAGCCCTGGCTGGCCTGGAACTCACTATGGAGATCTGCCTGTCTCTGCAGGAAGATAGAGTGCTGGGATTAAAAGCTTGTGCCACCATATGGGCTCCTCCCCACCTTGTTTTTTGAAAGTGTGTGTGTGTGTGTGTGTGTGAGTGCGTGTGTGCACCCATGTGTCTGTGTGAGTACACGTGTGTGTGTGTGCACATGCACACACGTACATGTGTGTGTGTGCACTTTGTCTCACAGTGGCCAGGCTAGGCTGGCAGGTCAGTGGTCAGTGAGCCTCAGGGTCTGCATCCTCCCTCCCTCCCCAGCAGGGATGAGGTGAGCCCAGGTTGTACTGAGTCAGCTGATGATCAGGAAGGATCCCATTTCCATGAGCAGAGGCTACCTAAAACCTTAAGGCAGGAGCTCAGTTGGTAGAGTATGGGCCTAACAAGCAAGAAGCCCTCCCCATCCCCAGCACCATAGAACTGGGTGTGATTGTGCATTCCTGTGATTCCCCCCTACTACTGCTTCCTCTTCCCTTCTTCCTCCTCCTCCCCCCTCCCTGTTCTCCCTCTTCCCTCTTCTCCTCTCTACCCCCTCCTTCTCCTTCTTTTTCTTGTGTCAGGGTTTCTTTGTGTAATAGTTCTGACCGTCCTGGAACTCACTGTGTAGATCAGGCTGGCCCAGAACTCATAGAGATCCCCCTGCCTCTGCCTTGGGCATTCGCCACCCTGCCTCAGGCGTTCCCTTAGAGAGTGGAGGCTGTAGTTAGCTGGTAGAGTGCTTGTTTAGCATACACAAACCCCTGGGTTCTATCCCCACCGCTGCACCCCCAAGCCCTCACTGCCCACCCCGCCAACAGACTGTGGTAGGGTATGTACCTCATCCTTCACTTGGAAGGTGGAGCAGTCTCAACAGGAGTTCCAGGTGATTCTATCTGTCGGTAATTATAGCAAGCCAAAGACGGTGCAGCTATTAGGAGGGTGTGGTGAAACTGTTGGGAGTTTAAGGTTAGCCTGGGCTTTCTATGGAGGCTCCCAACAAAAAAATTTTTTTGACAGAGTTTCTCTTTTTTTTAAATATTTATTTATTTATTATATATACAATATTCTGTCTGTGTGTATGCCTGCAGGTGAGAAGAGGGCACCAGACCCATTACAGATGGTTGTGAGCCACCATGTGGTTGCTGGGAATTGAACTCAGGACCTTTGGTAGAGCAGGCAGAGCTCTTAACCTCTGAGCCATCTCTCTAGCCCCCAACAGAGTTTCTCTTTAACTTTGGAGACTGTCCTGGAACTAGCTCTTGTAGACTAGGCTGACCTCGAACTCACAGAGATCCTCCCATCTCTGCCTCCCGAGTGCTGGGATTAAAGACGTGCACCACCACCGCCTGGCACCCATCAAAAACATTTTAGGGGCTGAGAGTCTAACCAATGGTACAACACTTGCCTGGTTCACGCCAAGGTGGGACTTCTGCCCCACAGGAGAGTAAAAACAACTAGAACAACAGAATTGTGACATAGTAACCTGGCTATGTGGCCTTCTGACTGTGCTGGGATTCCTCAGTGCTGGCTGAGTAACTCTGCCGACAGGCGCCCTGCCTCTGCGTTAGGACAATTCCCGCGGCGGCTCTCTGAGTCCTCTGGACTCCAGGGCAGGTAAAGGACTGCGACTGGCTGGCTAGCCGGCGGGGTAGGGGGACTAAGGGAGGGAAGAAGAGGGGTGGTTGCGGCAACGAGGCTCAAGCGGGCTGTGTCGCCCCCTGACGGCCGTTCAGGAAACGTTTCTTCTGGTAGAGCATCAAGCCGCTGACTCCGGGAAGGTTTGAGGTGGTTCCCTTTCTCCCCACTCCGCGAAACCGTAGTCCAGCATTTGGAAGGTAGAGACAGGATGATCTTGCGTTTAAGGCCAGCCTGGGCTATTAAATAAATAAATGACGTTAGAAAACAAAAACAAAGTCAGGCGTGGTAGCTCGTGACCTTAATCTCAAGACTTGTAAAACTGAAGCAGGTCTGAACGGCTTGACTAGGTCATCCTTGGTAATCTCAACCTTCCTTCTAGAATTAGAAATATTACAAAACACAGGTCAGGTGTGGTGACACCTTTAATCCCAGCACTGGGAAGGCAGACACGAGTGGATTTAGTGCCAGTCTAGTCTACAGAGTTCCGGGACAGCCAGGGCTACACAGAGAAACCCTGTTTCTGGGGGAAAACAAACAAAACAAAGTAGTAAAATGTGTAGTGTATGGGGCTGGAGAGACCGCTCAGCAGTTAAGAGCACCGGCTGCTCTTCCAGAGGAGCCGTGTCAATTCCCAGCAACCACCATGGCAGCTCACAACTGTCTGTAACTCCAGTTCCAGGGGACCTGATGCCCTCACACAGACATACAGGCACATAAAATGCAAATAAATAAATTATTAAAAAATCTATAGTGCGAGTGAGTAAGAAGGATTGACATTACTGAACATCTGTCTGGTGGTGGCACTGGGGCACCAACACAAACTGTTCGTTAAGTCCCGTAGAGACTGGCATTTGTGGGTGAGAGAGCAAGGTCCATAGATGCATGAGCAGATTAACACCCTAGTGGATGGACAGAAGCTTGTATGTATGGGTGGGTTGATGGATGCTGATGTGTATGGACGTGTGCAGGAAGGGGTGATAAATGGATGGTAGCCAGATCAATGGACACATGTCCTGGGGGTCTCACCATCCACCCAGGCTTTTTTTTTTTTTTTTTTTTTTTTTTTTGGTTTTTCGAGACAGGGTTTCTCTGCGGCTTTGGAGCCTGTCCTGGAACCAGCTCTTGTAGACCAGGCTGGTCTCGAACTCACAGAGATCCGCCTGCCTCTGCCTCCCGAGTGCTGGGATTAAAGGCGTGCGCCACCACCGCCCGGCTCCACCCAGGCATTTTTTAACTTTATTTTATGTGCATTGGTGTGAAGGTGTCAGATCTCATGGAACTGCATTTTCAGGCAGTTGTGAGCTGCCATGTGGGTGCTGGGAATTGAACCCAAGTCCTCTGGAAGAGCAGTCAATGACTTAACTGCTGAGCCGTCTCTCCAGTCCCCCACTCAGGCATTCTTGATCACCAAAAGAAAATCAGAAAAGGAAAGAAAAGAAAATCAGAAGGGCAGCTGTCACACCTCAAGTTCTGCCTTTCCCAGCCCCAGAAGCAGTTATCAGCGTTGCTGCCGACCACTCGGTTCACCTGGCCGCCTCCCCTTTAAGACGCGCTCACCTGACGGCCTCCCCTTTAAGACGCGCTCACCTGGTGGCTCACCTGGGTGAGGGCGCTTCCGCAGGAAGAAGGAAGCTGCGCGGCTGCCTCTCCCTCTCGCTCCCGCCTCTCAGCTTCACCGGCTGCCACCATGTCGGCCTCGGCAGTCTTCATTCTGGACGTCAAGGGCAAGGTGAGGTAGGGGCAAGGGATCGCGGGACCCCGGGACAGGCCGCGGGCGCAGGTCCCGAAGCCGGAGACCCGCCCCCTCCAGCCAGCGTCTGCGGCAAGGGGCTTTACTTCTTGCCTTAGTGTTTCCCTATATGTAAAATGGGAATAAGAAAGATCCCTACCCTATTAGCGCCCTGAACCAGTGAGCACAGCCTTTCTGCAAACCATAGAGCTCAATAAATTCGCACAGTGGAAGGCCTTCACTTTCTCCTTGCAAGCTGCCAGTCCCTTCTCCGTTGGCAATCATAGCAGCAGATGAAAAATGAGCCCTGTAATAAAAGAATAAAATATAAAGTAATAAAATGGACGGGGCTGGGCATGTGCCTCAGTTGTGAGCTGGCTAGATTTGACCCCAGAGCACTCTATAAACACCTGTAATTCCAGCACTTCGCGGGTGGAGGCAGAAGGCTTGGGAGACCAAGAGAATTAGAGGCTACGTGACACACTGCCTCAAAATCAAACAGCCGCTTGGGGACCTGAGTTTCAGCCTCGAACCCAAGTAAGGGAAGAGGAGACAACCCATAAAGTTGTCCTCTGACCACATACACACTAGCCACGGACCCACACTGCCACACACACATCGTGCACAAAACAGTGTATGTGAAAGAAACAGTAACAGTGGAGCCGAGCGTTGGTGGTACAGGCCTCGGGAGGCAAGCAGACCTCTGTGAGTTCCAGGACAGCAAGGGCTCCCCAGAGAAACTTGGCTTGAAAAACAAAAACAAACAAGCAAACAATAAGGACAGTGGAAGGAGCCACATCTGTCAACCTCACTACTCTGGAAGCTGAGGCACGAGAGTGACCTGAGCTCAGGAGTTCAAGGCCAGCCTGGGCTACCACAGCAAGACAAAACAAATAAAATACTCTTGAACAAGAACAGTTCATGAAGAGGGGTTCAGGTCAGCTTGTCTACTTTTTGTGGCCATGGTTTACAGCTCCTACTTTCTCAGTCTAGAAAATGGAGACAATGACACCTGCCTCAAGACTGGGGAGGCGTGGAGGGGAGCTGTGGTTGGGATGTAAAATGAAATGGAAAAAATACATTATATATAAAAAAAGACTGAGGCAGGCACTGAACCCCTTAGCAAAGGTTCCCCCTCTCCCTCAGTGGTGGGATGGAACCCGAGCTAACCACACAGCACCTCTAGGCCACGTTGTAATCCTCTTCTAACTTGTTGTTGTTTGGTTTTCAAGACGGTTTCTCTGTGTAGCCCTGGCTGTCTGGGAACTCTCTCTGTTGACCAGACTGACCTCAAGCTCAGAGATCCTCCTGCCTCTGCCTCCCTAGTGCTGAGATTAAAGACGTGCGCCACCACCGCCCGGCGCTCCTCTTGCCCTCCTACCATGTGGGTGCTGGGGACGCCCCTCAGGCCATCGGTTTGGTGCCAAGCCCTTCTTCTCCCACTGCGCTGTGTCACAGCCCCCTCTCTAATGTTTGCTTTGAGGTGGTTGAGGTACCCAGGCCTGCTTCAGATTCACTCTGCAGCTTAGCCATCCTCCTGTCTCAGACTCTCCTTGGTAAGGCAAGGCCCAGCACATCCAGCCGCCCTGACTGGTGCTGGATTGACCTTTGCAGTGCTGAGGATGAACCCGAGGACTTCATGCGTGGTAGGCCAGTCCTCTACTGCCGAGCTCCACTCAAGCCCCGCATCCTTTGTCTTCTGTGTTGAGGCAGAATCTCATGTAGCCCAGGCTGGCTTTGAACTTCTGTACAGCCAAGGATGGCCTTGCACTTCTGATCCTCCTGCTCCCACCTCCTACTATCCCCAGTGCAGCACTCATTAGTAGAAAGTTGTTTGAGCTTCATATGGACCCAGGATACTTTTAACTGTGGGTCTTGTGTACCCACTTAACAGGCACAGAAACTGAGGCATACAGAAGTGGAGCCTTACCTGTGCCACTTAGGTAACAAGTCTGTGGGAATTAGACACTGAGCATGACGTGGCGGCAAACACCTGTAATCTCAGCATTCAAGAAACCAAGGCAGGAAGGATTGAGAGTTTGAGACCAGCTGGGTCTCCATGGAAAAACTGTCTAATAAATAAGAAAAGAAAAAGAAAGACAGCTAGGCAATAGCTCAGCGTGTTAAGCGCCTGGCGCTGATGTGAGCGAGGTCCCTAGTTCGAGACCTGGGTTAGAAAGCTTTGCCGGGCGGTGGTGGCGCACGCCTTTAATCCCAGCACTCGGGAGGCAGAGGCAGGCGGATCTCTGAGTTCGAGGCCAGCCTGGGCTACAAGAGCTAGTTCCAGGACAGGCTCTAGAAATTACAGGGAAACCCTGTCTCGAAAACAAAAAAAAAAAGAAAAAAGAAAAAGAAAGATAGGCTAAGGATGTAGTTTACTTGGTAGAGTTTATTTATTTATTTATTTATTTATTTGTTTGTTTGTTTGTTTGTTCGTTTATTTATTTATTTATATTTATTTTGGTTTTTCAAGGCAGGGTTTCCCTGTAGTTTCTAGAGCCTGTCCTGGAACTAGCTCTTGTAGACCAGGCTGGCCTCGAACTCAGAGATCCGCCTGCCTCTGCCTCCCGAGTGCTGGGATTAAAGGTGTGCACCACCACTGCCGGCTTAGAGTTTATTTTTTGTTGTTGTTGTTTGTTTTCGAGACAGGGTTTCTCTGTAGCTTTGGAACCTATCCTGGAACTAGCTCTTGTAGACCAGGCTGGCCTCAAACTCACAGAGGTCTGCCTGTCTCTCAAGTGTTGGGATTAAAGGCATGTGTGGCCACTGCCCGTCTGGTAGAGGGTTTGTCTTCATAGCTCTAGCTTAGGTGGAAGCAGGAGCACCAGGACTTCACAGTCACCCTCAGTTACAAGGCTGGCCTTGGCTATGTGAGATACTATCTCACCATCCCCTCCATAAAACAAAGTAGAGGCCAGGTGTATATGGGGAAGAAGGAGGGTTAGAGAAAAGAGACTATGACATCCTAAGGCCCCTGAACCCTGGGTCTGGGTACTGGTGATGGCTGAGTCCTTTCTTCCTACCCTTAGCCCCTGATTAGCCGAAACTACAAAGGTGATGTGCCCATGACGGAGATTGACCATTTCATGCCACTGCTTATGCAACGTGAGGAGGAGGGTGTGCTGGCCCCGCTGCTGAGCCATGGCCGAGTACACTTCTTGTGGATCAAACACAGCAACCTCTACTGTATCCACCCCATGCTGGGCAGGAGTGTCAAGAACTTGATCTAGAGGGCGGGCGATGTACTGAGACCAGTTTACACAGTGCATGGGGTAAGGGGTTGCAGGAATGGGGTGGGGGCTGCAGGGGACATGTAGCACCCCTACCTCGAAAATGGCTCTTCTTCCTTAACCTTACTGTACCAGTGGTGGCCACCACACTGAAGAACGCCAATGCCTCTCTGGTGTACTCCTTTCTGTACAAGACTGTGGAGGTAGGGACTGGCTTCTCATTGCTATCTGGTCTGTCTGCGTGTGCTCCCCCTGTGACCATGCCAATTAAAGCTAAAGCCTTCTCTCTCCTCTCACTACTGGATTAGGAAGAGTCGCCCCAGATTTGAGTTAGGGGTCTAGTCCCATTTCCCTGCTGTTTCTGTGCCTGAAACCCAACAGGAGTGCTGTTGTAATGGGAAGGGAAGAAAGGGATACATATGAAAAGGGGGCCTTGGAGGTGAAGTAATACAGAGAAAGTGTCCCCCACAGAGGGCAAGGTGAACAAAAAGGCCCTGAGGTGTGGATAGAGTGGAGGCTAAGGGGTTCAAATGAGAAGATGCAGGTTGAGCATCAGTGTGCTCGGTGCTGGACGAGCCCCGATGTTGGATGTTTCAGATGTTAGAACCTTTGTAGATGTGTAGTGAGGCATCCCGGGGATAGAGCAAAGACTTCAGGAAACGAGTTTGTGTTTCATGTATACATGTATACTTTATATTCATCTGGAAGTTTGTTTTATTTTATTTTATCGGTTTTTCAAGACAGGGTTTCTCTGTGTAACAGCGCTGACTGTCCTGGAACTTACTTTGTAGACCAGACTGGCCTCAAATTCACAGAAAAAAACATCCTGCTGCTGGGATTAAAGGTGTGCACCATCACTGCCCAGCCAAAAATAATTTTTAAATTCTTTAAATTTTTTTTTATCTGTATGGGTGTGCTGGACTGTAAGTCTGTGAACCACATGCCCAAGCAGGCTGGAATAGAGCATTGGATCCTTTGGGACTGGGGTTAAAAGATGGTTTGAGCTGTTATGTAGGTGCTGAGAATCAAACCTGGGTCCTTGGAAGAGCAGCCAATGCTTTGAATGACTGAGCTAGCTCTGCAGCCTCTGGAAGGCCATTATTTTTTTTCCCATATGGTGGTGTCCAAGCCTTTAATCCCAGTACTCAGGAGGCAGAGGCTGGTGAATCTCTATGAGTTAGAGACTAGCCTGGTCTACAGAGCAAGTTCCAGGACAACCAGGGCTATGAAGAGAAACCACACACACACACATTAAAAAAAAAAAAGGAAGGAAGGAAGGAAGGAAGGAAGGAAGGAAGGAAGGAAGGAAGGAAGGAAGAAAGGAAGAAAAAGAAAAAAGATGTCTCCACACCTTAGCAACCATTAATGGCCTATAGATCCCCAGAAGTGGTGGTGTCTCCTATCCCTAGGATGCTGACTGCTCAATTTAGTTCAGGTAGTCATGTCTGTGTATTTATTTTTGAGACAGGCTCTCTCGCAGCCCAGCTGACCTTGAACTTCCAGGCACAGGTGTACCTAGTTGTTTTACATGTATTCGGTTAGTTCTTTGTGTGTGTGGCACATGTGTGTGCACATGTGTATGAGGTATGGGTGTGGAGATCAGAAGACAGCTAGCCTTCGGCTCATGGGTCCCAGGATCATCGGGTTTGGTAACGAGTGACTGCTTGCTAAGCCGTCTGTCCCGTCCGTTTGTTTTGATGTTGGTTTCTCATGTGCTGGAGAATTACATCCATTTGCTCTGTTTTATTCTCTTCCGTTTGCATCACATCACTGGCCCTCTACTCCTGACAGATACACAGGTTCCTGGTGCAGAACACAGATTTATAAGATATGCACTTTATTTAAGATTTGTTTACTTTTAATTTTATGTATATGGGTATTTTGCTTGCTTGTATGTCTATGTACTTCAGGGATGCAGTGCCCACAGAGGCCTGAATGGAATGTTGGATCTCCTGGGACTGGAGTTACAGACCGTTGTGAGCTGCTGTCTTGGTGCTGGGCACTGAACATGGGACACAGTGCTTTTAACCCCTGAACATCTCTCCAGCCCCAACTTTTTTGTTTGTTTTGATGTGTTTGTTTACACAGGGTCTCTCTATTTAATCCTGGAACTTACTATATATAACCCATGTTGGTCTTGAACTCAAAAAGGCCCCTTTTCTCTGCCTTCTGAGTGTTGGGATTAAAGACATGAACCACCATATCTGGCCTCCACACTTTTTTCTTTTTTTTTTTTTTTTTTTTTTTTTTTTAATTTATTTATTTATTATGTATACAATATTCTGTCTGTGTGTATGCCTGCAGGCCAGAGGAGGGCACCAGACCCCATTACAGATGGTTGTGAGCCACCATGTGGTTGCTGGGAATTGAACTCAGGACCTTTGGAAGAGCAGGCAATGCTCTTAACCGCTGAGCCATCTCTCCAGCCCCTTCTTTTTTTCTTTTTAAAGATTTATTTATTATGTATACAACACTCTGCCTCCATGTATGCCCGCATGCCAGAGGAGGGCGCCAGATCTCAGTACAGATAGTTATGAGCCACCATGTGGTTGCTGGGAATTGAACTCAGGACCTCTGGAAGAGCAGCCAGTGCTCTTAACCTCTGAGCCATCTCTCCAGCCCCCACACATTTTTTCTTAGGGAGAACAAGATGGATCAGACCTCTCATTTTAGAGCTTTAAAGGCTACAGCAAGAGGATGGAAAGTTCATGCCCAACCTAGGTTCCATAGCCAGACCCTTTCTCAGAGCAACAGTCCGGAGTGTTGGGGTGTAGCTCCTTAGTAGAGCCCCTGCATACAATCCCCAGGGAGGGGCTGGGGTGTTGCTCATTTGTAGAGTCCTGACCTAAAGCAAGGTGCTGGTTTCTTCCAACCCCTGTACCATACCCACACCCAGAAAACCCATTTTAACCCCACTAGCTGTTTGTCTAGATTCTTCAAGGTGTAGGTTTCCACCGCTGTTTCCTTCCCACACTGACATGCTGGATATGATTGACCCCATCACCAGTGGCTATCACGTCTCCTCTTAAATTGCTCCATGGGAGAGAGCCTGTCTCTTTGTTTGCAGCCCAGGCACATAGTAAGTAGGTGGTCCATAATTGCTTCCTGGCTGAGTGTGTTCCCTGGGGCCCCACACCTAGGTCTTCTGTGAGTACTTTAAGGAGCTGGAGGAGGAGAGCATCCGTGATAACTTTGTCATTGTGTACGAGCTGCTGGACGAGCTCATGGACTTCGGCTTTCCTCAGACCACAGACAGCAAGATCCTGCAGGAGTGAGTACGAGAAGCTGCCTGTGACCGGGAGGCTGCTCCCTCTGAGGGGTCCCTGGTTTAGCTGCAGACCCTCACTGCTCTTCCCAATAGGTACATCACACAACAGGGCAACAAGCTGGAGACAGGCAAGTCTCGAGTACCATCCACAGTCACCAATGCCGTGTCGTGGCGCTCCGAGGGGATCAAGTACAAGAAGAATGAGGTCTTCATTGACGTCATAGAGTCTGTTAACCTTCTGGTGAGCTTCTGTGCCTCATGTCCTGGGGGCAGGAGCGGGGGACTCTGTACCTGTTGACACCCCATATTGGGATACCCCCTTTGCAGGTCAATGCTAATGGCAGTGTCTTGCTCAGCGAGATTGTGGGCACCATCAAGCTGAAGGTGTTTTTATCTGGGATGCCAGAGCTGCGGCTGGGCCTCAATGACCGAGTGCTCTTTGAGCTTACTGGCCGTAAGATTGGGGGGGACCCCTTCCCGGGAGGGGCTACTCCTAGACAGAGGCCAGTTCTGAGATAAGTGTTCACATGCAATGAAGCCTTGCATCTCAGCAGCAAAGTCCACCTGGCAAATGCTTTCTTTGTTAATGAGATCTGGCCGCTGACCAGGCCCATTTCTGGCCTTGACATTCTAGTGGGAGCAGACAGGTTAATAATATTTAAGCATCTCACAGACAGAGTAATCCATGTTGTAATGTCAGCACTCTGGAGGCTGAGACAGGAAGGTGAGGAGTTCAGTGTCATCTGGTTAGGGTAGGAGATGGGTTACAAGAAGTGGGCAGAGATAAATGGTTGCCGCACTCAGAATGCCAAGGGGGCCTAATCAACAAGTTCCAGGCCAAAAGAGAAATGCTGTCTCAGGGAAAGAAAAAACAAAAGCAAAAAAATAAGGTGGATGTCACCTGAGGAAAGACACCTGGTATTGTCCTCCGGTGTCCATGTATACATGTACACACGCATACAAATGTACACACACACACACACACACAGTAAAATAAAACCAAAGAAAACAAAAGCCAAGTCGAACCAAGCATAGTGTTACATAAGAGTAATCCCAGAACTTGGGAGGTAGAAGCAGGAATTCAAGGTAATTCTCAGCTACTTAGTGAATGTGAAGCTGTTCTGGGCTACATAAAACCCTGTCTCAAAAGATCATACCAAGCCCACCTTTAATCCCAGCACTCAGGAGGCAGAGGCAGGCTGATCTCTGTGAGTTCAAGGCCAGTCTGGTCTACAGAGTGAGTTCCAGATCAACCAGGGCTCCATAGACAAAGCCTTTCTTGAAGAAAACCCAAACCAACCACCAAACAAACAAATAAAAAACCAGGCATTGGAGACTAGAGAGATGGCACAGTAGTTAAGAGCACTGTCTGCTTTTCCAGGAGACCCAGCACCCACGTGGTAGCTCACAACTGTAACTCCAAGATCTGACACCCTCACACAGACATACATGCAGGCAAAACACCAATGCACATAAAATATAAACAAACCAATAAATAAAAAAGCAGGCATAGAAGCCAGGCAGTGGTGGCTCACGCCTTTAATTCCAGCATGTACAAGGCGGAGCAGGTGGATCTTTGTAAATTCCAGGCCAGCTTGATCTACATAGCAATATCCAGGACAGCCACGATTACATGGTGAAACCCTGTCCCCAAAACAAATCAAATACAAAGGGTATGCATGGTGGTGTTTATCTGCTCTGTGACACTGGAGGAGATCCCCAGAGTGCTCTGGCCAGCCCTGCTTGCTAGTTTGTGAGCTCCAGGTTGAATGAGACACTTTGTGTCAAAAGATAAGACAGTGGGCTAGAGAGAAGGCTGAACAAGGAAGTCGCTTGGCCACAAACACAGTGACCTGAATGAGATCCCTAAACCCACACAGAAAAACCCAGAAGTGCTGGTGTACATCTGAAATCTCAGCATTCCTTTTAAAGATCGATTATTTATTTATTGATTGATTGATTAATTAATTAATTAATTGGTTTTTCAAGACAGGGTTTTTCTTTTTTTTTATTTTTTCTTGAGTGGAGCCAGTCCTGGAACTCGCTATGTAGATCAGGCTGGCCTCGAACTCACAGAGATCCACCTGCCTCTGCTTCCCGAGTGCTGGAATTAAAGGTGTGTATTACCATTGCCCAACTCCTTTTAAAGATTTTATTTACATGTTTATTTGTTCATGTTTTATGTATATGGGTATTTTTTCCTGTATGTGCACCATGTCTGTGCAGTACCCACAGAGACCAGAAGAGGGCGTCAGATCCCCTGGTACCTGAGGAATTACTAACGTGTCAGTCCCCACTAAGGTGCTCTGAATTGAACCTAGATCCTCTTCAAGAGTAGCCAGTGCTCTTTTCCCCTGAGCCATCTTTCCAGCCCCATGAAGTCTAAGCACTTCTGTACGCAGTGGAGGCTGAGACAGGAGGATCTTCCAGAAGCTCCCAGGCCAGCTAGATTGGACCGCGTGGAGCCCTGACATGGTGGGAGGGAAGAGGCGTAGCAGCCACACATCTGTGCTCACACATCCACAGCCGTCTGTTAAATGTGGAAAGGGCCGTGGCTCAGTCACCAGGACCCGCATGGTGGAGTGAGAGAGCTGACTTCTACAAGCTGTCTTCTGACCTCCACTTGCACTGGGCACTGGGGCAAGCATGCCCCACCTCCCAAGTAAATAAGTAAATGTAATAATAGTTTAGGGAAGAAGTTAGGGAGTGATTAACCTCTGGTTTCCACATGTACACATGAATTCATATAATACATACATACACACAGTATAGTCACAGTACAAAGGGAAAATTAGGGTCTGGAGAGGCTCCCAGTGTCTGAGGACATTTCTCGCTCCTGCAGTTCCCAGCACCTACTTCAGGTGGTTTCCAACCATTTATAACCCCAGCTCCAGGAGCTCTGACACCATGTTTGACCTCTGTGAGCACCGAACACGCTTACACACGCAATCACTCAGACACACAAACCTCCATCTAATTAAAAGTACTAAAATTTGTCCTGGGCATGGTGGCTCATGTGTTTAATCCTAGCACCTGGGATGAAGAGATGGGTGGATCTCTGATTTGGAAGCCAGCCTGGTCTACATATGAAATTTTAGGACAACCAAGGCTATGTTAGACCCTGTCTCAAAAAAATAAAAATTAAAAAAAATCCTGCTAAAATTTTAAGAAGAATAAAATGAAAATAGAAAACAGAAGATTGGGGCAGGAGCCAGATGCTGGGCTTCTGTTTCAGGTCCCACCACTACCACTCAGCCCAGGCCCTGGGCCTCCTCTGCAAACTGGAGAAGGTAGCAGCCACTAGGAATGGTGGGGTGGAGCACACTCCTCAGCCCTAGGGTCACTCTGCTTGCTCCACTCCGAGTTTCAGGGAGCAAGAATAAGTCTGTGGAACTGGAAGATGTGAAATTCCACCAGTGTGTGAGGCTTTCACGCTTTGACAATGACCGAACCATCTCCTTCATCCCCCCAGATGGGGACTTTGAACTCATGTCTTATCGCCTAAGCACCCAGGTGAGATGGGGCCCAGCTGGACACAAAGGAGGTGGTGGGCAGTGGACCAAGGGCAGGCATCAGGATCTCTGAGTGCTGCCTCCTCTGCCTGCAGGTCAAACCCCTGATCTGGATTGAGTCAGTCATTGAGAAATTCTCCCACAGCCGAGTGGAGATCATGGTCAAGGTGAGCTCTGGGAGGAGTCTTTCTCTGCACAGGCACCATGTTTTTAACTCTTTTTTTTCCCCTTAACTTTGTGTATGTGTGTGTTTTGCCTGCATGTATGTCTGACATGCAAGACTTGCCTGCCTGGTGCCCACAGAGACTAGATGAGGGTACTGGATCCACTGGAACTGGAGTTATAGATGGTTGTGAACCTCCATGTGGGTTCTGAGACTCAATGTGGAGTCCTCTGGAAGACTTAACCCCTGAGTTCTTAACCCCTGAGCCATCTCTTCAGATCTTTGCAAGATCTTACCGTGTAACCCTGGATGAACTCTCTGTGTAGACAAGAATGGCCTCAAACTCAGAGATCTGCCTCTGCTCCACCTCCCAAGGGCTGGGTCTAGAGATGAGTGATCTTCTCAGCCCTTATTTATTTGTTTAAATTTTGTTTTTATTTTATGTGAATGGGTGTCTTAGTTAGAGTTTCTATTGCTGTGAAGAGACACCATGACCACAGTAACTCTTACAAAGGAAAACATTTAATTGAGGTGGCTTACAGTTCAGAGGTTTAGTCCATTATCATCATAGTGGGACATGGCATTGTGTCTACAGACAAGATGCTGAAGCTAAGAGTCCTACATCTTGATCCACAGCAACAGTAAGTGATTTGAGACACTGGGCATGGACTGAACATATGTGAGACGACCTCAAAGCCTGCCTCCACAGTGACATACTTCCTCCAAGACCACACCTACTCCAGCAAAGCCAGACCTCCTAATAATGCCACTCCCTATGAGCTGTATTTATTTGTTTGTTTGTTTATTTATTTGCTTTTTAAGGCAGGGGTTTCTCTGTTGCTTTGGCGTCTCTCCTGGAACTAGCTCTTGTAGACCAGGCTGATCTTGCACTCAGAGATCCACCTGCCTCTGCCTCCTGAGTGCTGAGATTAAAGGCATGGGCCACCACTGCTGGGTTTGAATTTAGATTAATTTGTCATCCAGTGCCTTTATCTGCTGAGCCATAACAGCAGCCTCTTCTCTTCCCTTTCTCTGACCAGGGATATTATCGGGGCCTCTAGAATGCTAGGCATTCACTCTGCACTAAACTATATTCCCATTCATTTTTCTGTTTTGTATTTCCAAATGAGATCTCACTTAGTTGTCCAGGCCTATCCTGAACACTGTCTCTAAAGTCCAGGCTGACTCTGAACACTGTCTCTATAGTCCAGGCCTATCCTGAACACTATCTCTATAGTCCAGGCCTATCCTGAACACTGTCTCTGTAGTCCAGGCTGACCCTGAACACTGTCTCTATAGTCCAGGCTGACTCTGAACTCTGTCTCTATATTCCAGGCCTATCCTGAACACTGTCTCTATAGTCCAGGCTGACCCTGAACACTGTCTCTATAGTCCAGGCTGACTCTGAACTCTGTCTCTATATTCCAGGCCTATCCTGAACACTGTCTCTATAGTCCAGGCTGACCCTGAACACTGTCTCTATAGTCCAGGCTGACTCTGAACTCTGTCTCTATATTCCAGGCCTATCCTGAACACTGTCTCTATAGTCCAGGCTGACTTTGAACACTGTCTCTATAGTCCAGGCTGACTCTGAACTCTGTCTCTATATTCCAGGCCTATCCTGAACACTGTCTCTATAGTCCAGGCTGACTTTGAACACTGTCTCTATAGTCCAGGCTGACTTTAAACACTGTCTCTATAGTCCAGGCTGACTCTGAACTCTGTCTCTATATTCCAGGCCTATCCTGAACACTGTCTCTATAGTCCAGGCTGACCCTGAACACTGTCTCTATAGTCCAGGCTAGCCTTAAACTTGACATCCTCCTGCTTCAGCCTCCAGAGTAGCTGGGATCACAAGCATCCAACACTAATCTTGCTCAGGTTGAATTCTTTTTGCCTCCTGCTCTCCTGACAGGCTAAGGGGCAATTTAAGAAGCAGTCAGTGGCCAATGGTGTGGAAATATCTGTGCCCGTACCCAGCGATGCAGATTCCCCACGCTTCAAGACCAGTGTGGGCAGTGCCAAGTATGTGCCTGAGAAGAATGTTGTCATTTGGAGTATCAAGTCCTTCCCTGTGAGTATTAAGAATGGTGGGACCCAGGGTGAGAGGGGCTTTAGTGGTGGTGGGGCCTGCCTGCACCACATGAGGTCAAGGTGAAGGAAACCTCAGAGGACCTCATCAGTATGTACATGGCTATCATGAAGGCTGATGAAGGGAAAACCCAGGCTGATGTGTGGCTGTGTCTGACTTCCTTCCAGCTGGGTGGAGGCAGGAGGATAAAAATTACATAACTACTTCAAGTCTAGCCTAGGCTATATGAGATTCTGTTTGAAAACCCAAACCAAACCAAGGTGGAGAAACTTAACCTTCCTGAAATAGCATCTTCCTACCCCATAAGTCCTTAGGGATACAGCTTTGGTTCCTGGTGTTTCCTTCATAGACTCAGTTCATCTGTGAAATGGGATAGATGGCAGCTGACCCACATTCTTTTGCTGATATTGTTGTTTTTGTTTTTTAGACAGGGTCTCACTGTGTATCCATGGCAGGCCTAGAACTCACTATGTAGAGCAGGCTGGCCTCAAACTCACAGAGATCTGCTCACCTCTGCCTCCCAAGTGTGTGCTATAATGTCCAATTATGACCACATTCTCCACATTCTGAGCACTGGTGGCTTCATTCTATGGTTATTTCGTGTGTGTGTGTGTGTGTGTGTGTGTGTGTGTGTGTGCACGCGCGCGCGCGCGCGCGCGCTTGTGCATGCACCATGGGGTGCAGGTGGAAATCAGAGGATAACTTTTAGGAGTTGGTTCTCTCCTTCCCAATAGATCGAACTCAGGTTGTCAGGCTTGGCTGGAAGTGCCTTTTTGCTTCATAATCTTGACAGTCCTTTATTATTAACTTTTTAATTTTTGTTTGTTCGTTTTTTGTTTTTTAAGACAGGGTTTCTCTGTGTAGCCCTGGCTATCTTGAAACTCACTGTGTAGACCAGGCTGGCCTTGAACTCACAGAAAGCCACCTGCCTCTGCCTCCAAAGTTCTGGAATTAAAAGCATTCGCCACCACTGCCCAGCTGACTTTTCTTTTCATATGTGTAAGTATTTTCCCGGTATATAGTATGTGCATCATGTGTGCACCTTGTGCTTGTGGAAGTCAGAAAAGACACTGGAGGGCTGGAGAGATGGCTCAGTGGTTAAGAGCATTGCCTGCTCTTCCAAAGGTCATGAGTTCAATTCCCAGCAACCACATGGTGGCTCACAACCATCTGTAATGAGGTTTGGTGCCCTCTTCTGGCCTGCACACACACACACACACACACACACACACACACACACACACACACAGAATATTGTATACGTAATAAATAAATATTTTTAAAAAAAGACACTGGCAGAGGCAGGCGAATCTCTGTGAGTTCGAGGCCAGCCTGGTCTACAAGAGCTAGTTCCAGGACAGGCTCTAAAAAAGCTGCAGAGAA
Organism: Arvicola amphibius; assembly: GCF_903992535.2. Taxonomy (NCBI): domain Eukaryota; kingdom Metazoa; phylum Chordata; class Mammalia; order Rodentia; family Cricetidae; genus Arvicola; species Arvicola amphibius. The sequence goes on along the minus strand of NC_052049.1, from coordinate 89,707,870 downwards.
ACCCTGTCTCGAAAAACCAAAAAAAAAAAAAAAAGACACTGGATCCCTGGCACCGAAACTGAGCTGGTTGTGAATTGCCTTGTGGCTTCTGAGAACCTAATGTGGGTTGTCTGGGAGAGCAGACATCTCCAGTCACATCTTTACTTTTTTGAGACAAGGTCTCACGTGACCTCCCTCTCTCTCCTACATGCCAGGAGTACAGGTACCGCCACACTTGGTTCATGTGGTGCTGGGTATGGAACCCAGAACATCACATGTGCTAGGCAAGCACTACCAACTAAGCCGTAGTGCACCTCAGGTTAGTGATTCATGCATACGTGCCTATGAGAGTGAGACACAGGTGGCTAAACACCCTATTGTTCTACCTCTGTTCTGCGAGCCCTTGGTTTCTTTTCTTTCTTGTTTTTTTGAGACAGGTTTTCTCGGTGTAGCTTTGGAGCCTGTCCTGGAACTTGCTCTGTAGATCAGGCTGGCTTCAAACTCACAGATATCTGCCTGCCTCTGCCTCATGAGGACCCTTGGTTTCTTGACACAAGGTCTCACTCTGTACCCCAGAGTGGTCTTGAACTTGTAATCTTTGATTCTCTTGCTTTAGTTTCCAGGGTAACTGGAACTATGGGCCTTTGCCACTGAACCCAGCTACTGTTAGATTTGGCATGTCTGTTTCCTCCAGTTGAGGGACAAGAGTTAGATTTTTCCTATGGGTCTCAGTGAGCTCTCTTAACTTTGAAATCTGTATAATGGACGATCATCTGTGGAGGCTGCTGTGAGGGTTGTCTGAGAGACAGAGGTGGACCACTCACAGAGTCTGATGCCTCTGTGTGTCCACAGGGTGGCAAAGAGTACTTGATGCGTGCCCACTTCGGACTCCCCAGCGTGGAAACCGAGGAGGTGGAGGGCCGGCCACCTATTGGGGTCAAGTTTGAGATCCCATACTTTACCGTTTCTGGCATCCAGGTGAGGCTTCAATCACCTCTCATCTCATATCTTATTTATTCATTTGAGCTTTTATTTATTTTATGTGTATCAGCGTTTTGCCTGCATATGTCTCTGAACCACATGTGTACAGTCCCTGTGGAGGTCAGAAGGTGTCAGATCCTCTGGAACTGGAATTACAGAGTGTTTTATTCTAACCCGGGTCCTCTGGAAGAACAGCCAGAGTGCTCTTAACCACTGAGACATCTCTCCAGCCCCCCCCCCTTTTTTTTTTTTTTTTTTTGAGACAGGATCTCACTGTAGCCAGGCTGACCTGTAACTCACTTTGTAGACCAACTGGCACTGAACTCAAGCAGAGACCTGCCTGCCTCTGTTTCCAGAGTGCTCAGATTGGAGGCATGCACCACCACAGCAGGCGTTATTATTTTGTTTGGAACCCAAGCTAGCCAAGGACTCACTCTGAGTCCAGGCTGGTCTCAAACTCACCACACAACCCAGGTTGGCCTTAAGTTTAGAATATCCTTCTGTCTAGATTCCCAAGCTCTAGGCTGAGAGTCTTGGATGTGTCCCCATGCCAGGTTCTCCACTTCTTTGTCTTCTGCTCTGAATGTTGCCTCTTCTGTTCTCAGGCTGGGGCTCTCCCCTCTCTGCCTCCCCTTGCTCAGTCACTATTCACCTGCCCTCCCCCACCTACAGAGTATTCTCTATTCTCTTGTTCTGTCCCCAACTCTGTCCTGTATCTTCCCTCTGTACTTCCTTTTCCCTGCTGGCCTGGATCACTCCCTCTTTGTGCTTGTCATGCCCGGTTTGTGGCATTTTGTATCCTAAAGTATGCCCTGTGTGTTCTTTTGATGCAGGCCATCACTTTTCTTCCACCTCTTGTCACTCTCCCCAATAACCCCCCGCCATGCTAGGACTGAACCCAGGGACTGGCTAGACAGGGATTCTCCCATGACTCAGACCCCAGCTCCTCACTAGTGACTCTGGAAGAAAGCTCTACTGCTGAGCTACATCCCTAGTTCTTGGCTACTCCTTTTTTTGTTGTTGTTTTCCAGGTCCGCTACATGAAGATCATCGAGAAAAGTGGGTACCAGGCCCTGCCCTGGGTTCGCTACATCACCCAGAGTGGGGGTAAGAGCCTGGCTGTCTGGGACAATGAGCCGTACAAGGGGATGAAGGGCGTGGGGACTGGTGACATTGATGTTATTTGGGACAGTTCCAAAACAGCATGTTTTGCCCCCAGTCCTTCCCTTACCATGCATGCTTCCTTGGGCTTATACATCTTTAAAATGGGGTGGCTGGCTTGCTTCATGGTGACCATAAGGTCTGAACAAGATGGTGAATAAGACGCTTAGCACTTATGCTGCCTGTATGTGGTCCTGGCGATCAGAGGAACTCATCCTGATCTAAGCAGGATTTTTTTTTTTTTATGGCAATAGGATGGAAACCAGGGCTTTACACATAATAGCTAGGACTCTACCATCCATCCACCTATGTCCCAAGCCTGTAAGCCTTAAGCATTGTGAACTATTTCCAGGGGTAATTTTGTGTGTGTTGGAGGACTATTTCCCCTTTCTTGGTTCTAAGATGGTCCCTGCTTATCTTTTTCTGCAGATTATCAGCTTCGTACCAGCTAGAAGGGAGAAGTGGGGATTTGAACATGAGGCTTCTCTCTTCCTAGATCCGAACTGCAGACTATAGAGAGATGTGTGTGTGTGTGTGTGTGTGTGTGTGTGTGTGTGTGTGTGTGTGTGTTCATGTTGGGTTAGGGCACTGACAACACATTCTGGTAGCCAGCACCTGGTACCTCTCACTCAGCTGTCTAGACTGGATGGAGCTCTCTCATCCTGATTTTACATGTAGAGGGCCGAACAGCCCCTCTCCCTCCGCGAGTGCCTTCTTGCAATGACCTGCCTTGGGGCAGCTCTGGGCTGCTGAGCAGAGGCCCTGCTGGCCCTCCATCTGAGCATTAGGCGTCACTGAAATAAATCTAACAGCTGTGGATGTGCTTCTTGGCTATGGACTGGGATTGACCATAGTGCTTAGGTGGAAGTGTCCACTAGCCAATCTTCCACCCTGCTTCCTCTGCACCCTCCCCTTCATTCCCTGCCCCTCTCTGGTCCCCTCTCTAGCCACCAGAGGTCACTCTAAAACCCCCGCAGTCCATAACTGCCCCGCTTAACCCTGGTGCCCTTCCCATCTTGTTAAATTGGAAGGTGTCTGTTTTGCACACCACTCCGCAGCCACCTGACCACCTTCCCGCCCACCTGCTCCCCCTTTCCATCTCAGCACACGCTTTGAACCTCAGGGTGTTTGCTCGTGCAGGGACCCTACACTCAGCTGATGTCCTATCTTATTTTTCTTTTGATTTTTTTTTTGGGGGGGTTTCAAGACAAGGTTTCTCTGTGTAACAGTCTATGCTGTCCTGGAACTCAGTTTGTAGACCAGTCTGGCATTGAATTTACAGAGACTCACCTGCCTCTGCCTCCCAAGGGCTGATATTAAAGGGGTGCACCTGGCTTTTTTTTTTTTTTTTTGAAGACAGGGTCTGCTGTCTCCAGTCTTTCATCACTCCTCTTGCCTTTGCCTGGTTTAGATGCTGGGAACCAAACTTGTGTCCTCTGGAAGAACAGGATGTCTTTCAATGTCTTCTGTCTAGTTTTCCTGGATATTTTTTTTTTCTTTTTGATTTTTTGAGACAGGATTTCTCTGTGTAGTTTTGGAGCCTGTCTTGGAACTCACTTGGTAGGCCAGGCTGGCCTCGAACTCGGAGATCCGCCTGCCTCTGCCTGCCTCCCAAATGCTGGGATTGAAGGCCTCACCGCTGCCTGGCTCTGGTTCCAAGACCCTTTCAAAAAAAAAAAAAAAAAAAAAAAAAGCCCCTCCTTCAATCCCATCACGGATGGTAGAGGCAGGTGGATATCTGTGAGTTGTTCCAGGCCAGACAGGGCCATAGTGAGACTCTGTCTCATAAATTTAAAGCAAACAAAAAAATATTTGAAGGCGCGCACCTGACCGCCAAGAGGCCGTTCCTCTTGCACAGCAGTAAAATGAATGAACCAAGTTCCCGACCCATAGTAAGAGTTCATTAGGACTTCCGGGGTATATAAATAGAATATTCCAGTTCTGAGAGCTTCCAGTCCTGCCTCCATTCCTCCCGGAGGCGCTAAAGACCCAGAATCAGCCCGCGCTAGCCTGTCTCCAACCTCTTTCCTGGGGTCAGTTAAAGCTTCCCTCTCTTTCCCGCCCGTCGGGTTTGAAAAACCAAACACCCTGAGGTGGCGGGCAGCCCCACCGGTTGCCGCCCGCTGGCCAATCACGAGGCGCACCACCTCTATGGGCGAGACAAACCTTCCCAGCAACGCACTCTGATTGGCTGAGTCCTCGGTAGGCGGGGCTTATGGAGGTCGGGCGCTGGGCAAACCGGCTCCCGCTACTGTGTTGCGAGTTCGTAAGAAAACAAGGGCGCTCTAGGCGGGGCGTGTGACGCGCTCCTCCGCCGACTGACGGCTGACTTCAGCGGCCGGTGAGAGCGGCTCCGAGCAGACCACGCCCGCCCAAGCCGAGGAGGGAGGGTGAGTCTGGGGAGACCCGGCCCAAGGGGCGGGCGCCCAAGGGCTGGGCGGGGTTCCTCGCCGCCTCTCACGGTGACAGGGGGAGGAGCCGGGTGCGAGAACCGGGTCGTACGGGACCGAAGGGTCTGCGGCCGGGGAGTCACCGTAGAGTAGGCCCTAGTGGCTCTGCAGCTCCAGGGAAGGACAGCCCTAGTGTTCTGATCCAGCGCTTGCTGGTTCCTCAGCCTTGACCTGGACTGGGCTTGGGACTGGGTGGGTTTCACAGACCACCCGTGTCACGATGCTTTTGGAAGAAGTCCGCGTCGGCGACCGGCTGAGTGGCGCAGCGGCCCGTGGCGACGTGCAAGAGGTGCGCCGCCTCCTGCACCGGGAGCTGGTGCATCCCGACGCTCTGAACCGCTTCGGCAAGACGGCCTTGCAGGTGAGGCCTGGCTGACAGCCGGCTCCCAAACCGCATCCTTCCTAGTCTCCTGACCCGGATTGGCGATCCCCTGAGCACCATTCCCTGTTTGCGCCAATGTTGGGTGGGGTGGTGCGGGCGGGGTGGGGGAGGGGATGATTTTTCAGCCCTAAAGAATTCCTAGTCTTCAAGCCTAGAAGATTCAGTTTCGCTGCAGACCTTTATTCTGCGGGTGGGTTGGCGTTCAGCTTCTTTTCATGCCAGTCCTTGGGGACAGCTCATTTCTTGGGACTTCTAAAAAGACATTCGATCTCAGAAAAGTAGGAGATAGACATTTTTTATAGGAGTCCTTTTTAAGGGTTTCTGGTTATTTGGGGGTGAGGAGAAGTCTTCAATTCTGAAGGTGGTGTGGATTTTTTTCAATCTTCTGAGTGTCTCAGTTACAAAAAAAAATTCCCTATTGCTTGAAGACCCCATAATGTGGGGTGGCATTTATAGTGGGTTCCATTTCTGCATGGATGCTCATACATTCTGAAGATCATGCTTATGTCTAAAGAAGTTTTACCTGGACAAAGGGGACCCAAATTCCCTAGAGCATCTCTTTTCTCAAAAATTCTAAGTAGTTCTCAGAAGACGGGTGGGGTTGCATTACCTGGAGGGATTTAGCAGTTCTAGGATCTCCCATAGTGGAGTGCCCTGTCCCTGAGAGAGGCTCCTGGCTCCTTGAGAGTTTTCTTTTTGTCGTTTTTGTTGTTTTGCTTTTTTCAAAACAGTGTTCCTAAGATAGCTTAGAAACCTGTCCTAGAATTTGCTCTGTAGACCAGACTGGCCTCGAACTCAGAGATCCACCTGCATCTGCCTTCCAAGTACTGGGATTAAAGGCGTGCACCACCACCGCCCAGCCACTTCAGAGTTTTTATCTTCACTTCCTTTCCCCAATTCCCCTTCCTTTCTATTTTCTTTGTTTTTGTTTCTTCTTCATTACTTTAGTATTATTATTATAATTATTATTTCTGAGAGGTCTCACTCTGTATATCGGGCTGGCCTTAAATTTGAGGCTATCCTCCTGTTTGGGCCTCCCAAGTGCAGGGATTACAGGAGTGGTCACTATGCCTGGCCCCTTAAAGTTTCATGAGAGTCACTTTTGTAGTTGGGGTCTTTTGTATCTTCAGTGAGCTTTGCGTGTGCGTGATCCGGGTCCTAAACAGCTCCCTGGATGGGGGCCTGTCTTTCCTGGGTTGTCCCTGTTCACTGAAGGACCCCTTCACTGGCACTCTGCCTGACTGTTTTCCAGTGGGAGACTCCTAACTTTCTGCTCCCTACTCCCATAGGTCATGATGTTTGGAAGTCCAGCAGTTGCTCTGGAACTCCTGAAGCAAGGTGCTAGCCCCAATGTCCAAGATGCCTCTGGTACCAGTCCAGTGCATGATGCAGCTCGCACCGGGTTCCTGGACACCTTGAAGGTCCTGGTGGAACATGGTGCTGATGTCAATGCCCTGGACGGCACTGGTTCGCTCCCCATCCATCTGGCGATACGAGAGGGCCATACCTCCGTGGTCAGCTTCCTAGCTCCCGAATCCGATCTCCATCACAGGGACGCTTCGGGTCTCACCCCCCTGGAGCTGGCCCGGCAGAGAGGGGCTCAGAACCTCATGGACATCTTGCAGAGGCACATGGTGATCCCAGTGTGACCCGGGGCCACTGTCTCCAGCCAGGGAGCCTCACTGGGTTAAGAGTCAACAAAAAGAGGAAAGAAACTTTCGCTCCTCACTCCTTCCATTGAAGAAGAGTGGGAGGAGCTGTCTGTGGTTTATTGGTGTTGGTTTCTTGAGTGAGTGTGTTTGGGGGTTTCTCTTTGTTTTTCTCATCCCATTTGGTGTGTTTGACAGAGAAGGGGCTCCTACCGGCAACAGCCACCTAAACGGTTCAGTTTTCCCTGCACCTGGCTGCAGAGACCTCAGGGCAGAGGTTTAAAGCCCTAGCCTCAGAGTGACGTCATCACCTCCTGAACTCCTGGAAGCTGGTGACCTTGGCAGGCTGTGCGCAGTGACCTGAAGTGTGAGCCACCTACTTTGGGCGTGGGAGGGGGGAGGGGAAAACGTTTGGAATCAGTTAAAAGAATAGTGAGTGTTAATCTTTTTCTTGGAAGTTTGTTTTCCAGTCTGTTGTACAGAGTTTGAAATATATATATTTATTGTTTTATGGAAAGAAATTGTTTTGTGTGGTCATTTAATGTTTTGGCTCATTAAGACTTAGGCATGATGACGGTGAGAATGACTTTTGATTTGGGAGTCTGGGATGGGGTATTCGGAGTTCCAGGACGTGGGTGTGATGAAACTGGGGGGGGATGGCGTGGCTGTGGGAGTGGTGGGGTGAAGGGACGACACGGTCATTCCCAGGGCGTCAGGGTAACTGAGCTGGGTGGGGCAGCTGTCGGGTGCTGTCGGAACGGAAGGGAGGCAGGAAACCGCGAGTGGAGAAAGAGGCCCCCAGATGTCAGCTGGGTGCCGGGAGCCGGCAGGGTGGAGAAGGGTGGGCGGTGGCTTGTGGCCTTTCCCCGCAGGGGCTTGGCCCGTGGGTGTGGCCTGCAAAGCAAAGGCCAACATGATCCCGGAAGGGTCGGGGGTGGAGCAAGGTGCGTTTGTAGAGGACCTGCTCCTTTAAGAGACGTTCTCAGTGGGCGTGCCTAGAGGAGGTCACACCGGGAGGGGAGGGGGTTGCGCGCGTGCGCACTAAGTCGCACAGCCGCCATGCCGGAACCACACGGTTCTGCGTCCCTGAGGGTGAACGCAGCTTTTGCCGCACGCTACAGCCGTTACCGGGAGCGTGAGGAACTGCAGCGGCGTGAGTGAGGGGCGCCTGCGCAGGCCGGGATGTGGGACCCTGGGGGAGGGTGCATCAGATGATGGTGGCTGTGGGGAACCCGTGTGTACCCCACAGTGAAGGATCGCTATGGGGATCCGGACGGCGGCGGCGACTCCAGCTCCGAGTCTGACTCCAGCGACGAGCATGTGGTAAGGTTCCGCCACCAGGCTTCTCATCTTACCTAGATGTACTTGGGGCTTTCCCTGACCCTGGGTTGTCTGGGAGCGTTCAAGACCCGCCTCCATCCTTTGAGTGACAGGCATTTCCCCCAACCCAGGAATCATCCTTCTTTCTGGAAGCGACCTCAAACCTCCCACCCACTGAGCTCTCGCTGGGGTGCTATATCCTAAGGGTAGATTTATCTCCTAACCCCTTGAGTGACAGATAGGCCCTTCCTAGAAGTCGCTAAATCTTCCTGCTTTCCTAACTTGGCTTCAAGCCTCAAGCCTCCCACAGCACTCCTACTTAGATACACAGAGGGAGTCTGGCTCTAGGTTAAAGGGTCACACAGGCACATCCCAAGACCTGCATCCCAGTCCCTTGAGTAACAAGCAGCATTCTCCCTGTTCCTAGGGAGTTGCCAAATCCTCCCTGCCTCCCCAAAAGGACAGAGTCTCTTACCTTAATCACATAAGGCCTTATGGGAACGTTAGGACCCACACCCTAGTTCCTTAAGTTACCAGCAGCACCCGCCCCATGCCTAGAAGACACCAAATCCTCACTACCTGACTCCAGGCCGCCCATCAGTTTGCAGGAGGTAGCTTCCCCTAACTCAGTAGAGTCCCAAGGCAGTTCCAAGACACCTCCCCCATCCCTTAAGTGACAGCCAGTGCCTTACCCATCCCTAGGGATTGTCACATCTCCTATGATATGACTTAAGATCACTTTATCCTCCATCATCACAGATTGACCCCACCTTGATTAGTGGTCCAACCCTTCTGTCCCATTCCTCACGGAGCAGCCCTGTCCGTCCACAGCAGCTCTAAGTGTGGCCTTCTAGTGGTCCACCCAAGAACACTCCCAACGCACCTGCTCTGTTACCCAGCCCGTCCGTTTCAGGACAGACCTCCTTGTCCAGCTGTCTCTTCCTTTACCCATCGTTCCAGGCTGGCCACAGCGCCCAGCGCCATACCTGCCTCTCTTCATCTGGACTCCTTTTCCTCCCCCACGGGTCGCTGCTGTATCTGTCCTCCTCACCAGCCCCTACTCACGCTGTGCCGGCCTTCCTTCTGACATCAGCTCAACTCCTTTCCTGCTCTAGGAGTTTGACCCCCAGCAGGAGAGAGACTTTTACAGGACTCTGTCCTTGCTGAAGAAAAAGGACCCCCGAATTTACCAGAAAGATGCTACCTTCTATCAGAGGACAGGTATGGAGGGGGCTGCTTCTCTAAGTACCACAATGTTGATGGAATTCAGTTGTTCCCATCCTGAGTGAAGTGGCAGACACCACAGTGGCAGTGAATAGCCCATAATCCCATCACTCGGGAGGCAGAGGCAGGTGGGTCTCTGTGACTTTGAGGTCAGCCTGCTCTACAGAGTGAGTCCAGGACAGCCAGGTTATACCAAGAAACCCTGTTTGAAAAAACCAAACAAAGCAAAGTGAGTGGATGCATTTGAGGAATGTGACGGGCAAGGTGACCTCTGGCATCCACATGTACTTAAAAAAGCTATCTCTATGAATTTATAAGTCTAAAGTACCAGGCCATGCTTGCTCGCTTTCTTTCTTTCTTTCTTTCTTTCTTTCTTTCTTTCTTTCTTTCTTTCTTTCTTTCTTTCTTTCTTTCTTCCTTTCTTACCTTCTTCCCTTCCCTCCCCTCCCCTTCCCTTCCCTTCCCTTCCCGGTTTGGCAGCAGGCATCATCACGTACCGAACAATCTTGCAGCCTCCTCCCAGATGCTTTAATTTTTTCTTCTTTGTTTTTGTTTTAAAATTTGAGACAGGATCCCACTGTGTATCTCTGGCTGGCCTGAAACTCACTATGTAGATAAGGCTCGCCTTAAATTTACAAAGATCTATCTGCCTCAGTCTCTCAAGTATTGGGATTAAAGATTTCATTTTTGGTTTTTCAAGACAGGGTTTCTCTGAAGCTTTGGAGCCTGTCCTGGAACTAGCTCTTGTAGACCAGGCTGGCCTCACAGAGATCTCACAGAGATCCGCCTGCCTCTGCCTCCCAAGTGCTGGGATTAAAGGCGTGCGCCACCACTGCCTGGCCTGCTTTTTTATTTTTTTGTAATATCATTTCTCAAGCCGGGCAGTGGTGGTTCTAGGACATCTCCAAAACTACAGAGAAACCCTCTCTCGAAAAACCAGGAAAAAGAAAAGATCATTTCTCATGTAACCTAGACTAGCTTCTAACTTATATAGCCAAGAATGTGAATGAACTTCTGATCTCCCTGCCTCCACCCTCCTGAATACTGAATAGGTATGTGCCACATAACTGAAGCTGAACAAAGAGCCTCGGGCTTGATAGGCAAACGCTATCACTATAGCTATATCTGCACCTGAAGATTTTGTTTGGTTGATTGTTTTTTCTTTTTCTTTTTCTTTTTTATATTTATTTATTTATTATGTATACAATATTCTGTCTGTGTGTATGCCTGCTGGCCAGAAGAGGGCACCAGATCTCATTACAGATGGTTGTGAGCCACCATGTGGTTGCTGGGAATTGAACTCAGGACCTTTGGAAGAGCAGGCAATGCTCTTAACCTCTGAGCCATCTCTCCAGCCCCCTGTTTTTTTTTTTTTTTTTGTACATAGTGAGTTTTAGTCTAGTCTGGGCTACATTATACTCTGTCCCTGGAAAAATAAAGGGTAGAATTAGGATGATTTACGATTTTATAATTGGAAGTGACTGGCAGGGATTCCGAACTCATGTTTGCTCCCAGCCCTGCCGTTGGGATTCTCTGCCTGGGGAAAAGGGCAGTTAGGGCAACACAGGTATCTTTGCACTGGCCCACAGCCGAAACCTCGTCTTCAGAGAGTGAGGAGGAGCCAGCAGCCTCGGGAAAGCAGAAGAAAGTCGAGCCCATGTACCTGAAGGACTACGAGAGGAAGGTCATCTTAGAGAAGGAGGGGTAAGGAGGCCCTCAGCCCACCTGTTAGCCGCCAGCTCTCTGGGGACCATGAGGTGTTTGGGGGTGGTTTTGCTGGTGGTGGGTTTTTGTTGTTGGTTGTGGTGTTTTTTGTTTTGTTTTGTGACAGGGTTTCTCTGTATCCCTGGCTGTCCTGAAACTCACTCTGTAGACCAGGCTGGCCTCGAACTCAGAGATCCATCTCTTCCTTCCTCCTGAGTTCTGGGATTAAAGGCATGTGCCACCATATCTGACCTTTTTAACATTCTTAATTTTATTTATTTATCATTCTTTTTAATTTTCTTTTTTTATTTTATGTGCATTGGTGTTTTGCCTACATGTATGCCTGTGTGAGGATGCCAGATCCCCTGGAATCGGAGGTATAGACAGTTGTGAGCCATCATGTGGGTGCTGGGAGTTGATTTAGGACCTCTGGAAGAGCAGCAAGTACTCAGCTTCTGAACCATCTCTACAGCCCCCAATTTAACATTCTGAATTTATTTATTTTCCATAGCACATGTAGAAGTTGGATAAATTCTGGAGTCTGTTCTCCGCTTCCACCATGTGGGTGCCAGTGATCAAATCTCAAGTCTGCATGTTTGGCATTAAGAGCCTTTACCTGAGCTGGGCAGTGCTGCTGCACGCCTTTAATTCCAGCACTCAGGATGCAGAGGCAGGTGGCTTTCCATCAGTTTGAGGCCAACCTGGTCTACAGAGTGAATTCTAGGACAGCCAGGACTACACAGTGTCTCAAAAAACAAACAAACAAAAAAGCCTTCACCTGCTGAGCCATCTTGGCAGCTCTCACTGTTTATTATTATTGTAGGGAGAAGAGTGGGTGGGCCCATGTGCTCATGCCACAGCATGTATATGGAGCTCAGAGGACAGCTCTGATATCCATTCTCTCCTGCCTTTATATGGGTGGGTCCCAGTTCTCAAATTCGGGTCCTCTGGCTTGCATAGAATATGTCTTTCAGGCAGAGCCATCTTGCTCGCCCATTATTTAGGGTTTTACAGGTAGAAAAGCCCACCATATCCAGGTTTGATGGCATCAGCCTATAACTCCCGAGCTTGGGAGGCAGAGGCAGACTGATCTCTGCTAGTATAATGTCAGCCTGGTCTTCATACTAGACCAGCCAGGGCTACCTAGTGAGAGCCTGTCTGCAGAAAAGAGGGAAGAAAAGCCCAAGACTACATAGTAAGGGACTCACTTGGAACAGAACCTCAGTGTTCCTGCCCTCAGTCTTAGGTCCCTCCCACCAGGAGCTCAGAGCAGTTCCTCACCGCATGGGGACAGAGACAGTAGGGCCATCGTATATATATGTAGGTCTGTGTGCTATATATGTAGGTCTGCTAAACCCATTGCAATTAGAAATCACTGAAGATTGAGGCCAAACATGGAGATGCTCAACTCTAAGAACTCAGAGATAAAAGTAGGAAGATGGAGGGGGCTCAAGAGCTGCCTCAGTGGTTAAGAACACTGAATTATCCTCCAGAGGATCCAGGTTCAGTTCCTAGCACCCGTATGGCAGCTCCCAACTGTTTCTAACTCCAGTTCTAGGGATCCAACATCCTTATATAGACATACATGTAGGTAAAACACCAATGCATGTGGAATAAAAAAGTAAAAAAATAAATAAAAACTTAGAGCCAGGCTGTGGTGGTGCATGCCTTTAATCCCAGCACTTGGGAGTCAGAGGCAGATGGATCTGTTGAGTTTGAGGCCATCCTGGTCTCCATAGTGCATTCCAGGATAGCCAGAGAAATAGAGAGAAAAGAAACCTTGTCTTGAACACCATCCCCCCAAAACAACAACAACAACAAAAAGAAAGTAGGAAGATGGAGAGTCTGGGCCAGCCTCCACTATGTGGTGGCCTGTGGGAGGATTAGCAGGTAATGGTGCTTCAGTCCCTGAACTGACTCCCACATGCACATGTGGTATGCATACATACACATATAAACACACAATAAATTGAAATTAAAGGTCTTTTTGTTGTTGTTTTGTTTTGTTTTTTTCAAGAGGGGGTTTCTCTGTAGCTTTGGAGCCTGTCCTGGAACTAGCTCTTGTAGACCAGGCTAGCTTCAAACTCACAGAGATCCTCTTGCCTCTGCCTCCCGAGTGCTGGGATTAAAGGTGTGCGCCACCACCTCCCAGGTAAGAGAAGGTCTTTTCCAGAAGACCGGGATTCGCTTCCTAATCCTCAGGCCAAGCAGATCACAACCGTCTATGACTCCAGCACTAAGGGATCCTCCACTTTTGTCATTCCCAAGCACTGCACTTATATGCACAACCCCACCAGACACACACACACACACACACACACACACACACACGATGAAAGGAGCAACATTTTTAATGTTTTTCAAAGTTGGAGAGATGATCCAGCAATTAATAGTGCTTTCTGTTCCAGAAAGTGTCGGCGCACGCCTTTAATTCCAGCACTCAGGAGGCAGAGGCGAGTGGGTCTTCTTGAATTTGAGGTCAGCCTGGTCTGTTGAGCGAGTTCTAGGACAGCCAGAGCTACAGAGAGAGAACCTTTGGGGTGAGGGGAGTGAGGAGTGTTTGCTGTTTGTTATTCCAGAGGACACGAGTTCAATTTCCAACATCCAAATCAGGCAGCTACCACTTGTCTGTAGTTCCAGCTCCAGTGGATCCAACACCCTCTTCTTACCTGTACAGGCATCCACACACATGTAGCATATAAACACATGCACATATACATAAGTAATATTAAAAAACACAAGGGTCGGGGCTGGAGAGATGGCTCAGCGGTTAGGAGCACTGACTGACTGCTTCTCCAGAGGACCTGGGTTCAATTCCTAGCACCCACATGGCAACTAACAACTGTAACTCCAAGATCTGACACCCTGGCCCAGACATACATGCAGGCAAAGCACCAATGTACATTAAAAAAATAAGAATAATAAATAAATTATTTAAAAATAATATGAGGGGCTGGAGAGATGGCTCAGTGGTTAAGAGTATTGCCTGTTCTTCCAAAGGTCCTGAGTTTAATTCCCAGCAACCACCTGGTGGCTAAACCATCTGTAATGTAATGAGGTCTGGTGCCCTCTTCTGGCCTGCAGGCATACATGTAGACAGAATATTATATACATAATAAATAAACATTTAAAAAATACAAGGGTCAGGGGCATAGGCCTCAGTGGACTGCTTTGTCTTCCATGTGCAAAACTATTGGTTTGCTCCTCACGTTATTTAAATAAAGAGAAAAAAAAGAAATGAAAATATTGTGAAGTAAAAATGCATTTATAACTAAAGAGTTCTAGCCAGTCTCTGGAACACATACCTATAACCCCAGCACTCAAGAGACAGGAGCAGGAGAGTTGTCATAAGTTTGAGGTCAGACTAGTCAGGTAGCAAGTTACAGACCAGGTAGAACTACATGCTAAAACCCTGCCTTGGGAGCAAGGAGTGGGGTAGACTAAATGACTCTGGGTTAGATCACTTACCATTAAAGCTAGAGGACTTTGTTCAGATCCCTAGCAGCCATGTTAAATGTTGGGCATGGCCAAGCATGTACCTGTCACCCCTATGGATTGCAGGAGCTTGGTGGAGCAAGCCTCTCTGCAGCAGTGAGCAATAAGAAAGGCTGAGAATAACATAGTGGAGGAGGGCTGGGTGTGGTGGTACAGCCCTTCAATCACAGTGCTCTGGAAGTAGAGGCAGGGGACTGTCAGCTCTAGGCTACTGTGGTCTACATAGTGAGTTCTAAGCCAGTCAAGACTACATATGTCCTTTATGGCTCTCTATTTTTTTCTATTGTTTTTGACACAGCCTCTGCAGCCATGTACATGCAATGTACCTACACATACACACGCACGCATGCACATTACATACATACACTCACTTATAAAAGATTTCTTTGCGAAAAGGAGATACTGAATAGACATCATTGCCTAGTAAAGCCATTGTGAGGTCAAGACACTGTGAGCGCCAGTGCCTGAGCACTGCATGCTAAAGTCTGGACTGTTCTCTGCACAGCAAGTATGTTGACGAGGACAACTCTGATGGGGAGACTTTTGACCAGAGGCTCAAGGTGAGTAGAAAAATGGCTGGCCGGGGGCTTGAGGGCTCGTAGCTGGCTTTAAGACCCACATCAATTCCTCTTCTGCAGGAAACATCAACGAAGAGCTACGTAGAAGAACAAAAGCAACTGAAGGAAAGGTGAGCTTGGGTTGGTGTTAGTGGCTATGGGCACAGGCACTAAGGTGGGGACAGGACAGCTGCTGCAGGGCCAGCAGTATACACCCGCAGTGTCACTGAGTGTCTGGGCTCAGGGCTGGTCGTGCGCCAGTGCTGAAGTCTCTTCCATGGTGTGCGTAGCTTTCGCGCCCTCGTGGAGGACAGCAGTGATGAGGACAGCGCTGGGGAAGGTGGCTCTGGTTTGCTGCGGAAACACACTAAGAGCAGGGAAGAAAAGGTCAGTGTTTGGGACCTGCCAGGATGCCTGGACTGGAGACGGGGCAGCTGGACTCGCGAGGAGCTCACTGCTGGCTTTCCACAGGCCCAGGAGGAAGTAGACTACGTTGAGTGGCTCAAGGGCCAAAAGGAGATCCATAGCTCTGAGACCTTGAAAGAACTGGTGAGTCCTCAGATGTGGTCCCCAGGGCTGAATTACCTGGTACAGCTTTGTCTCACCCTCCACTTCCAGATACCCAAGGACACTTGAGGAACTGGGTGTGGCTCAGTGGTAGAGCATCTTCCCTGAACCCTCTAGTGAGCAGCTGGTCATGGCTCCAGGGTAGTACCTACCTAGCATGCACAAGCCCCTGTGTTCCATCCCCAGCACCAAAAACAAAGGCATATTTGTTGAGGATAAACATGAACAATTTCTGTGCTTCAGTTTCTCAGTGAATAAAATGAGGCAAATACAGGCCAGGTATGGTTATCCACATCTGTAATCTCAGTGCTCAAGAGGCAAGACAGGATTGCAGTTAGTGCAAAATCAGCCTGGGGTATACAGCAAGACTTGATCCCAAAATGGGGAAAAGGCACAGAATGGTGCTGCTCTATCTACTCTAGGTCAACTTGAAATTACAATTCTTGAGGTCCCTCCCCAAGGTACTAAGCTTGTTACACCCTCTCTCCCCATAGACACACCTCAAGGAATACTGGAACAGCCCAGAACTGGATGAGGGGGAACAATTCCTGAGGGATTATATTCTCAACAAACGATACGAAGAGGAGGAGGAGGAGGAAGAAGAAGAAGAAATGGAGGACAGGTGAGCGGCCACCTCCTCTTCCCAGTGTGTTTCTCAGTTATTCTCCAGCATCCAGGCCAGGCAACAGTGGGCACTAAGCTTGGGTTTTGGTTTTTTGGTTCGTTTTTTGAGAGGTTTCTCTGTGTAGCCCTGGCTATCCTGGAGCTTGCACTGTAGATCAGGCTAGCCTCAAACTTACAGAGATCTGCCTGTATCTGCCTCCCAACTGCTGGGGTTAAAAGCATGTGCCTCCAACTGCCTGGCTTTTTTTAAAAAATTATTATTTCTAATTTCTTGATTACATTTATGTGTTTGCAGGGGTGGGGCTTCACTCGTGGGAGTCAGTTCCCTCCTTCCACCTTGTGGTCCCATCAGAGGGAACTCGGGCTCTAGGGCGTGTCAGCACATACCTGCTGAATCAGCTCCCCAGCCTGTTCTTGTAGAGTTCTTGTGGGGATAAAACCAGCTGGTGTCTGACCCGGGATCTTTGCTGTTCCTGAGCCTTATAACTCCATCATGTCCTTCAGGGTTCCCGGACCCCCAGTCCAGCTGGCAGTGGACGACTCCTCGGATGAAGGGGAGCTATTCCTGAAGAAGCAGGAAGACTTTGAACACAAGTACAACTTCCGCTTTGAGGAGCCTGACTCAGCCTTGGTGTGTGTCGAGGCCTGGGTCAGGGAGGACATGGCTGCCCAAGGGTCTGGAGCTTCAGCCCCATATGATCTCTGAAGTCCCTCTGGGCTCCTCTATTGCCCACAGGTCAAGACGTACCCACGTAGCATTGCGTCATCTGTGCGTCGCAAGGATGAGCGCAGGAAGGAGAAGAGGGAAGAGACTAGGGAGCGGAAGAAGAGGGTGAGTGTGGCTAGTTGTGGCAGTGCATGCCAGCGATTCCCAGCCCTCCAGAGCCAAGGCACACATACTGAAAATTTTGGGCCTGCCCCAGCTAAGTTGAGAGTTCAAGGCCAACCTGGGGAACAAAGTTACAGAAGAAAAAGAAGCTGGTGGTGCATACCTTTAATTCCAACACTCAGGAGGCAGAAGCAGGAGAATCTCTTGAGTTTTAGGTCATGATGGGCTATGTCAAAATAATAATAAAATAAATAGTAAAACTAAGCTGGCATGGTGATATTCACCTGTATAGCACTGGGAGGCAAAGGCAGGTCACCACAAGCTCAAGGTCAGCCTGGTCTACAGAAAGAGTTCTATGCCATCTTCAGCTACTCAGTGGCTAGAACACTAGTGTGCACAAAGTATTGGCTTTCGCCTAAGCACTGAAGGGATCCCTACAGGAACCAGGCATTGCAGACAATGCCTGTCTTCTTCGAGCTCAGGACCTGGAGGCAGGAGTATCCCTAGTTCAAGGTCAGCCTGAGCTACCTGAGACCCTGTCTCAAAGAAAATGGGAAACTGCTTGTATTGAGAGGTCCTGTATGCAAGATTCTGCCTCTCAGGAATGCTGAGCTTCTTTGTCCCACAGGAGAAGGCCAGGAAGCAGGAGGAGCTGAAACTGTTAAAGAACCTAAAGAGGAAGGAGATTCTGGCCAAGCTGGAGAAGCTGCGGCAGGTCACTGGCAACGAGACGCTGGGCCTTGAGGAGCAGGACCTGGAGGATGACTTTGACCCTGCCCAGCATGACCAGCTCATGCAGGTATGCTCGGGAACTTGTTTGTGGGACCAGAGGTCACCTCCTGGCTATGTGCTCTCAAGAAATGACTTAATCTCTCAAGACCTTTTCCTTGCTTTAATGTAAGGCTTACTGGAGCACTGCCTTGGACCAAGGAAAGGACAGGAAGAGCTGGCCCGAGAGGAATGGTGGGCTACATACAGGGCTCCTGCATGACTTCAAGGCCTGCCTGGGATACACAGTGGGCTGGCTACATAAAATCTGGAGAGGGGTTCGCATGTGCAGGGAGGGGCATGGTTCAGTGGTAGAACCCTGCCTATAGTCTCCCAGTGAAGGTCTCGGGCATGATTATGATACGGCAACTCCCTCCCTAGTTTTGGGTTCTAGCCCCAAGTGCCAAAAGATTGAGGTGTGGGGAAAAAAACCCACCGAAACTAATGAATGACCCAGATTAGTGCATGGCACGTGCAGTCAGTTTTCTTAATGACTGTGGGGCTGGGAGGCTATAACTCAGTCACCACCTGTTTGCTCTCAGGAGCGCTACAGACAGTATCATTAGATACAGAAAATGGTTGCAGTTCTGTCAGTCTGACGTCGTGGTGCAAGGAGTATAGGAGTTTGAGTCATGGACATGTTATCAGGATGTCTTCCTTAGTTGTTCTGAGAAAAGAATCTCACCACGTATCCAGGCTGGCCTCCATCTTACCACCTCCTGCCCCTGCTTCTCGGGTACTCAGGGTTGTAGGTGTGTGCCACCATGCCTACCATTCTGTAGCCTAGGCTAGCCTGCTACTTATCTCCTGGGCTTGGCCTTAGTGCGAAGTACAGGTGTGTACCGTATCTAGTGTAGGTAGGATCTTGGATGATGATAGCTCAACTGTGTCCTGACTAATTACTAGGTCACAGGTGATGGGCACAGGTAACAGGGTTGAGTCCTGCAGAGCTAGAACACAATATAGTTGTGTGAAATACAACCTAGACAACAGGTGGCCATGTGGAGGGTTCCAGCACACAGGAGACCTTTTCAAGGAACTAGGTCTTGGGAGGCTCAGGAGCCACACAAGTTGGGCATGAGTTTATAACCCTAGCACTTAGGAATCTGAAACAGAAGGATCACCAGCCCGGGTTAAAAGACTGTCTCATTGGCCGGGCGGTGGTGGCGCACGCCTTTAATCCCAGCACTCAGGAGGCAGAGACAGGCAGATCTTTGTGAGTTCGAGGCCAGCCTGGTCTACAAGAGCTAGTTCCAGGACAGACTCCAGAGCTACAGAGAAACCCTGTCTCAAAAAAAAAAGACTGTCTCATTAAAAGCAAAAAACTGCCATTCATATACTTGTAATCTCTGCACTCAGGAGGTGGGGCAAGTGGATCACAGTGTCAAGGCTAGCCTCTACTACGTAGTGAGTTTAGGCCAGCCTGGCCTACATGAAACCCTGTCTCCTAAAACCAAACAGAGTAGACTGGTGAGTTATGCTAGCATTGGCATGGAGAAGCTGAGCTGCAAGTGTGCGGGTTCTGCTGTCTTAGGCCTGGCCTTCCCTTGCAGAAATGCTTTGGAGATGCCTTCTATGGCACGGCGGAGGAAGAGAAGCCACAGTTTGAGGAAGAAGAAGGCCTCGAAGGTGCGTGTCCTTACAAAGCTAGGGTGATGGATGGTCATCTGTCTATGTGTTACTTTCATTGATTAATAAAGAAACTGCCTTGGCCCTTTAATAGGACCGAAAATTAGATAGGCAGAGTAGACAGAACAGAATTGTGGGAGAAAGAAAGCAGATTCAGGTAGTCACAATAGGCAGTCACCATGCCTCTTCTGAGTCGGATGCAGGTTAAGATCTCTCCTGGTAAGCGACCACCTTGTGGTGCTACACAGATTACTAAATATGGGTTAGTCAAGATGTGAGTTAGCCAATAAGAGGCTGAAACTAATGGGCCAAGCAGTGTTTAAAAGAATACAATTTCCATGTAATTATTTTGGGTAAAGCTAGCCGGGTGGCCCGCCGTTCCATCTACACTAGGGGACCAGGGCTCAGGTGCGTAACCTACGTGCTGTCCTTACTTTGCCTTCTGTGGAACCAGATGACTGGAACTGGGACACATGGGGTGGACCTGAACAAGACAGAGACTGGAATCAGCAGGGGCTGCACTGTGAGGACCCTGACTTTAACGTAAGTACCACTGATCTGAGGTCCAAGTAGGGTGCAGTTGGCAGAGCAGAAGATTTCCATGACCCAGGCTCCATCCCAGCCTCTGAGATGGAGCTCAAGGCTTGGCTGCATAGCGTGTTTGAGGCCTGCATGGGCTGTGAGACCTTAAGAACAGTGAGTGTCCAGAGGGTTTTTAGGACTGGCCTGATCTGACCAGCGCTTCCTGACAGATGGACGCTGACTATGACCCCAGACAACCTCGGAAGAAGCTTCGTGAGGCCCCCTCCACAGGCAAGAAGAAGCGCAAATCCCCCTTTGCAGCTGCAGTGGGGCAGCAGAAACCCATGTTTGACCCTGGTAAGGTACAAGGCATGATGGGCAGCATGGGAGCATGGCTCCCAGGGCCTTGAACATGCAACACCCTGGCTGTATCTTCTGAGCAGGGGACAAGACCTTTGAGGAGTACCTAGATGAATACTACCGGCTGGACTATGAGGACATCATCGACGACATGCCTTGTCGCTTCAAGTACCGCACTGTGGTGCCCTGTGACTTTGGGCTCAGCACCGAGGAGGTTAGAACCAGGGCTGGCAGGGAAAGTAGAGAAGCCCAGAGAATGGGAGGTGAATGTTCACTGTGGAGAGGCAAGGTCTGGACTTCAACTAAGAAGAGTTAAATAGTGCCAATGTAGGCCAGCATTAGAGAGGGTGAGGTGGGCAGGGCACTACGGTGAATTACAAGCCAGCCTGAGCTGTGCAGGGACTTTCAAAAAAGAGCCAGCATGGTGGGACAAGCAGGAGAATCAGGAAATCCAAGGCCAGCTTGAGCTACATGAGACCCTGCCTCAAAAACAGGGAAAACACTAAACACAATTGTCCCCAACTCTGAGTGACTGAGGCTTGAGGCAGACCCCAGAACCACACAGCAGACACCTTCTTTCTCATGCAGATCCTTGCAGCTGATGACAAGGAACTGAACCGCTGGTGTTCCCTAAAGAAGACCTGCATGTACAGGTGACAGTAGGGGGATGGGGACTGGGGGGGGGGGGTGCCCGCCAGTCTGCACAGCTTCTGAAACACCCCTGACCCACAGGTCAGAGCAGGAAGAGATGCAGGAGAAGCGGGCATACAGCCAGAAGGCCCAGAACGTGTGGAAGAAGAGACAGATCTTCAAATCACTGTGCCAGGAAGAGTAAGTATGGGCCTGGGGAGGACGGAGCAGCTGAGCCAGCTGACACCCAGTTACTGTTCCTCTCAGTAAGGTCACTTTATGGCTCAAAGATTGAGCTCATGCATGACACACTCAGAATAAGGATCAGTGGACCTGGACACGTGGTACACACCTATAGTCCTAGCACTAGGGAGGCAAAGGCAGGGTTTGAGTTTGAAGCAAGCCCAACTCCACAGCAACAGCTTGTCATTATAGGATGAAAATTGCGCTTATTTCATTAAAGACTGGGCCTGAATAGTCCTGGCTGTCTTTGGTGTTCCCTATGTAGACCAGGATGGTCTCAAACTCACAGAGATCTCCCTCTGCCTCACAAGTGCTAAGATTGGAGGTGTATGCCACCACATCTGGTGAGACTGTTTAGCATGATTGAAGTCCTGAGTTTCATCCAAAGCCTGACCAGAATAATTCTTAGAAGCACTTTATAGGCTTGTTAGCTGTTATAAGGATGGTTGTCGTTGCTTACTAGACTCAGTTGAGACACACTCTTACTGCACTTAAGTTACAAGGAGCTGACTAACATAAATGGCTTCAGCTAGTCCAGCTAATTTGTAGCTGTCATATTTATGACAGTTGTCTCAGGAAGCTGAGGCCATCCGGGTTCCATAGTGAGACTATGGGCTGGGGCAGGGTTACCTAACAGTAGAAAGCCCTGGGCTCTATCCCAGCACTGTATAAACCAGAGGGATTTGAGTTCAATGCCAGTGGTATAGTCTACAGTAGTGAGGTCTGGGACAGCCAGAGCTGTATTAGTGAGACAAACTCAACACCTCACCCCTACCCCCCCCCCAAAAAAAAAGCAGGACCAGAAGTTAGAGGGCATCTTTCAGTACACAGAGTTTGAGGCTAGCCTGGCTTATACGAGATCCACCTCAAACAATGAAAAAGTGGGGGATCATTGCCTGTTTTGAACAGCAAGCTGACCTGAACTTTGACTTTTTCTCCTATAGGACAGACATGCCCACAGAAGCCACAGGGAAGTCACGGGGCAAGGCCAACCCACAGGAACAGCTGCCCATGCCTGATGGAACCTGTGGGAAGAGGCCCCAGTCTGAGAGCCAGGTAGTCAAGGAGTTGGCACACACAGCCAGCCCAGAGAAGCCAGCTTCCCAGAGGCAGAAGAACAAGAAGGCCAGGCTGTTGGGTCCCACGGTGACACTTGGAGGTCACAAGTTCAGCCGACAGAGATTGCAGGCCTTTGGTCTCAACCCCAAAAGGCTGCACTTCCGCCAGTTGGGTCGCCAAAGGAGGAAACAGCAGAGCCACCCATGAGAGCCAC
This sequence comes from Arvicola amphibius, assembly GCF_903992535.2. NCBI lineage: Eukaryota > Metazoa > Chordata > Mammalia > Rodentia > Cricetidae > Arvicola > Arvicola amphibius. Next base: position 89,685,523 of record NC_052049.1, on the reverse strand, counting down.
AGGTTACTTCCACAACCAAGTTATTGGCTATACACCTCCCAAACCTGCGTAAATCTGCCTGCAGGCAAGGATGCTGCTGTCTCTTCTCAGTGTGGAAATAGGCTGTCGGAGCTGTGTACAAGACAGCCTGGAAAGTCAAGCAACCCCAGTGTGTTCAAGTCTGCATCTTTATCAACCCCCACCCAGCAGTCAGTCGGTTCTCCAGGACAGCGGCTTTGGGACCAGTGAGTACAGTGATCCAGTGCAGGCTACAGAACTTGAATCAGGCCCTGAGTGAGTGCCCTGGAGCCCACTCGCCATCCCTGGCTCCTGAGGGGGCTTAGGGGCAGCTAAAGGGCACAGCCCCAACCTGGGGGCCTAGACAGGTCTCAGCTGTGTTGGGGAAGATGGGGGACAAGAGGACAGGGAATCCAGCACTGCCATCGGAGTTCCAGATCCCATACCTGACATGACATAAATAAAAAAATAAATAGTCTGGCATCTTTCCCCATCCCTTTCCACTATAAAAACACAAAGTCCTCAGAGCTGGGCCGTTTGGCCTTCAGGAGGCGTCCTGTGCAAGGTAGCCGCAATGTGGGCTGTGAGAGCTGGGTGCAGAGGGCATCCAGGCTGTGGTCCTGAGCGTGGCCCTCAGCCACAGTGAACATGGGGTATCGCTCTGTGGCTGAGGAGGAGCTGAGGATCTGCAGAAGGATGAAAGAGAGTGGTCTCAGTTCAGGGTCATCCACAATCAGCTGCAGCAACAACAGTGCACAACCAACTGCTCAGCCTGTGAACAGCTGCCCTGGAACTGTGAGCACCCAGGTACCCTGCCCCCACCCCAGCAGTCACCCACGCTTTTCAGGCACCCTTCACTTTCTCTCCTCTATTCTGGGCTGAGCTTCCTGGTGGTGGACAAAAGAACCTTGATTGAGCCGGGCGGCGGTGGCGCACGCCTTTAATCCCAGCACTCGGGAGGCAGAGGCAGGCGGATCTCTGTGAGTTCGAGACCAGCCTGGTCTACAAGAGCTAGTTCCAGGACAGGCTCCAAAGCTACAGAGAAACCCTGTCTCGAAAAAACAAAAAAAAAAAACAAAAAAAAAAAAAAAACAAAAAAAAAAAAACCTTGATTGAAAAAGTCTACCTGGATGTCAAGCACAGGTAATGTGCTACTGTTCCAGAAGCATGTTTGTCAGCACATGGTAGGCAGGTACTTCACTGCTAAAGACAACCCCACAATTAGAGCTTACCCTCATCAGCTCCGAGCAGAGAGTCTCAAACTCCTTCCTGTTCCCAGCGTAGAACCCGACAGTACAGCTGGGGTCCATCTTGGCAAAGGCCATCTTGCGAGGTGAGGCGCAGTGAAAGGACTGGGCAGACGGGAGAGATTGAGGAACCCCAATTTTGTGACTGTGCCTGCAGCTCCCACCCAGAGCCACCAGCTCACCTCAAGGGGAAAATCAGCCTGGCTGACGTCCACAGTAGGCTGGCAGTAGTGGGGATCCAAGTAGAGCAGGAAGTCATCTGTGGGGGGTTGGGGAGGGGCAAATGTAAACTGGGGTGGGAAGAGGAAGGCAGAAGGCTGTGACCCCAGAAAGGTGCCATGGCTTACCCTGGTAGCCAATGAAGTACAGTGAATGCCGGGGCTTGCCCCCCATGATGCCCAGGCAGAGTTCTGACCGCAGAAGCTCCTGTAGAGACAAGATAGCTGGCTTCAAATGGGTTCAGCAAACTGAACCGGTCTAGGCAGCTACAAAGCCAGGAGACTCACTGAGCAGCCACCATGCTAAACTAGCCTGATGGCACTGACATTCTAGAACAGAAACTTAGATGTGAAGACTCTGGGAAGGGCTACATACCTTAACAGGTTTTTAATTTTTGTTTTTCTACGAGGGTTTCACTATATAGTCCTCACTATCCTGGAACCTGCTGTATAGACCAGGCTGGCCTCAAACGCAGACATCTATCTACTTGTCTCTGTCTCCCGAGTGCTGGTGAGCCTGTATATGTGTCTATCTGTGCATTGATTGTGCACCTTAGTGCACTGTGTGAAAAAGAGGGTGTTAGATTATGTATGCTGTGAATCAAACCCTGGTCCTTTCCACGAGCAATGTTCCCTCCTCACCACTGAGCCATCTCTAACCCAGTGGTTCGCAACCTTCCTAATGCTGTGACCCTTTAATACAATCCCTCATGCTCCCCAACCATAGAATTATTTTCATTCATAACTAAGTTTGCTATTGTTATGAATTATTATTATTGGATTTTTGAGACAGGGTTTCTCTGTAGTGATGGAGGACTCTCATTGGTTAATAAAGAAACTGCCTTGGCTTTTTGATAGGGCAGGATTTAGGTGGGTGGAGTAGACAGAACAGGATGCTGGGAGTGAGGCAGATGCCTCAAGCAATCGCCATACCTCTCCTCTTTGGGACAGTCGCCATGAAGCCTCAGCCACCAGGTCAGACATGCTGAATCTTTACTGGTAAGACACCACTTCGTGGTGCTACACAGATTATTAGAAATGGGTTAATCAAGATATGAGAATTAGACAATAAGAGGCTGGAACTAATGGGCCAGGCAGTGTTTAAATGAATACAGTTTTGTGTGTTGTTATTTCTGGGGCTAAGCTAGCTATGCGGGAGCTGGGTGGGATGAAAAGCAGGCCTGCCTGCAGCCCCTCACTACACTGTCGCTTTGGAGCCTGTCCTGGAACTAGCTCCTGTAGACCAGGCTGGCCTCAAACTCACAAAGATCCGCCTGCCTCTGCCTCCCGAGTGCTGGGATTAAAGGCGTGCGCCACCACCGCCCGGGACTTTTTTTTTTTTAAGATAGACTCTATAGCCAAGGCTTGCCTTAAACGTCTGATCCTCCTTGCATCCACTACCTCCCAAATACTAACTCTAGTACCAGGAATGTAGCAAGAGGACAGATCTTGAGTCTGTCTCCCTATGGAGCCCAGACTGGCCTTCAGTGCTAGATTTTCTTGTCTCAGCCTCCAGGACTACAGGAGTATGACAGGACCCCATACTAAGTTTTATTCATTTACTTCGGTGCTGGGAGGAAAGCCTGGCCTTGCATATGCTAAAAACGTGCTCTGATACAGCTCTCCAGACCCACTGCACAGCCAGCACTGATAGACAGGCAAAGGCCTCATGGAGAGACTTGTCAGCAGGGCTGGGTTTGTGTGTGGGGAGACTTTTGAGCAAGAATGTTGTGCAAGCCGGGCAATGGTGGTGCACACCTTTAATCCCAACACTCGGGAGGCAGAGGCAGGTGGATCTCTCTGAATTCGAGGCCAGCCTGGTCTACAGGAGCTAGCTCCAGGACAAGCTCCAAAGCTACAGAGAAACCCTGTCTTGAAAAAACAAAAGAATGTGCAAACACCACACTGGTCAGTGTAGCTGGGAATGAACAGTACAGAGGGGTGAACGTGAGAGATGAAATGGTGTCTTCATCTTACAGAAGAATTTGGTTGTCCTGAGTGCAAACATGCCAGGGGCTTTCTGGTTGAGCCTGTCATGCTGTCCCCTTTCCCTGAGAGACTTCTCTAGCTCCTCAGCTAACTTCTAGAAGGCCAAGGAGGGGCTTTCCTCTGGCTCCACTGGAACCACTCCTGGCCCTTTAAAGTCCACATTAAAATGCTAACTTTTTTGTTTGTTTTGTTTTTCAAAACAAGGTTTCTTTGTAGGCTGTCCTAAACTCAGAGAGATCCTCCTGCCTCTGTCTCCTGAAAGCTGGAATTAAAGGTGTGTACCATTAACTACCTGGCTCAAGTGCCAACTTTTGTTGATGGAGCCTCCCTCACAGCTTAGGCTGGCCTTGAACTTGCTAAGTAACTGAGTTTGGCCTCTGAGTCTAGCTGCTCCTGCCTCAGCCTCTCAAGTGCTTGGATTCAGGAAGACAGGTCTGTTTTTAATAGAATATATTTACTTGCTGGGGATTAAACTCAAGTGTGAGTGTGCAACCTGGCACAGAGCTCCACCTTGAGCTCCTTCCCCAATCTTCCAGAACATTCCAGCTTGTTCTCAAATAGAATGTTCACTCTACCCAACACACTCAGAATTTGGCTCATTTCACTGGGTTTGAATCCCAGCCCCCAGGGTAGTAAATGGATCAGCTGCAGCTGTTTCATGACCTGCATTTGGTCCCCAGAACCTCTATCAAAAAGCATGGTAGAATGTGCCTATAATTGTCTCATAAAACAAGGTGGGGTGGGGAGACAGCTCAAAGGATAAAAGCACTTGCTGACAAACACAAGGACATGAGTTCAAAACATCAGTACCTATGTAAAAACCAAGGTACAGCCATACATGCCTGTAACCTGGTACTGTCGGGGCAGAAATGGGGACTGCTGGCTGCTACCCCAGCTCCAAGGCTAGTGAGAGAACCTGTCACAAAAAAAAAAAAAAAAAAAAGCAGAGTGACAGAGAAACCCTGTGTCTTCTCTCACTTCTGCATATACACACCACATACATTTACATAGACACACACTGCAGACAGGTCCAAAGAATGACACCCATGGTTGACCCCGACTGTTTTGTGGAGCTCCCAGGCAGAGGTGCACACCAGGAGACACTTACCTTCACACAGGGCACATACACGGGGTTAAGGGTCTCACCACCCAGTCGTACAGGCACCAGGATAACCACAGACTTCCACTCCGCTGTGGGGTCTGGCCACGACACCAGGCGTGCCACATCTGCCTTGTACACTGTGGGGACAGGGACAGGTCAGCAGATCACTTTTCTTTTCTTTTTTCTTTTTTTTAAAATATTTATTTATTTATTTACTTATTTATTTATTTATTATGTATACAATATTCTGTCTTGTGTGTCTGCCTGCAGGCCAGAAGAGGGCAGCAGATCTCATTTCAGATGGTTGTGAGCCACCATGTGGTTGCTGGGAATTGAACTCAGGACCTTTGGAAGAGCAGGCAATGCTCTTACCACTGAGCCATCTCTCCAGCCCAGCAGATCACTTTTCTACCCAGCCTTCAAGCCCCAGGAACACACCAGTTTCAACCCTAAGTGAGCAAAGAATGCTCATCAGCAAAGAACGTATTCCTAGTGCACCAAGTTCCAGATAATCCTGGAGCCTCCAGGCGTTAAGAAAAAGGGTGAGGACCTGAGGAGTTCATGTGTCCCAGATGGGCCTAGAACTCTAGGTAGCCAGAATGACTAAGGCCTGACCATCCTGCCTCAAGTGCTGAGGTTATAGGTGTGCGCCCCTAAACTGGGCATATACGTATTCAATATGGAGCTCAAGGCTTTATGCATGCCAGGGAATTGCTCTACCAGCTGAGCCAAATCCTAGTAACGCAGGGATTCTGAGCATGTACCAGCACGCCTCACTTTAAACTTGGGGTGCTGGGGATCAATTTCAGAGCTTTGTGTGTCAGTGTAAATAAACCCTATACCATTAAATCACATCCCTAGCCCCACCCAGTCTCTCATGTGTGGCTGGATAGTCACGTGTGTATGGATGTCTATGCCTATGTGTGGACTCTTGAGGTCAGAGGGCAACCTTCAATCTTGTTCCTCAGGACACCCCACCTTGGTTTTTGAGACAAGGTCTCTGACTGGCCTGAGGCTGGCTACCAGGAGCCTCAGGGATCGCCCCGTCTGCACCTGCTACCATGCCTAGACTCAGTTCTTCAGTTCTTTGCAACTGAGCTGTTTCCTCACCCCATACAAAAGTGCGTGTGCACACACCTTGATTTTGTTTTGAGACAGGGTTTTTTCTGTGTAACAGCTCTGGCTGTTCTGGAACTCGCTCTGTAGATCAGGCTGGCCTCTAAAGGAGTGCAACGGTTTTTGTTTTTGTTTTATTTTTTAAGACAGGGTCTTATTAGGTAGCTCTGGCTGTCCTGGAACTCATTATAGAGACCAGGCTGGCCAAGAACTCACAAAGATCTGCCTGTCTCTGCCTCAAATATTAGGATTAAAGGTGTGTGCCACCACTCCTGGCCCAAAAGGCCCCTTTTAAACTGCAATCTTCTACAGGCAGAAGGATCTGGAAGTCAAGACTATTCCTTTAATTCTTACATATGACTCTGAGGCTAGGTTGGGCTATGAGACCCTATCTCAACACACGCAAAGCTATATAAATATAGTTAGCTGACCTGGAAGAAAACAACAGCTAACATCCGGTCAATCTGTTGTGAGCACTTTTTAATTAATTCATTTGTATGTGTCAGTTCTCTTCCTTCAACATTGGGGGTTCTGGAATCCAAGCCACTTTCTCAGGCTCAGCAGCAAAAACCTTTGCCAAATGAGCCTTTACCTATCTGGGCCTTTTGTAAAAAAAAAAATGCATTATTGTGTGTCTGTATGTGATCATGAAGGGGATGTACATTCTACAGCACACAACTGAGGCCAGACAACTCAGCTGCAGGGTCAGACTCTAGCTGCCAGGCTTTGCCACGTCTTCACGCACTAAGCCATCTTGCCAACCCAGTAGTTTTTTGGATCACTGAACCCTGACACCTGATGAGACTTCAGACACATCAGAATAGGTTTTAGTTAAGAGTGAACCGGGCTCATGGGATGGTCGAGCAAGTAAAAGCCCCTGCTGCCCAGCATAACGACCCAAGTTTGATCTCTAGAACCCACAGGAGAATACCCACTCCCCTACGATGTTATGTGCACCATGATTCAGGCCCACCCCAAACACACGAATAAATAAATGTAGTTTTTTGTTTTTTATTTTTCTAAAGTGAGGCTGGCATGAAGAAGGGTAAAGAGAATCTCTTGTCCTGAAGCCCTCATTCTGACTTTCTAGGTTCTGCAGGAGAGGGAACCCTGACTACACCTCCATGGATTGTACCTAGAATCTATATCCAAATGCCCTTCATCCCAGAACTTGCATTAGCCCCTGAGGAATGAGGGCCTGGGGTAGCACTGGCTCCAGGTAGAAGCTTGCTCCCAGCCTCACCTGTGCAGTCCTGAGAGACGTACACCGCCAGGTGGGTGACCTCCGAGCAACTCTCCACAGCTTTCCTGAGGGCAGGAAAGCAGACAGGCTTGAGTCCCTGGGGTAACCAGCAGCCCCATCTGCCCTGCAAAGGTTCTCACCTGAGGATGTGTGCCACCACAGAGGGCCCGTACCAGTCTCCTGCCTTCTTGCCAGAGCTCTGCCCATGCTCCACTAGCCGATGTAGCCCAAAGGGGGCCTGGGGATGGTCAGCAAACCAGGACACAATCCGCCGGTGCCAACGATCCTGCTCCATCTCCAGTGTACCCTGGGTCCATCGTGGGGGCACACGACGACCAGGCCCTTGGTAGCGGCTGGGAGAGGCAGGCCCTGGCATCTCAGAAGAAGCTACTCCTGTGCCCTCCACCCACCTCCAGTCTGCAGAAGAGATGAAGTTTGTAGTTAAAACATGTAGTGTGTGGGGACAACTTTTCCATTCCCTCTTTTATTTGACACGTAATCCTAGCACTCAGGTAAGTTCCAAACTGACCTACCATTTTCAAACACACACAAAACTCATTTTTTAAAATAAAATTTATTTACTTATAGCTTCTGTACAGGGGTGTTTTGCCTCCAAGTATTTAAGAGCTCTGCAAGAGCCTGGTACTCGACACCAGAAGCGGGTGCCAGACCCAGAAACTATAGTTCCCTACGGGTGTGAGCTGCCCTATGGGTGCTGGGAATCAAACCCAAGTTCTCTGCAAGAACAGTAAATGATCTTAAAGCTGAGCCATCTTTCAACTCCTATTTATTTTTATTTATTGAGACAGGGTTTCTCTGTGTATGTAGCCTTGGATGTCCTGGAAGACTCTCTGTAGGCCAGGCTGGCTTCAAACTCTCAGAGACCTGCCTGCCTCCATCTTAAGTGCTGGGATAAAGGTGTGGTGGCACATGCTTCTTAATTTTTTGAGAAAGATTTTCTTTTTTTTTTTTTTATTTATTTATTTATTTATTTATTTATTTATTTATTTATTTATTTATTAAGTATACAGTATTTCTGTCTGCTTGCATGCCTGCAGGCACCAGACCTCATTACAGATGGTTGTGAGCCACCATGTGGTTGCTGGGAATTGAACTCAGGACCTTTGGAAGAGCAGGCAGTGCTCTTAACCTCTGAGCCATTTCTCCAGCCCCGAGAAAGATTTTCATGTAGCCCAGGGAACTGAGCTTGCACTGCTGTTCTAGGGACTTGCTTCATGCCCAACTGAAGTCTTACTTTACTGACATATACATACATACATACACACACACACACAACTCACCTCTAGGCAGAAAATGCAAGAGCAGGCCCTGGGCCAGCATCATCTGACCACTTCGTAACATACATCCCCAGCCACAGTCTGAGGTCAGGCTGCCCCCAGCTAAAGGTGGGAAGTCCCGGCGATATGTGAGCCATAGACGAGATACAAAGTCTCTTTGAAACCGCTGGATGTCACCTATGAGAGTCAACTAGTCAGCTTGTCGACCAAGGAGAACCCCATGAGAGACTCCCCAACCCTCGCCCCAGGTTGGACATCTCACCCTCTCCCTCGAAATGGTAGCGTCGCCCACAGAGGTGAACAGTAGAGATCTTGCTGAAGCTGGTCCGGCTTTTAACTGCCCAACCTGGGGAGACACGAGGCAGCTCCCAGCAACTTAAAGCACTCAAGTATTAGCAATGGGCCTTCCATTCCCCAACGGTGAGATGAGCCTGGTGCTAGCTGGGATTCTTGGGGGAGCTGTGCAAAATTCATGCCACACCTGTCTAAAACACAGGTAGGGCTTGGTTACACCCTCATAAGGGTCCGCCACTAACTCAGGGAATCAGGACCATTCTATTCTAACAGTTGATTTTTGTCGTAAAATGTGCAAAGTACATTATATTTTTTTGTATGTGAGACTGTGTATGTGTGTGGACAAGTGCCACACCTTGGGCCTGGAGGGTAGATAATTTGCTGGAGTTGGCTCCACCAGGATAGAACTGAAGTCCTCAGGCTTGGTGGCAAATGCTTTTAACTACTGAGGCATCTCACTGGTCTTTTTCTGATTTTTTTTTTTTTATGTGCTTTGGTGTTTTGCCTGTATGTTTGTCTGTGTGAGGGTGTTGGATCCCTGGGACTGAAGTTACAAACAGTTGTGAGCTGCCATGTGGGTGCTGGTAATTGAACCCAGTCATACAGAAGAGCAGTTAAGGTTCTTAATCTCTGAACCATCTCTTTAGTCCCCATTTCCCAATTTTTAAAGGCAGAGTCTTATGAGGAGCTCAAGTCAGCCTGGAACTCATTATGTAGCCCAGACTAGCCTAAAACTCCTGGTAATCCTCCTGCCTCAACCTTCCCAGTGTTGGGACTACAGGTGTCAACCACACCACCTGCTAGCTCTCTTCTTACAATAGCACCAATTTTAGGAGGAGAGTAAACAGCCCGCCAGAAAGCGAGAAATCTGGCCAAGGTCAAACAGGAGCAAAGGGCGGGGCTTGAAAAGGATTCCTAACCTACCAGTCCTAGGTCCTGAGTGAGTAGGGAGAAGGACCTGCAGGTGACTCCACCAGGGTGGGGCCATCCGCAAGACAGGGCTAAGGTTTGGTTGGCTTCGCTGACCCTTCTGACACCCACTCTGCACCCCCTCCTTACCATACTTGACGTTGTTCCAGGCTGTCAGGAACTTGGCTTTGAACTTGTCCACCTCGTCAGGCTCGGCGGGGTCGGTTCCAGATGAGCCTAGAGCTGCCCCGCCCGACCCCGAAGGTCCTAGGCTGTTGGGATCCGGGATCCGGGTTTGTCCCCTCGGCCGGCGACCCTCGGGCCGGCGCGCGTCCTCCGGGCTCCCGCTGCGACTGCGGTACTGCGCCGCGGCCGGCGACACGGAGTTCATGGACGCGCCGGGGAGGAAGAACGTAGGTGTCCCCCGAGGTCAGGGGAACTGCGAACGCTCGAGCGCAGCCCCGTGGCTAGAACAGCGCTACTCGGTACCCGGTGTCGGGCTCCCGGGCCCGGCTCCGGCCGCTGCGGGTACCCGACTTTCTATAACAAGCGCCATCTTGGCAGCCCGGAGCACCCGGATACGGGTGGGCGTGGTCATAGAGCAAGCCCGCCCCGCCCTGCACTTGCCCACCTCCCTTCGGCTCACCACACCCACCTTATCTCACCGCGCAGGCGCGCCAGCGAGCCCCTGCAGGCTCTGAGACTGCTTTGTCATAGCCCTGGAATCCACGCCCATTGCCACACCTCCGGAACATCCCCTCGTGAAGCCTTGCTGACTGTTTTCTACCTCAAGCTGTGGAAGCTGGGCTTTTTCTAGCTCTGGCGTGAGATTCCTCTCCTGGCCACTCAAATTCCACTGCAGCAGCGGTCACAACTTCTGGGTGAGACACCTGAGGCTTGTCATGCCTCTGGTGGGCTCGAATGTATATGCACAACTTGCTGTAGTCTCTTTTCTCCTTCAATCCTGAGCTCAGGTTCCCAGGCTTGTCAACAAGCACCTTTATCCACTGAGCCATTTGAAGGTCCTTTTCTAGTGTTTTGAAGCACTTAGACCGCTCTGGCGTGAGGAGAACAAGTTCCGTGTATTCAAGACATACATAGGCATGACTAGTCCCAGGTCTCACACCCAGAAGATGTGACCCCCAGCTGCAGTGAACTTTATAAAGATGTATTGCTGTTTTACCTTTCCTGCCTACGGCACCTGATTGGTCTAGTAAAAAGGTGAACAGCCAATAGCAAGGAAAGAGGTATAGGCGGGACTTCCAGGCAAGGAGACTGAGGAGGAGGAGGAGGTGCTTAAAAGGGAGAAAGAAAAAGAGATGACAGGAAGACACCAGGAGCCAGACAGACAGACATGGAGAAAGCAGGAAAGATGTACAGAATGAAAGAAAGGTGAAAAGCCCCAAGGCAAAATGTAGATGAAACAGGTTAAATTAAGTTAAAAATGCCTAAGCTAACGTCAGGCATTCATAACTAATAACAAGTCTCTGTGTCTTTATTTGGGAGCTGGTTGGCCAAAGAAAATGCCAACTACAAATCTCTGTGAGTTCAAGGTTAGTCTAGTCAATGGGGTGAGTTCCAGGACAGACAAAGCTAGACAGAGAAACCCTGTCTCGAAAAACAAACAAATACAAGAAAACAAAACCCCAAAACAAAAACAATGAACAATCAGATGGGTGCAACAGGGGGTTCTAAATATCTCAGAGTGGACGGGCACTGACTGCTAAAACTGATGGACTGAATTCGACCCCAGGCCCCACATGGTGAAAGGAGAGAACCAACTCCTAAAAGTTGTCCTCTGTCCCTCCAAATAAATGCTGTAATATGCTAGCACACACACACACACACACACACACACACACATAAAAAGAGAGGGTTTTATTACTTTCTGCAGCAGACTACATCCCCAGCTCTCTTCCTCATGTTCTAGTGGCATTAATTCAACCGGCTGTGGTGGCTCTCACTACCATTCTAACATTCAGGGGACTGACACAAGAGAATTACTATGAGCTGAAAATTAGCCTTGTGACTTTGAGGCTAGCCTGGGCTTCGCAAGGAAACCCTGACTCGGACAACAGCCACAGAAGGAGTTCTTGCCACAATTTGCCGTTTTGAGATGTGCACCAGTGATTCCCCATCTGGATTTCCTGGTTGAAATATGTTGCAAGAGCAACTGGGGTTCCGTGGAAAATGTGCCTCTAATCTCGAACTTTGACCTTTTCCTTGGCTGACATTTACGATAGGCCTTTTTTGTAATACTGAGCAGGGGAAGCAAGACTTGGCACTCAGCCACCCACAGGATGGTGAGGGAAAATATCAAGAAGCCACAGCACACCTGGCTGGAGGGAGAAGGATATGGCATCCAGTCCTTCTGGGAGTGTCTTGTACAGTCATGGCTGGGCTCCAACTCACTGTGCTTAGCAAAGGATGGCCTTGAACACTCTCTTATAGACAATGTTTTAAAAATTAGTTATCTTTATTTTATATATGTGAGTGCCAGCAAGTATGCATGTATACCACGCGTGTGCCTGTTGCTGGCAAAAGTTCTGAATTCCCTGGAGCAGAGCTACAGATGATTGTGAGTCAAATTGTGGGCACTGGGAGTTGAACCGAAGAGCTCTACAAGAGAAACCAATTCTCTTAACCACTGAGCCATCTAATCATCTTCAACTTTGAATTTCTGGTCCTCCTTTCTCTACCTCCTGCATCCTGAGATGACAAGTCTGTACCACCACACTTATTAATGTGAGGCTGGGAATGGAACCCATGGCTCACACATGCCGTGCAAGCACTGTGCCACCTGAGACATGTCCCAGACTCTCACAGTTGCCCTTTCTGTTGGTTTATATTGTTTCTTAAGACTTTTTAAATTCTGTGTGTGTGCATGTGTGTGAGAGAGAAAGAGGATGAACGTGTGTGTGTGTGTGTGTGTGTGTGTGTGTGCACATGCCCATGAAGGCCAGAAGAGGGTGTTGGGTACTCTGCAGCTGGATTTACAAGCAGTTGTGATCCACCTTCTCTGAGTGCAAGGAACCAAACTTGAGTCCTTTTCAAGAGCTGAGTGGCCGCCCCAGTCCCTCCACCCACTCTTGAAAAGCTCCCACACCTGCTGCAGCTCTTGATTTCCCAGACAGGGCCTGACTATGTAAACTTCTCTGGCCTGGCACTAACTGTGTAGCCCAGAAGGCCTGGAACTCAGTAATCTTCCTGCCTCAGTGCCCTGAGTGTGACTGAGACTGTGACTCAAGGAGATTGTAACCACTACCTCACACACTTGGAGAGCATTAGCCTGCTGAGGACAATGGGTTCCATCAAAAATATCAGGAAAGAAGGAAAAAGGGAAAAGAGAAAAACAAATTCATCTGGCAGCATGAGATGCAAACATGACAGTTGCCATGGAACCGCTCTCTATTAGATGGGTTTTCTCCAAGGACATTGTGACATTAACTCCTCAAATTATTAAAGTCTCTCTGCCATTCAAAAAAAAAAAAAAAAAACAAAAAACAAAAACCAACTTCCATTCACCATTCATTTCCAGCCAGTTCCCACGCCCTGGATGAAATATATCACACCTTGAAGAGCAGGAGAGCAGTTGTTGCCACAAAAAACACACGATGAGCAGACAGACGTACATTCTCACAGCCGTTGCTTTGTGCCACTCGCCTTGTGACTGTCTAGAGTCACACTTCACACCTCTCCTGTCTGTACAGCATGGGTGCCTGATGAGAGCCCCTCCTTAAAAGGAGAGAGAAAGGGAGGGCAGGATAGAGAAAGAAAAAAAGAGAAAGAAAGAAAGAAAGAAAGGAAGGAAGGAAGGAAGGAAGAAAGAAGGAAAGAAAGAAGAGAAATGAAAGAAAAGAGGGGGGAGACAGAGAGAGCCCTTTAACAACTCAGGAATAACAAGGTCATCCTCATAATAACACAGGGAATTTGAAGCTAGCCTGGGCTGCGTGAGCCCTGTCTCAAAAACAAACAATAAAATTGCTTTTGTCTAATGCTGCTTCATAGCACATGCGGAGGGGTCCAGGCAGACAAAGCTCCTGCACCCTGTAACTGCACTGGCTGCAGCTCACTGCCTCCTTTGTCAGGGCTGGAGACACAGGGCCTCAGTGGGTAGAGCTGCCAGTGTGATGACCAGAGTCTGTGCTGCAGGTCCCACACAGTGGAAGGAGAGAACAGACCTCCGCATGTTCCCTGGCCTTCACACATGTTCTATTTCACACGCACACAGGTAAGAACGTTCGATGTGCAAGCATGAAAACCTGAGTTCCAAGCACCCACATGCAAAGCTGGGTGTGGCCAGTGTGCCTGTAACCCCAGTGCTGTGGGGAACTCTGGGGTTTGCTCAACACCGGATTCAGGAACAAGGCAGAGAGCAGGATCGTTGACATCCTTCCCTGGGGCCAGGGGCAGTTATGGGTGCATACTCATACACACAGCATAGACTCAGTGTCAAGACCAACCAAACAAAACATTTCACAACATGGAATGGATCAAAACTGCTAATACTTCTCACATTCTATGAAAGTTACTTTCACCAAAGTAAAAAGATAAACCAAGAAACACAAAAATACCAGCTTAGCCAGACATGACGTTAGTCTCACGACTCAGGAGGCGGAGGCAGGAGTATGTTTGTGACCTCCAGGACAGCCAGAGGTACATGGTGAGAACCTGTCTCAAAAATAAAAATCAGCAAGGCAGTGGTGGCACACACCTTTAATCCTGGCACCCAGGAGGCTGAGGCAGGCAGATCTCTAAGTTTGAGGCCAGCCAGGTCTACAGAGTTCCAGGACAGCCAGGGCTACACAGAGAAACCCTGTCTTGAAAAAAACAAAACCAGGGGCTGGACAGATGGTTCAGCGGCTAAGAGCACTAGCTGCTCTCGAGGTCCTGAGTTCAATTCCCAGCAACCACTTGGTGGCTCACAACCATCTGTAATGAGATCTGGTGCCCTCTTCTGTCCTGCAGGCAAACATACAAGCAGAGCACTGTTTACATAATAATTAAATCAAAAAAAGGAAAAAGAAAAGAAAAGGAAAGAAAGAAAGAGAAAGAAAGAAAGAAAGAAAGAAAGAAAGAAAGAAAGAAAGAAAGAAAGAAAGAAAGAAAAAAAGATCAGAAAAGAAAACGGAGTTGAGTTGTACAGCTAGAAATGCAATGAAAATGAAAGTCAAGTCGAGGCAGGAATGGGAGGGAGGCCAAGTAGCTCCCAGTAGGAAAATGATACCTCATATTAATTACAATTCTCAATTGTATTCTACAAAGCAATATGGAATTATGTTTTCATAAAAGCAATAAAAACAATATGAGACACCAAGTCATCAAGTGTGTGCTTGTTTCAGGTCAGTGACTCAGAAGAAACACGTGATGTCTGGAAGGCATCTCAAACCCAACCAACCCCTGCCTGCACTTCTGACCTTCCAGAGCCTGTGGGCTTTTTAGCTCAGATGTCAGAGAGGCAATTTACTATCATTTGAGGACTCCTTAGGGCCCACTGAGGCGCTCACCAATCTTGAGAAGAGTTCAACCCCAGCCTGCTCAGCCTGTCCAATCAGGGCAGCCTATTTTCCCCTATACCAGCAGATAGGTTGTTTACAACGGGTGGATTTTTCATTTGTTTGTTTGGTTGGTTTGTTGGTTGGTTGGTTTTTCCAGACAGTTTCTCTGTAGCTTTTTGGAGCCTGTCCTGGAACTCAACTCTGTAGACCAGGCTGGCCTTGAACCCACGGAGATCTGCCTGTCTCTGCCCCCCAAGTGCTGGTATTAAAGACGTGTGCCACCACAGTGATATTTATTTTATCTGTATGAACGTTTGTTTGCATGTCTGTCTGCATGCCTGGTGCCTTGGGGACCCTGGAAATTATGTTACAAATGGTCGTGAGCCATCATGTGAGTGCTGGGAAATGAGTCTGGGCCTCAGGAAGCGCTCCAGTGGTGCTAAATGTTGAGCGATTGTTTCAGCCCCCACATTTTTTTTATCTTTAAAAGCGAGTTCAAGTGGGGCCTGGGGAGATGACTCAGTGGTTAAGAGCACTGACTGCTCTTCCAGAGAACCCTGGTTCAATGCCTAGTCCCCACAAGGCAGCTAGCAACTGTCTGTAACTTCAGTTTCAGAGGCTCTGACACCCTCACACAGGCGTACATGTAGGCAAAACACCGATGTATGTAAAATAAAAATAAGTAAATCATTAAAAAAATAAAATAAAACAGGAAGTTGTAGCACAGCCCTTAATCCCAGCATGAGGCAGAGGCAAGTAAACTCTTTGAGTCTGAGGCCAGCCTGGTTTACAGAGTTCCAGGACAGCCAGGACTAAACAGAGAAATCACGCCACAAAAACAAAATAAAACAAACAAAAAACAACAACAAACAACAAACAAACAAACAACCCGAGCAAAGGCAATGGCTGCTGTATGTTCTTCCTGAGAACCTAGGTTCGATTCCCAGTACCTATGTTGTGGTTCTCAACCATCTGCAACCGCAGGGTTTCTAATGCCCTCTTCTGGCTCCTGTGGGCACCAGGCATGCACTTGGTGCACAAATATACAGGTAAAATATCCATACACTTACCAAAAAAACAAAAAAAAACTTTAAAAGCCCACACACAGGCTCACACACATGAACCCACACACAGGCTCACACACAGACATATGCTCACACATAGGCTCGCACACAGACACACAGACACGTGCATAAACAGGCTCACACACAGACACACACAGGTTTACACATGCTCAGATAGATACAAACACATGTGCAAATAAATAAATAAATAAATAAACCTTTAAAACAAAACCAACAGCCTCAAAACAAAGCAGGAACAACTGACAAAGAGTACAACTAACACAAAATGATGCGGGTACCAGTTTTGGTGGCGAACACCTTTTATCTCAGCACTTTGGAGGCAGACGTAAGAGGATCTATGTGAGTCTGAGACCAGCCTGGGCTATGTCATGATAAAAAAAATTAATGAAGATAGATAGGAACTGCTCAAAGCAGTGAGATATCACTTCATTCTCAGTAGATGGTTATAATAAGATAATAAATTGATTATTTTGGGGATGGTGAGAGCAGTCCCACACACTTCAGGGTAGCTCTGAGGATGGCCTTGAACTCCTGATTCTTTTGTCTCTACCTTCTGAAAATTGAGTGTTGGAACAGCAGAAGTGCACCATCACATTTGATCTAGAATTTTACAGTATGTAAATTCTATCATCTCAGAGCTGATACACTCTATCCAGGGAGCGGTGGCACACACCTTTAATCCAGCACTTGAGAAACAGAGACAGGCAGATCTCTGAGTTCGAGGTCAGCCTGGTCTACAGAGTGAGTTCCAGGACAGGCTCCAAAGCTACAGAGAAGCCCTGTACAGAAAAACATGACAAAACCAAAAATTAAACAGTATATACACTCTGCCAGGCTTGGAGGCAGATACCGTTAATCCCTGCACTCGGGAAGCAAAAGCATACTGATCTCTGAGTTTGAAGTCAGCCGGGTCTACACAGAGCAAGTTCCAAGACAGGCACGACTACACACAAACACACACACAGACACACACACACAGACACACACACACATATATATATATATAATCTGTGTGTAGATGAACGTATGTACAAGTTCATCTGTGCATCCACAAGTGTTTGTTGGTCAGAGGACACCGTGCAGAAGCCAGTTCTCTCCTTCCACCATGTGGATCCTGGGAATCAAATTCAGGTCATCAGGCTTGACTGAAAACATTTATTTGTTTGTTTGTTTGTTTGTTTGTTTGTTTTGTTTTGTTTTTCGTTTTCTCGAGACAGGGTTTCTTTGTAGCTATGGAGCCAGTCCTGAAACTAGCTCTGTAGACCACGCTGGCCTCGAACTCACAGAGATCCACCTGCCTCTGCCTCCCCAGTGCTGGGATTAAAGGCGTGAGCCACTGCCTGGAAACTGAAGCGTTTTTATCCTCTGGGTTATCTCTTCTAGTCCTTTCATTCTTTTTCTTTTAAAGTTTTTTTTGTTTTGTTTTGTTCTGTATTTGTTTTTTGAGACAGGATTTCCTGGCTGTCCTGGAACTTGCTTTTTAGAGCAGATTGGCCTCAAACCTCAAACTCACAGAGATTCACCTGCCTCTGTTTTCCTAGTGCTGGGATTAGTGTGTGACACCATACCTGGCTAAAGATTTGTTTTTATTTATGTGCATTTGTGTGTGTGTGTATGTTTCTGTGTCTGTACACATGGGTACAGTGCATGCAGAGTCTAGAGGAGGGCATCTGATCCCCTGGGGTTGGAGTTAAAGGAGGTTGTAAGCCACCCCACCATTTCTGTTGGGAACCGTACTTGGGCCTTCTGCAGTAGAAACAAGTGCCTTTGACTGCTGAGCCATATATATAATTTGCATTGGTGTTTTGCTACATGTATGTCCGTGTAAGGATGTCAGATCTTGGAGTTACAGACAGTTATGAGCTGCCATGTGGGTGCTAGGACTTGAACTCAGGTCCTCTGGAAGAGCAGTAAGTGCTCTTAACCACTGAGCCATCTCTCCAGCACCCTGATGAGCCATCTTTACAGCCCCTTTAGTACTTTTTATTTTAGACAAGACTCACTGTTTTGTCCTGGAACTTGCCATGTAGACCAGACTGGACTTGAACTCACAGATCTGCCTGCCTTTGTCTCTTGAGTGTTGGGACTAAAGGCAGTGCCACCAAACCAGGACCCTTTGTTGTTTTATTGATACAGGATTTCACGTGTCTTGGCTGGTCTCATGCAACTTTTGAGTTGAAAATGACCCTGAGCTTCTGATTCTCCTGCCTCCGTCTTAGAAGGGGTGGGATCACGGGCGCGCTGCACCATGCCAGGCTCCTGTGGTGCTGGGGTGGCACCCAGAGCATCTGCAGGCAGGGCAAGCTCTCTGCTCACTGTGCTACGGCCGCAGCCCTGAGATTCCGATTTTACTTTTGGCTGAGGAGGGCGGAAAATCCATTTTCTAACAAGGTCTTGGTATAGAGCGCTGGCCTTAAACCCCCGTCTTTCTGCTACCCTCTCACTGACATGATTGGGATTAAGGTACCAGTGAGCACTGTCAGATAAAACCACTCTCGTGTCTCCATTTCGCAGGTGAGCAAACTGAGGTCAGAGAGGTTGAGCAAGCAGTGCCCAGCCACACAGTGAGGAGGTAGTCACACCTCTTAGGCCTGGTATTCAAGGCCCTGCCAGACCTGACTCTTGTGCCACCTCCACCCTCCCTGTTCCATTCTTGCCCTCAGCCAATCTCTTTACTGTAGGTGCTTTCCAGCCCACAGGCCTTTGAGTGTGCTGGTCCAAGGCTTCTGCACAAATGTCCTTTCCTCGCCGGGCGGTGGTGGCGCACGCCTTTAATCCCAGCACTCGGGAGGCAGAGGCAGGCGGATCTCTGAGTTCGAGGCCAGCCTGGTCTACAAGAGCTAGCTCCAGGACAGGCTCCAAAGCCACAGAGAAACCCTGTCTCGAAAAACCAAAAAAAAAAAAAAAAAAAAAAAAATGTCCTTTCCTCTCCCTTTCTCTCCTAGCCTGCGGAACGAATGTGACAGAGGGAATGAGAAGGCTGATGCCAGGCTTCCAAATCTAGTACTTGAGAGGGAAGGGGGCTCAAGGGGTCACCGGGAGGAAACGATCAGGGCCTCTTCTCCGCACAAGTGCTTGGCTTTTGTTCTGAGACATGCCTGAGCTGTATAGGAGGGCTCTTGTAGGTAGGTGGGCTTAGATTTTCCTCTGCAGAGTTCTCCAAGCCTGAGGAGGGACAGGGAAGAGCAGAGGGGTGGAGTCTTTCCTCAGACTCACCCAGCACCATGCTACCTTGTCCTCACCTCCACACTGGTCTTAGAGATCTCAGGGGACCCCTAGGAAGAAGCAAACTACAGCAGGGCTGGCGCTGGACCTCAGTTGGCAGAATGCTTGTCTGTCGTGCACAGAGACATGGGTTTCAGCTTCAGAACGGAAAATGCCTATCATCCCAGCTCTGGGAAGTGGAAGCAATAGGATCCGGAATTGGACCAGCTAGGCTACATGAGAGCTTGTCTCCCAAAATAAAAGTAAAAGCAACATGGAAAAGCAACATGGCTCAGTGGGTAAAGGAATTTGCCATCAAACCTGACAACCCCAGTTGGACTCCCAGAACCCACATGGGAAGAGAGCCACTCCAGAGAATTGGCCTCTGATGCCCACAGGCACACGCGGTGCAGAGGTGTGTATGTCCCTTCCTCAGAAAAACACCAACTAAATCAAAGAGAAACAAACAACAATAAACGCCTGCCATTTGAGGGAAAGGCACTGAGCTGAGGAGTCGCGCTTGAGAGTAGACTTTGAGTTAGCGCTTCTGAGTGGCCTCTTTGTGCTCTGGTTCTGTGAAACTCAGGGTCACACTTGCTGCCATGTTCACATTGGGCCTGAAGAAGGCAGGGGGAAGAGTGAGAATCAGCGGCCCCTCATGTCCCTCTGGCTCTGATGCAGGCTGTTGGTGGTCTGAGGGGGAGCACATTTCTGCCCCTTGGTGAGGCACAGCCCTGCCTCTCAGAGAGTGGGCACAGCATGGGCGAGGCAGCCTTTGTGCCTGAGGATCTGCTGTAGAACAGGCTGGGCAGGTGAGTGGCCTAGACAAGCCTGGGGGCAGGCTGTGGCAGGAGTGTGGGGGCCAGGGCTGGATTCTAGCTGTACCTGTGGGAGGCAATGGGAACTGGGTGCGGTGTTGTGGATGCCTGGGGTGCGGTTGTCACCCTTCCGAATTCCTCTTTTGAGATACAGTGGTGACAAATAGTACCCACGCTCAAAATTACAGAACTTAGACACAATCAATGTCCAGTAGCAAACCCCGAAATATCTCTATTTCAGCAGCCTTGAAGCAACTGACTCTGGCTTTATATTCTATGCCAGCCCTCCTCTTGGTTAAATTATAAAAGGCTCGTGTGAGGAGGTGCACTCAGGAAACAGTGCTGACCGATTCTAAAGTTCTGCTTTTGTTTTTATTCTTCTGTGTGTTAGAATTTAGTGTTCGTGTGTGTATGTGCGTGCACGCATCTGGGAAGAGAGTGTATGCGTATGAGTGTGTGTATGTGCGTGTGTATTCAGGTACTCCAGCATCACGGTGCTCTTGTGGAGGTCATGTGATACCTCTGGGGAGCTGGCTCTTCTTCCCGGGATCAGACTCGGGTCATCAGGCGTGGTAGCCGGCTGAGCCACCTGGCAGACCCATAGCAAGTGCGTTGATGGCTGAACTATCTCACTGGCCCAGGCTCCTTGAAGAATAAGGAAGCCATTAGTAGGGCTGGAACAAAGAACATAGCTGTCAGGAAGTGGGGCTGAGTGGGCTACTTAGTTGGAGAGACTTTGGAGACTTAGTTGGCAGGCTTTGGAGCAGGTGAGGGAAAAATCCCAGTGGCAGGGTGTGAAGTGAGGGACAGAAGCATGGGTGGTCTAGGGAACTCATGACATCTGTCCAGGTCGCTGCAGACTGAGTCCCGCAGTCAAAGTATGTAGAAAAGAAAGCAAGGAGCCAGCAGGAGCGGAGGCCGCTGGGTCTGGAACCTATGGCCAGTGGCGGTACTGAAAAGTCTCAGTGCCTGGCAGAACTCACAGGAGGTGATATTGTCGCCTGGGAGGTGTGAAGCAGCCACCTCCCACACTGCTTCCCCTCTTATAAAGAAAACCATTTGTTGAGCGTCTGCTGGTTACCAGGCAAGACCCGGGGGCTCATTTCCCAGGCACCCAGAGAAATGCCAGGGCCTTGGAGTGTGAATAACCAGGCAAAGGTCCGACCCCAATCATCCTATTGGCTATGCTGCCTGAGTGGGTGGTTTCGATTGGTTAAAACTGGAAAGAGCGGTTCTGCCCGCTGGGAACAGCTGGGTCTGAAGCCGTGGAATCCCCAAAGGGCTACGTTAGGGGGCAGGACTTGAGACCTCTTCAATGGGGTTCACCAGAGGCACAACCTAGCCTGGGACTTCTCGAGATTCCTCCCACCGGGAACAACTGTGCTCACCTCTCACGAGGTCCCCGACATCTGACCAGCTGAGGCTGGAGTGACCCTGGGCAAAGGGTATGGTCCCAGGAATGTCTCTCAAACAGACACCGGAAACCAGACTGTGGCCGCTGGTCTGAGACTTGAAGAGCTGGGCCCTGGCAGAAAGGTCTTGGGAATTAAGGCGGTGGGGGTGCAGAGCCAGCTGAGGCTAGGCGTGGGGAAGCAACAAAGACAGGGAGGGAGACAGAGCGCAACATACCAAGGAGCTCTGAAAGAAGCCAAAGAGATGCCTCGGCATGGAAAGGCGTTTGCTGCTAAACCTAACAACATGAGTTCAATCCTGGGGATTTACGAGCAGAGGAAGAAGAAAACCAATTTCGACAAGCTGTCCTCTGATCGCCACATGACATGTGACATGACACACATATGCACGCACACACACAAATACATAAATAAGTGTAATTTTAAGAAATTAAAAAATAGACCTAGGGAAGAGACACAGCAAATAGACATCCATTCATTACCTTACATATTCAGAAGTACTCAAGACAACGTCAAATCCTGTCCCCAGTCAGGCGGAGGGGGCACACGCCTCTAATTCCAGCACGTGGGGGGGGGGCAGAAGCAGAAGGATCTAAGTTCGAGGCCAGCCTGGTCTACAAAGCGAGTTCCAGGACACCCAGGGCTACTGAGAGAGAAACCCTGACTCAAAAAACAGAAAACAAAACAAAAATCCCTGTCTCCCAAAACACAACAAATGGTATGTCCTGTGGTTGAGATTTAAAGGTTCAGAGAAGTGCAGGGCGAGAGGAATCAGATCTTACTTATTTGGGGATCTGGAAGTTCCCCCATCCTCATCTTGCTTGCTCCCGTCCCTCCCTCTCTAGCCCCTTGAGAGAGTCCGGAAAAATGGGGGAGGGGCCAGTGCTGTTAGAGCAGAGACCTGTCCGCTCCCGGTGAGGACTGAAGATTGCTGCGGTCACGCCCACTCAAAGTATCTCATAAATTGCGTTTCTCAGGTACTGCGCCCTTAAGGTGTCTTTGGGATGCAGGATCAGGAGTCCAGGTATCAGAGGACAGACTGAACCCCTTAATTGGAATATGGGAGTAATTCACTTGGAAAGGCCCTCCCTTCCCCGTGATTCTGGACCATCCCACCCCGAGTGTCCCTGGGAGGGGTCCCGAGAGAGAAGCTAGGACTTGCTTGTACCAGTCGCCGCTAGGGCGCTCTCCGGTGCCGCGGCGGGTGGCACAGGCTGGCAACCGGGGCTGGGAGGAGGAGGGGGCAATTGCTGGCGTTCGCCCGCACTCCGCCTCGCGGGCCCGCCCCCAGGCCTGCCACCTTCAGCCAGCCCCGCCCGTGTAGCAGCTGTGCAGTGTTCCCAGGCACAGAGCCCTGGGTGCACTACCCGGGCGCAGAGGTGAGTGTCTAGCATTGGGGACCTTACAGGAAGTGGGACTAGGCTCCTTGGAGCGACTGCGGGGCTGGAAGGGCACAGCGTTCTTTGCTGAAGTTTCTAGGTCCTTCATTATAGACCTCCCCCGGTCCCCCAGCAGAGAAAACTAAAACCCCAGAGGTACTCGCAGGTCCCCTGCTGGGAAGAAGGGTGGACTCTAGGAATCCTCCAGCTCAGCCTTGCGGGGCTCCTGCAAACTTTTCATTTCCCAAGCAGGTCAGGGGACTGGGATGTTGGTACAAAAGTCCTGACCCTCTGCTGAGTGTACCGGAGCAGAAAATGCTGTGTAACCCTCCCTGTCTCTTGATGCCTCTCCAGAACCCAGAGTGGCCCAACCAGTACCTCCAAGTCTGTCTGTCTCCTCAGCTGGTCCCCCGTGCTACTCTGAAACTGTCTAGGACCTTCTTTGTTCCTCTGCCTTCCTGGTATTGAGAAATCTGTCACCCAGGCCTGGGTTTTCTCATCTGCTAAGGGTACTTCTGTGAATTGTCACCATTTTTGTGGATTGTGTGAGAGAAACAGACACCTTTGAATCTACTTTTGTTTTGTTTTGTTTGCTTGCTTGTTTGTTGAGACAGGGTTTCTCTGTGTAGTCCTGACTGTCCTGTAACTCACTCTGTAGATCAGGCTGGTCTCAAATGCACAGAAATCCACCTGCCTCTGTTTCAGGATCCATGAAATTAAAGGCATGTGCCACCACACCCGGCGGGGTCTACTTTGGAGCTTCCTTCCAAACATACATAAAATTGGACTAAGAAGGCCCCAAAATTCAGGTTAGTTGGTGGAGGGCTTGCCTAATATGCAGACAGCCCGTGGACCCATGTCATATACACTGGACGGTGGCATGTTCCTGTAACCTCCTAACTCAGGAGGCAGAGGCATGAGGATAGAAAGTCAATGTAATTTTCAGCTGCATAGTTTGAGGCCAGCATAGGGAACCTGTGGCCTTGCACTTTATTTTAAATTGAGTCCAAGGCTTCTATGAAAGGCATTTCTTTTTGTAAAATTTTACAGGATATGGTGGTGTGTGTACCTTTAATCCCAGTACTTGGGAGACAGAAGTAAGACTTTGTCTCCAAACAAAACAAACAAACAAAAAAAACTTTTAAAATTTCATTTACTTATTTATTTGTGTGTGTGCCTGTGTGTGTTGGTGGATGGTTGGGTGGGACCGTGAATGTATGCATGCCACAACACGAATGTGGAGGTCAGGGGACAGTTTGTGGGAGTTGGTTCTCTGTTTGCATTGCGTGGATTCCAGACACAAAACTGAAGTCCTTTACCCCCTAAGCCATCTTGCCAGCCTTGCAAGGTATTTCTTTAAGAACCCATTTTTGCTCATCTGTAGACTGGAAGAATTGCTGAGAGGATCAAAGGGTTGTTGGCAGGATAGGGGAGTCACTGTGACTTAAGAACATGTGCACCTCTATGAGGTTCCCATCCGCTGTCCTGTGGCAGTGAAGCTGGGCAAGGTGTGGCCAGGATCAACTTTTCACTGGGGCTTTATGGGGATGACATTTCTTTAAAAAAAAAAAAAAACATGCAAAAGTCAATGTATATCAAAGCATGCGCGGTGTGGGGCGCTGGGCCCCAGGCTGGTTGTGGGTGGAGGTTGTGAAATTGTGGCCTGTACTACTGGGTGTGAGACCATTCCCAGGGCTGAGCCCCTGTGGTGGCTTCTGTCATCGAATCTGTGTGTGAATGTTTCATGGAGAAATGTCTTCTCATGGTTCCCTGCACTCCTTCCTTGTTACAGGTCCCTGTCTGGGGTTGTCTGTGTAGCCATGATTTTCTGAATTCTCATTTGTTTACGAGTGAGTATGCTTCTGTGTTATGGGAGTTCCTTTTTATTTTATTTCAACTTGACACAGGGTCTCAGAGCCCAAGTTGGTCTCAGACTTACTATGTAGCTGATCTTACTGATCCTCCTGCCTCCATCTGCCCTGCTTATTCCTCCACCATCTTTCCCGTAGACTGTTTACCTGTCTGCTTCTGGACTGCTGGAATCAGGGGGATATGGCCACCATGGCTAGTTATTAAAACAAACAAACAAATACTTTATTAACTTTATTTAGTTTGTTTTCATGTGCAGGTATCAGAGGACAATTTTGGGGGTGTGGGAGAGTTCAGGGGTTAGGGACCCTCTTCCAGGGCTCTTTCTCCAAGGATTTTTAGATCCTGACTGTCCTTGCCTCCCGTAGACTTTTGGACAGTGGTCTGGTGGACAACCGGCGGGATATAGCAGAGACCTCTCCGCAGTGAGCGGCGAGCGGTCCATGGAGTCCGGGCTGCTACGGCCGGCGCCCGTGAGTGAGGTCATCGCCCTTCACTACAACTACACCGGCAAGCTGCGCGGGGCGCGCTACCAGCCCGGCGCGGGTCTGCGCGCAGATGCGGTAGTGTGCCTGGCTGTGTGCGCCTTCATCGTGCTGGAGAACCTGGCGGTGCTCTTGGTGCTGGGTCGCCACCCTCGCTTCCACGCGCCTATGTTCCTGCTCCTGGGCAGCCTCACCCTGTCGGACTTGCTGGCCGGGGCGGCCTACGCCACCAACATCCTGCTGTCGGGGCCTCTCACGCTACGCCTGTCGCCTGCACTCTGGTTCGCGCGCGAGGGGGGTGTCTTCGTGGCGCTCGCCGCGTCGGTGCTGAGTCTCCTGGCCATTGCGCTGGAGCGCCACCTCACCATGGCCCGTCGAGGACCCGCGCCCGCCGCAGGTCGCGCTCGTACACTGGCGATGGCGGTGGCCGCCTGGGGCGCGTCGTTGCTGCTCGGGCTGTTGCCGGCTCTGGGCTGGAACTGCCTGGGACGCCTGGAAACCTGCTCCACTGTGCTGCCGCTCTACGCCAAGGCCTACGTGCTCTTCTGTGTGCTGGCCTTCCTGGGCATCCTGGCTGCCATTTGTGCACTCTATGCAAGGATTTACTGCCAGGTGCGGGCCAACGCGCGTCGCCTGCGTGCGCGGCCCGGGTCCCGCAGGGCCACCTCGTCCTCACGATCGCGGCACACGCCACGGTCGCTGGCCCTGCTCCGCACGCTCAGCGTGGTGCTACTGGCCTTCGTGGTCTGCTGGGGACCTCTGTTTCTCTTGCTCTTGCTGGATGTAGCGTGCCCAGCCCGCGCGTGTCCCGTGCTCCTGCAGGCCGACCCCTTCCTGGGTCTAGCCATGGCTAACTCACTCCTGAATCCCATCATTTACACGTTCACCAACCGAGACCTGCGTCACGCGCTCCTGCGACTGCTCTGCTGTGGCCGCCGGCCCTGCAGCCAAGGCTCCTCCAACAGCTTGCAGCGATCCCCGAGTGCTGCTGGGCCTTCGGGTGGTGGCCTGAGACGCTGCCTGCCACCAAGTCTGGATCGCAGCTCCAGCCCATCAGAACACTCTTCTCCCCATCGGGACAGAGTGGACACTAGCTGCTCCATCGGCAGTCCGGGAGCAGCTACCGCCGACCGGACCCTGGTGCCTGCTTCTTCAGACTGATGCTCTTCAACCCACTGTGACCCCTCGCAAGTGCATCATCTAAAGGAAACAGCCGAAGACAGACAACAGGGATAGAAAAAAAGGAAGGCAAATGGATTGAATGTCCTATAACAGGAACAGACAAAAGTACGCTCCTCGCAGGTTTGACATGGACCATCAGAAGTGAGTGATGGAAAAGTGGACAGGCAGTGATGTAACTTGAGCTGGGAACCCCCGAAGCAGCCATTCAGTGTGGCTGGAGCAGAAGCTGAGCAGCAGCATGGGGAGACTTGATATGAAAGGGCAGGTTGTGGTTATTGATTCTGAGGAAGGCCTGTGATGTGGCTCCTAGGCAGGTGGAAGCCAGAGACTTCTGAACAAAGGCCGAACTTGCCCGGATTCAGACCTCCACAGGTACTCTGTGACTCCCAGAGTTCCAGGGGCAAAGGGTGCTCAGAAGCTGATGAAGTCTAGATAGGTAGGGTGTGCTAATAGTTGGCAGGATGAGTGACTGGCAGAGTTGTGGAGAAAGATAACAAGGCAAGCCTGGCTCCAAAAATTTAACCCTGGACACTTTGCCAGATATCAACTGCTGAGCTTTCAGAGCATGGAGTCAGGTTCTTCACACAAAAACAAACGAACTGCAATAGAACAATTTGAGCTGCTGGTCTCACTGGGATCTTTCAGAATAAATGCATTCATCTATTTATTTATTTTCACCAGAGAGCCCTAATCATCATCTTTAAGTTTTTATTTGCTAGGTAATGATGGCGCACACCTTTAATCCCAGCACTTGGGAGGCAGAGGCAGACGGATCTCTGTGAGTTCCAGGACAGCCTGGTCTACAGAGCTAATTCTAGGATAGCCGAGACAACACAGAGAAATCCCACCTTGAAAAACAAAATAAGTAAACAAACAAACAAGTAAATAAATAAATAAATAAAAAGTTTGATTTATTGGGTCTGGAGAGATAGCTCACCAGTTGCGAATACTTGCTGCTCTTGCTGAGGACCTGGCTTCATTCCGAGCACCCAAGTGGTGGTCCATAACTATTGGTAATTTCAGTTCCAGGTCATACACTGTCCACATCTGGACGTTCGAATGAATGTGGGCAAAACGCTCATGCACACGAACTAAATAAATCTTTTAAAAAACTTTTAAAAATTGTTTATTATTCATTTATTTTGAGACAGGCTCTCACTGTGTGGCCCCAGCTGGCCTGGAACTCAATATGTATACCAGGCCGCCCAGGAACTCCTGAGAGCTAAAATTGAAGGTTAGTTCAGGCTAGCTTGGTCTACGTAGTGAGACCCTGTTCTTTTATTTTTCTAATTCTATTTGTTTGTTTTGGTGTTTATCTTTGTTACTGCCCCGACTGTCCTGGAACTGACTTTGTAAACCAGGCTGGCCTGGAGCTCACAGAGATTTGCCTTTCTCTGCCTCCTACGTGCTGGGAGAGACCCTGTCTTTAAAACTTTTATTTATTTACGTATTCTGTGCCCTTGTTATGTATGTGGGTACCCAGCGGCCACATCAGAGGGCAACTTCCCTCCGTTTTCTCCCTCCACTGCCTGTGACCGTCTCAATTTCAGCCATATTTATCTGGATGGATGCATGGTCTTTGGCACCGATAAGGCGGTGGCTTACTGAGCATTTCTGTGCCACATGCATGTCCATGGACCCACTGGTTCTGTATATCAAGGCCAGCTCACTCTGGGTCCAACGCGAGCGCACACCCCACACCCCACTTTGAGACAAGGTTTCTTGTAGCTCAGCCTGGCATCAAACATGCTATGAAACCAAAGACAACTTTATTAAACTTGTGAGTTGTTTCCTGTGGGTAAAGGCGTGTGCCTTGCCACAAGTGGCTTCTGTGTGCTAGGATGGAACCCCGGACTTGATTCATGCTAGGCAAGAGGTCCACTGAGCTACAGTCTCAGCTGTCACCCTCCATTTGGTAGATGAAAAAACTGTAAACACTAAGTTCCCGTGCCAGTGTCTTAGCAAGACGACCTTGGGGTGAGGATTGGGGTGCGGTGGGGAGGGCATGCGGGAGGGGCCTGTCTGGTATTTCTTGCTCTTAGAGGGGTTTGGTTAGACTAGAAACTCTCCCTAGAAGATTTTGCATTGTTGTCTGGGGGTGATACAGAGGTCTGATGTGTGTTTATGAAACGCTTGTTTTCCATGCCATCCCTAGCATGTCCCAGACGGTGGGCGGGCTCGGGGAGTGGGGTGTGGGTCGGAGAAGGACGTTGGCAGCTGTTTGAAGCGCAGCACGCCACCTTGCAGCAGCCCTGGGAATCGCATCAATCAGAAGTGGACTTATGGCCTAG
This sequence comes from Arvicola amphibius, assembly GCF_903992535.2. NCBI lineage: Eukaryota > Metazoa > Chordata > Mammalia > Rodentia > Cricetidae > Arvicola > Arvicola amphibius. The sequence goes on along the minus strand of NC_052049.1, from coordinate 89,656,887 downwards.
GGATAAGGTGCAGAGCGCCTCCTTGAGGTAATCTTGGGAACGACAAGCAGCATAAAAGCGGGTGGTGATGGTGATAAGCACAGGCTGGGGCTTCAGGCCACACACGCAAAAAAAAAAAAAAAAAAAGGCTGTAGAGATGACTCAGAGGTTGGGAGCACTGGCTGCTCGTCCAGAGGTCTGAGTTCAACTCCCAGCAACCACATGGTGACTCACAGCCATCTGTGATGAGATCTTGTGTGCAGGCATACATGCAAGCAAAACACTGCATACATGATAGATAGATAGAAATAGAGATAGATGATAGATAGATAGATAGATAGATAGATAGATAGATAGATAGATAGATAGACCTTTAAAAAACCCGAGTGTCTTTCCCAGAAGTCATGTTTCTGCGAAGCCTGAGGGCACACCAGGAATCCCCCCACACACACTTCTCCTATCTTTCCTGGAGTGTTGGTTTGGTAGTGAATTTAGATATTCTGATACTAAATTCAAAATCACCCAGTTCCCTATTTAAATATTAGTTTTAAAAAGCTGGGACTTGTAGGGAACTTCCAGAAGTGTTCTGTGGGAAAATGACCTGAAATGTAATTTTTTCCCCATTTTGTTTTTTGTTTTTGAAATAGGGTCTCACTATGCAGCCCAGGTTGGCCTTGAACTCACTATGTAGCTAAGAATGTCCTTAAAATTTCAGAGCCTATGAAGCTGGAGAGATGGCTCAGTGGTTAAGAGCACTGACTGCTCTTCCAAAGGACCTGGGTTCATTTCCCAGCACCCACAGTGCCACTCACAACGGTCTGTAACTCCATTGCTTGAGGATCTGACACCCTTACACAGACAGACATACATGCAAGCAAAACATCAATGCACATAAAATACAAAAAATTAATTATTTTTAAAAATGTCTGATCCTAGCACTCCAGAGGCAGAGGTAGGCAGACCTCTGTGAGTTAAAGACCAGTCCACCTTGGTCTACAGACAGAGTTCCAGGACAGACAAAGCTACACAGTGAAACCTTGTCCCTCCTCCGTGCCCCCCCCCCCAGAAAAAACATGGGATAGAGAGATGGCTCACCAGTCCCTGCCTCTGCTTCCTGGGTGCTAAAATTAAAGGTGTGTGACATCTGGATTTTATTTTTTTCTTAGAGTCTTACTATGTAGCCTGGGCTGTTCTCAAATATTCACCCCTTCTGCTCCACACTCCTCTGTGGTAAATGCCTTTTAAAACTGTTCCTTTTTTCACCATTTATTCTTTTGTTTTCTGATACAAGGTCTTGCTAGGTAGCCGAGCTTGCTTCGAACTGGAGGTAATCCTACTAAATGCTGGGATTACAGATGTGTCACCCCATCCAGGTTTATTTTTATTTTGATAGGTTTATTTATGTTTTTATGTGTATATTTGCTTGCATGTATGTCTGTGTACCACCTACCTGCATGGTGCCCATAGAGGTCAGAAGATGGCCTTGGCTCCTCTAGAACTGGAGTTACGGATAGCTGTGAGCCTCATAGATTCCGGGCTCTGCAAAAGCAGCAGGTGCACTGAACCACCGAATCATCTCTCCAACTCCTATTTTTGTTTAGTTTTCTTTTTTGAGAAAGGGTCTCCTGGGGTAGCCTTGGCTGTCCTGAAATTTGTTCTGTAGACCAGGCTGGCCTTGAAGCCACAGAGATCCACCTGCCTCTGCCTCCGAGTGCTGGGATTAAAGGCATGCACCACCACTGCCCAGCTGAATGAGTTTTAATAAATCTCTTCAGCCAGTTCACAGGGCCTGTAGATTGGACTTTGAGATGTAGATGTTGTGGTCTTAGCCAGCCTGTCAGGAGGACCAGGCAGAGTGTGGTAAGACACCACCCCTGGAGAAGCCTGGAACTGCAGCTTCTTCTCCATTAGTCCCAAGTCCTGAAAAGGTGGAATTCACCTGGGGTCTCCGGGAATTTCCCACACAGACCGACATCTCTCCCACTGGCATTTCTTTTTACAGGTGCTAAAGATAAGTACACTTAATTAAAACGTATATAGTTAATTGTGGTGGCTGTATTAAATCCCCAGTGCTTGTGAGGCTGAGGAGGAGACTCACTCTGAGTTCAAGGCCAGCCTGGGCTACACAGTCTCAAGCATAAATAAGTAAAGTTTGGGGCTGGAGAGATGGCTCAAGGGTCAAGAGGACCCAGGTTCAAGTCCCAGCACCCACATGGCAGCTTGCAATTGTCTATAATTCTAGTTCCAGGGGAACCAACAACCCATGCTAAACACCAATGCACATAAAATAATAATTAAAAAACCAATTAATAAAAAAATAAGTAAAGCTGAGGGAGAGAATACAAATTCGTAATCCCAGTTTGGGCTACGTAATGATGTCTTGTCTCAAACAATCAAATAATAAATGTTGTCAGGCAATGGAGGCGCACGCCTTTAATCTTAGTACTCGGGAGGCAGAGGCAGGTGGATTTCTATGAGTTTGAGGCCAGCATAGTCTATAGAGTGAGTTCTAGCACTGTCAGGGCTCTTACACAAAGAGAACCCGTATCAAAAAAAATAAGCCAGGCAGTGGTAGCTTACACCTTTGATCCCAGCACTCAGGAGGCAGAGGCAGGTGGATCTCTGAGTTAGAGGCCAGCCTGGTCTACAGCGGAAATTCCAGAAAAGCAGCCAGGGTTACACAGAGAAACCCTGTCTTGAAAAACAAAAACAAGGGGGCTGGAGAGATGGCTCAGCGGTTAAAGAGCACTGACTGCTCTTCCAAAGGTCCTGAGTTCAATTCCCAGCAACCACATGGTGGCTCAAAACCATCTGTAATGAGGCCTGCAGGAAGAATACTGTATACATACTAAACAAATAAATAAATATTTAAAAAAAAAACAAAAACAAAACAAACAAAAAATAGTAGTATAGTAAATATTTTATAATTTTTATTTTTCCTTATTTGTTTGGGTGTTTTGTCTTCATGGTGCTGATGCCTGTGGGAGCCAGAAGAGGGTGTTGGGTGCCCTGGAACTGGAGTTACAAATGTTTGTTCCAATATGGGTGCTGGGAATTGAACCTGGTCCTCTGGAAGAGTAGTCAGTGTTCATAACCACTGAGCCATTCTCTCCAGCACCAATAAGAAATACCTTTATTGTTCAAAATTAATTTTTATGTGTGTATATGAAGGTCAGAGGCCAACTTGTAGGAGTTGGTTTTCTCCTTCTACCATCCGGATGCCAGGGATGGAACTCTAGTTGCCAGGATTGGCCAAAAGCATCTTTACCCACTGAGCCATCTTGACAGTTCAGGAAATAACTTTCCATCATAAATGCCATAAGTATCTATTACCGTAAAAATATCAAAAGTTTGTGAGAAACACAGAGGCAGACCTGGGTATTCCAATGCTCTCAGAGAATACCATACCTCTGAGAGAGCAGAAAGAGAAAGAGAGAGAGAGAGAGACAGAGAGAGAGAGAGAGAGAGAGAGAGAGAGAGAGAGAGAGAGAGAGAGAGAGAGAGATTACAAAGCCTTCGAGATAGCTCAGCAGGTGGAGGTGCTTGCTTGCCCAAATTTACACACAGCCTGAGTTCTACCCAGGCCCCACGGAGGGGAAGCTGGGGATGGGTTTCTGCAAGTGGTCCCCTGCCCTCAAGTACACACAGCACAAAAATTCCTGTAAACAAGCCCTGAGTGATGTAACCATCTTTAACCCCAGCATGCAGGAGGCAGAGGTAGAAGGGTCTCGGTGAGTTCAAGGCCAGTCAGGGATATACAATAAAGCCCTGTCTCAAAAAGAAGCTACAGGGCTGGATGGACGGCTCAGTGGTTAAGAGCACTGACTGCTCTTAGAGAGGTTTGATTTCCAGCTCCTGCAAGCTCACAACTATCAGTATCTCCAGTTCCAAGGAATCCCAACCTCCGTGGGCACCAAGCATTCATATGGTGTACATACATGCAGGCAAAACACTCATACATAAAATTAATAAATGAAAAAAAAAGTAAGTTATAAGACTGGAGAGATGGCTCACATCATTTAAGAGTACTTGCTGCTCTTGCAAGTTCCATGGTGGCCCACAATCACCTGTGACTTCAGAAGGCACTGCACGCGCACAGTGTGCAGACATATATACAGGCAAAACACCCATACACACAAAGTAAATTACAAATTGAAATAAAAATATCAAAAAGTTATTTTAAAAGAATATACATTATAGCTATATATATAATAGATATATGTATATCTCGACCAGGCTGATGGGTCTAGCTGGACCGTGTGGGGTGTGGGAGGGTCCGAGGGTGCAGGAGTACAGACAGCCTAACCCGGAGGCAGGCTCCTAGGGCCGCCCAGACCCACGCCCTGCTCCCTCCGCCCGGCACCTGCAGGAAGGGCTGGAACCGCCTCTGTGTGCCCGCCGTTCGTTTCCGCCCTCCCGCTCCTCCCACGCGTGCCGCCCGCGACCCCGCAGCACTACTGCCCCGGATCCAAGGCCCCCCGGGTCCCCCTCGGCTCCTCCCGGAAGCGTGGCGCGTGGCGGCCCGGCGGCGCGGATTGGACGCGTGGCACCAACAGAAACACCCGGGGGGTGGGACGGAGGTGAGCGATCGCCCGCGGAGATGCGGTGGGGAGTCAGCTCCGAGTGCCGTCCGCGGTCGCGCGTGGGGACGTGCACGTGGTGGTGGGGGAGCGCGTGTCCCCCCCAGTGCGCACCCTGGTCGCCGAGCCCGTCCGCCCGCGTAGGGTGGCGGCCGCGGCCGGCGAGTGGAGGGTAGGGGTCGCCCGCGGCCGGCGCCCCGGGACTCTTATTGTGACAGGGTGGCGCGCTGTGCTTAGTCACCGTGACCCGCGCGGCGGAGGCGGAGGCGGAGCGCAGCCATGGCAGGGTGAGTGCGCCGCACCGGGGCCGGGCCCCGGACCAGGCCCTGCGGGCTCTCCAGGCGTCTGGGCTGCGCCTCCGAGCGACGGGGTGGCCGCTCGAGCAGGCGCCGGGCACCGGGTCGCTGCTGCACAGCCCCCTGCGTAATGCCAGGCCTGAGCTCCGGCAGAGTGTGGTCACGCGTGACAGTCGCTCACCTACTGGGGCCCTTGGAGCATTTTATCGCCCCCCCCCACGGTGCTCCAATAGACACAACACGGGGTGGGGGGGTGCGACTCCAGGCTGAGCCCCAGAACCTGGGGAGCCAGCTGCAGACCCTCTCTTCACGGCCCCTGGCCCCAGGTCTCCAAGGGTCTCCCCAATCCCTGCTGCCCACCGTGGGCGGTCCTGATGCCCCACTCTGTCCCAGAACTTGGGCACTTCGTGTTTCCTCTACACACTTTGTTGTATTTTCAGGCCTTCTCTGTCCTCCTGCTGTGTCTCTGGCGCTCAGAACAGTGTCTAGTACACACTTGGCAGGCTCTCTAAGTTTTGGTGCAGTGTTGAAGAAAGGAGTTTGACTTGTTGGAGGAAGGGATGGGCAGGATGGCTGGGACAGGAGTGAAGAGGTTGGAAAGGGGCTGACTACATGGGACTTGGCAGGCCAGAGGTGGGTTTCCACTCTTGGGCTCAGTGAAAGGTGTTGGACGATTCTGAGCAGAAAGGGGCATGATGTGGCGCGTTTCTTAGCCGGGCCTTCAGGCTAGCGAGTTGGGGAGAACTTAGTTTGAATGAAGCCGGGTGTGTCCAGTTTACTTGACTTGGCAAACTGCTCTAGAAACCATTGCTTAGTTTTTCAAAAAGGAAGCCTGGATGGGCATAGTAGCACACACCGTAATCCCAGCACAAAGAAGGATCAATAAAAAGAAAGGAAAAAAAAAAAAAAAGGAAGCGTGGCAGGCTCTGGTCTAACCTTGCTGTTCCCAGCCCTGTCCTTTTCCCTCCTTCCAGGCCCCTAACTACTAGTGGAACTGTACCTTGTCACCAGGAACCCCATGCAGCCAGAACCCAGGCCTAGCGGGGCTCCCCGCAGCAGCCAGTTCCTGCCTCTAGGGTCAAAGTGCCCTGAGGGGTCAGGGGACGCGGTGATGTACGCATCCACGGAGTGCAAGGCCGAGGTGACGCCCTCCCAGGACGGCAACCGCACCTTCAGCTACACGCTAGAGGACCACACCAAGCAAGCTTTTGGCATCATGAACGAGCTTCGGTTGAGCCAGCAGCTCTGTGATGTGACGCTGCAGGTCAAATACGAGGACACCCCAGCTGCCCAGTTCATGGCTCACAAGGTGGTGCTGGCCTCCTCCAGTCCGGTCTTTAAGGCCATGTTCACCAATGGGCTTCGGGAGCAGGGCATGGAGGTGGTGTCCATTGAAGGCATCCACCCTAAGGTCATGGAGCGACTTATTGAGTTTGCCTACACGGCCTCCATCTCCGTGGGCGAGAAGTGCGTGCTGCATGTGATGAACGGGGCGGTCATGTATCAGATTGACAGCGTGGTGCGAGCCTGCAGTGACTTCCTGGTGCAGCAGCTGGACCCCAGCAACGCCATTGGCATCGCCAACTTTGCCGAGCAGATTGGCTGCACTGAACTTCACCAGCGTGCCCGGGAGTATATCTACATGCACTTCGGGGAGGTGAGTGAGGGCAAGGGCTCAGTTGTCACAGGGAATGGGACAGGCCATCATTAGCCATCCTCCCTTGAAACTGGAACAGTCATTCACATCTGGAGGAAAGCTTCTTGGTGTTTTCTTTTTCCTTCCTCCTGTCCCCCCATAGGGGCTCATGTAGCTCAGGCTGGCCCCCATCTGGTTATGTAGCTGAGGATGACTTTAAACTGCCTCACCTGTCTCCGTTTTCTCAGTACTGGGAGTACAGACATTCGCGCTCACCCAGGCTTTGTGCTCGCTAGGTGAGCAGTCCACCCGCAGAGCCACAAGCCCCTGACTTCATTTTTTTGATAGTCTTCTTTAGGTGTACTGTTGGTTTTGTTTGTTTTTTGTTTTGTTTTGTTTTTTGTTTTTGTTTTTGTTTTGAGACAATGCCTCTTTTTGGAGACAGGTAGACCTGGTTGTCCTGGAACTTGCTCTGCAGACCAGGCTGGCCTCGAACTCACAGAGATCCACCTGCATCTGCCTCCCCAGTGCTGGGATTAAAGGCGTGCACCTCCACTGCCCAGTCTGAAGCTGTTTTTTAACTCCTGTCCTTGCAGTCATATTCTGAGTGCTGAGATCACGAGGCACACGCCACCATACCCTGATAAAGTGAAAATTAACTTTTTTACATTTGTTCACATGTGTGTTTGTACACATGGACAGGCTGGTCTTGTGTGGAGGTTGGAGGACAGCTGGCTGGAACTGGTTCTCTCTACCTTATATATGCTTCTAGGGTTAACTCTGGTCATAGGGCTTGGCAGAAAGTGCCTTTACCCACAAAGCCATATTGCTGGACTGAAAACTCAGGTTATGAACCCCTAATCTGGGAGACCCTAAGAACAGGGAAGATAAGTTCTCACAGTGTGTCAGCAGCCTGCTTTCTCTGCGGTCAGAAGTTGGAACAAGACAGATGTGATACAGATGTGATGGCCAGTGCTTTTAATCCCAGCACTCTGGAGACAGATGTGATACAGATGTGATGGCCAGTGCTTTTAATCCCAGCACTCTGGAGACAGATGTGATACAGATGTGATGGCCAGTGCTTTTAATCCCAGCACTCTGGAGACAGAGGCTGGTGCATCACTGAGCGTTGTAGGCCACTCTGGGCCACACAGTGAGACCTTACCTTTCCAGAGAGAGAGAGAGAGAGAGAGAGAGAGAGAGAGAGAGAGAGAGAGAGAGAGAGAGAACCTCATGCTGCAGCTTGGGAACCACAAGCTGCAGCCTTGCTTGGTCTTTCTTGGTCTCATGTAATGTTACTGCTTTCATTTTCATTTCTTAGTGCGGAAAGTCTTCAAGGGAAGGTAAGAGGAAAGTCCCTGGCAAACGTCACAGTCAGCAGCACAGGTGGCAGTGACCAGAGAGGCTGTGCCCTGCACATGACAGTGCATTCTCAACATCACCAGTCCCCAGATCCCAAGTCTGAAATGCTCTAAAACCCTCAGGTGTGCAGTTCCACACCTGACCTCACAAGATGGGTGGCAGTCAAAACAGGCCTAACATGCCTTAGCTGCTGGCACTTGTGCAGCCCGCGTGAGGCCCTGGGTTCCATCCCCACCACACATAAGCCAGGTGTGTGGTGCACACCTTTAATCTTGGCACTGAGCAGGCAGAGGCAGGCAACTTTATGAGTTGGAGCCAGCCTGCTCTACTACATAGCAAGTTCCAGGCCACTCCCCAACACACACCCATATGGACCAGCATAAATCTATTTTGTTTATTTATTTAGATTTTTGAGACCGCTGGTTTTCATAGCCCAGGCTTGTCTGGAAACTGAGATTCTCATGTGTCAGGGTCCCAAGTGTGAGACCTGGACCACCAGGACCCACCTGAAGTTCTATTTCATTCCTGAGGCATCTATCATTTGTATAAAATAGCCCTACAACAGAAAAAATGCCAATCTGAGACACAGCCTGTCCGTTATTTTATATTTTAATTTTGTTTTTCTGTGTAACAGTCCTGGCTGTCCCAGAACTCACTCTGTAGACCAGGCTGGCCTGGAACTCACTGAGATCCCCCTGCCTCTGCCTCCCCAGTGCTGGGATTTAAGGTGTGCGCCACCACGCTGACCTCCTATATTTTTTATTAAAGTTTTTATTGTATTTATTTAGGGGGTATACATGTGCCACAGTTCATGTGGAGGTCAGAAGACAACTTGCAGAAGTTGATCCTCTCCTTCCATGAGTCCTGGGGGCTGAAGTGAAGTCCTCAAAAACTAGCCATTCAACCAAGCAAACAAACCCAGTTCCTTTCTGAGCTGGTAAAGGCTCTCACTGCCAAGCCTGAAGACCAATCCCAGGGACCCACATAGAAGGAGAGAAACTATCCACCAGACATGAACTATGGCATGCTCCACACACATACACAATAAACCAATAAACAAATCTAATTAAAAATACGTTTTGAGAGCAGGTCTTACTTTGTAGACCAGTCTGGCTTGGAACTCACAGACATTCTCCTGCCTCTCCCTTTCAGGTGCTGGGATTAAAGGCCAGACTAGATTCAATTACTTATTTATTTTTGAAACAGGATCTTACAATGTCCTCTTGGCTGGTCTGGAACAGGCTACGTAGACCAGGCTGTCCTTGAATTCACAGACATTCTCTTGCCTCTGCCTCCTGAGTGAAGGGGGAATTACAGGCGTATGCCACTATGCTTAGCTATACATTTTTTTAAAAGTTATAACCCAAATCAAACAATAAAGGTGCATAAAGAGACCCCACTGTGTGCCCTGTGCCCTTTGTTTGGGTGCTCGGCCAGGAGGGCTTCCCAGAGCCTCCCAGAGAGTGGCCTCTCACCTGCGCTCCCTGCAGGTGGCCAAGCAGGAGGAGTTCTTCAACCTATCGCATTGCCAGCTGGCCACGCTCATCAGCCGCGATGATCTGAATGTGCGCTGCGAGTCGGAGGTGTTCCACGCGTGCATCGACTGGGTCAAGTACGACTGCCCTCAGCGGCGCTTCTACGTGCAGGCACTGCTGCGGGCCGTGCGCTGCCACGCGCTCACGCCACACTTCCTGCAGACGCAGCTGCAGAAGTGTGAGATCCTGCAGGCCGACGCGCGCTGCAAGGACTACCTGGTGCAGATCTTCCAGGAGCTCACGCTGCACAAGCCCACGCAATCCGTGCCCTGCCGCGCGCCCAAGGTGGGCCGCCTCATTTACACAGCCGGCGGCTACTTCCGACAGTCGCTCAGCTACCTTGAGGCCTACAACCCGAGCGATGGCTCCTGGCTGCGCCTGGCCGATCTGCAGGTGCCACGCAGCGGGCTGGCTGGCTGCGTGGTGGGCGGGCTGCTCTACGCTGTGGGCGGCCGCAACAACTCGCCCGATGGCAACACCGACTCCAGCGCCCTGGACTGCTACAACCCCATGACCAACCAGTGGTCGCCCTGTGCCTCTATGAGCGTGCCGCGCAACCGCATCGGGGTGGGGGTCATAGACGGCCACATCTACGCAGTCGGGGGGTCCCACGGCTGCATCCACCACAGCAGCGTGGAGAGGTGAGCACAGGGTCCCAAAGGGAGGGCACCTGTTCTTCCCACCCCCAAAGGAGGCTGAGCAGATGGCATGTTCATCCTCAGTGTCCAGACTTGGGAAGTACTGGAGGGCTGTCCCAAACCTATAGGAATCATCAGCACGCTGGGGACTATGGGAATTAGCACAATATGTGAAATACGTTATGCTAATTGTGTATAATTATGATAAAATGTATCATCAGACCTGGGATGTAGTTCAGTAGTAGGGCTCTGGTCCCTGGCTTGCACCCATTTCTAGGTTCTAACCCTAGTACTGCCAAAAGAGAGAAAGGAAGGGAGAAGAGAGCCAGGGCTGTGACTGGCGGAGCTTTCGGCTAGCACCACATAAGCCGTAGTGCCTGTCATCCCGGCACTTGAGAGGTGGAGACAGAAGAATCAGGAATTCAAAGTTGTCTTTGGCTGTATGGCAAATTCAGGGCCATCCTGGGCTATAAGAGACCCTGTCTCCAGACAGACAGCTATCCCCATACATTTAGGGATTGGAGCAAGATAGGAAGATGAGAAAAACTGAAAAACATTCATGGTGCTGGGAATAGAACTTAGGGACTTGTGCATGCTAGGCCAGCCCTCTACCCCTGAGCTAACCACCCCCAACCTGCAAATGGAATTTTAAACCTATGCCCTAGGGACCTCTAATGTGTGTGGTCTGTGAATAGGATGGTGGGGCGATGTGTCACCTTGAGCGGGCCGCTTTCAAGAAGGACAGGGGCACTATTAATAACTCCAGGAACACAGGTATGGACTGGATGCTTCCTGGCCAGCCGGACGTGTTCACCCCATCTCTGATCATGTTGCTTGGAGGAGTGCTGTCTGAGCGGTAGCCTAGTTGTCAGACTTTCTTGGGTTCTGGAGTTGGACACTAAACTGATGTCACTTGGTGATCCTGAATGTCCTACCCCACATTTCTGATGCAAATCTCATGATGTGAGGCCCTGAGCTCCGGTGAGGTGAAGCCCACAGGCGATGCAGCACAAAGGGTAAACCTGCTGAGGGGACAGGACCTAGCTTCCATAGCTGATGGCTGTGAGCCTCAGTTTCTTCCTCTGGAGATGGAGCTGGAGAGAAATAAAGCATCAGCCAGCAGGTGCTGCCTGCCTGTCACCCAGCACTGGGGAGGTTGAAGCAGGAGGATCTGGAATTCTGGGCTAGCATGGGCTACACAGCAAGACCCTAGCTCTAAAATAGAGTAAAAAAACCAAGTGGTGGTGATGGTGGGGCTTATTGTAAGGGCCCAGCTGTAGTTCCTGGTGACCGTGGTGGAATCGTGTCCTTTGCAGATATGAGCCGGATCGGGATGAGTGGCACTTAGTGGCACCAATGTTGACGCGGAGGATAGGCGTGGGAGTGGCCGTGCTCAACCGCCTGCTGTATGCAGTGGGGGGCTTTGACGGGACCAACCGGCTCAACTCAGCAGAGTGCTACTATCCCGAGAGGAATGAGTGGCGGATGGTCACACCAATGAACACCATCCGAAGTGGGGCAGGTGAGTGGGTGTGTGGGAAAGACCCCACCCAGCCCAGTCTATCCTCAGAATTGTTATGTAGCTGAGGATGACTTTGAACTTATGATCCTCCAGCCTGTCCAGCACTGGCATGGCAGGCGTGCTCCTCCACACCAAAGTCCAGCTTGATTTCTAAGGGGCTCCTCCTGGAAAGAGTGATGGAGGAGGAAGGTGGCTCCTGAGGGCCCCCTTAAACCAGGCCTCAGAATGACTCTCCGCTGTGCTTCTGTTTAGGGGTTTGTGTGCTACACAACTGTATCTATGCGGCCGGGGGCTACGATGGGCAGGACCAGCTGAACAGCGTGGAGCGCTACGACGTGGAGACAGAGACCTGGACTTTTGTAGCCCCCATGAAGCACCGACGGAGTGCACTGGGGATTACTGTGCACCAGGGCAGAATATATGTCCTCGGTGAGGGCTAAGAAGTGGGTCAGGGTGGAAAAGACTCTGTGTCCATATCTCTTCTTAAGATTTGGTGCTGAGGATGGAACCTGAGGAACACCCGAATGCTTGACACATGTTCTGTAACTGAGCCACAGCCCCAACCCTCACTGGGGGATTCTGGGCAGGGATCTACCACTGAGCCACTCCCCACCCCCTTTACGTCCCCCACGCCTCCACCCTGCTTTACTTGGAAGTCTAGGCAAGGGTTCTACCACTGGGCTTCATTCTACCTCATCCCTGTGTTACAAACGGGCGGCTTCCCCTTCCTGAGTTCTGTTGTCTTCTCATGGGCATTAGATTGAGCCCTCTGAGGGAGGTGACCATCTCTTCATTCTCTCTGCAGGAGGCTATGATGGCCACACGTTTCTGGACAGTGTGGAATGCTATGACCCAGACACTGACACCTGGAGCGAGGTGACACGGATGACATCTGGCCGCAGTGGGGTGGGTGTTGCCGTCACCATGGAACCTTGTCGGAAGCAAATTGATCAACAGAACTGTACCTGCTGAAGCACCTGGGTTACCTGGACAACAGTCCGTCCAGACCACCGTTGTCTTCGTACAAAAAGAAAGAAAGGAAGAGGAAAACCAAACAAACCCATAATCAGAACACGGGACAGGAGGCAGCAGAAGAAGGGCGGCTGGGATACCGTGCAAATGCCGTTGTGGAAGACCAGAACTAAATTCATATGCCCGTTTGTCACAGCCCCTGGAGCATCCGAGACAGTCTGCCTGCGGTGCGGTATGGAAGGGGCACCCTCACAAGTGAGAGGCCCCTGTACCCTCTGGCTGGGGATGAGGCCACCAGCACTCGGACTCCTTTCAGAGGGGCAGACAAAGCAGGGTTACACGTGTTTTCTTTGGTCCCTACAACTTGGTGATCAAATCTAGAGGACAAGGGGTAGAAGGGGCCAGGTGAGGCCAAGAGGCTGAGGCTTCCTCAGGAGCCGCAATCCCCAGGGACAAGCCTGCACAGAGAACACTGGGCCTCTACGCCCTGGATAGTTATTTTGTTAAGTAACCCTTTAACTTTCCCATGGAAATTAAAAGCGGATTTAGGAGTGTCTTGTACATAGGACCTCAGAGGGCGATGGGAATCCCTCAGGGAGAGACAGCTCTTCTATTGAAATACACTCAGATCTTAATCGGGGCTGGTATTTGAAACCTGTCTGTTTTCTCCGCGTACCATTGTGCATTCTGCTCATATGGGCATCTTGCACCCTCGTGGGCCACACAACCGTCTGTCAGTTTAAGGTGCATTAGAAGCCAATGACCTAACTTTTGTGCCACTTCTCCTGGGGCCTCCTGTGTTTTGCTTGATTTTAAGACAAGGTCTCATGTAGCCCAGGATGGCCCTCAGTTCAGATCCTGAACTCCTGATCCTCCCTCCTGCCTCAGCCTCCTGAGAGCTGGGATTATAGTTGTATACCACCAAAACTGGTTCCTGCTTGTCCTTTTTGTACCCAAGCAGCAAAATAAAGATTTCTGGGACCTCGAGTGTGGCTCAGTGGATAGAGAGCTAATGTAGCATGCATGAAGTCCTGGGTACCATCCCTAGCACATATAAACCCTGCTAACCCACACTTGCGATCACAGCAGCAGGAGGCAGAAGCAGGAGGATAAGTTCAGAGTCACATGTGAGTGCCTGACCTACACGAGACTTTGTCTAAAATAATAGCAATAATTATATTTTATACACACAAATATACATGTGTATATGTATGCATAGATACACACATATGTGTGTGTATGACACACACACACACACACACACACACACACACACTTGATTTTTCAAAACACTGTTTTCTTGTGTAGCCCTGACTGCCCTGAAACTAGCTACATCTCAGAGATCCACCTGCTTCTGCCTCCCAAGTGCTGGAATTAAAAGCATGCGCTCTTGTTAATACTTTTACTTATTTTATTTATTTTTGTTTTTCTAGACAGGATTTCTCTGTGTAGCAGCCCTGGCAGTCCTGGAACTCATTCTGTAGACCAGACTGGCCTCAAACTCACAGAGATCCACTTGCCTCTGCCTTCTGAGTGTTGGGATTAAAGGTGTTTTCCATCATGCCCAACTGGTAATATTTTTTGTTTGCTTGCTTCTTTTTTTCTTTTTTTTAATTTTTAAAAAAATTTTATCTGCTTTGGTGTTTTATGTGCCATGGGTGTTGGAGTTACAGTTGTGAGCTGCCATGTAGGGGCTGGGAATTAAACCCAGGTTCTCTGAAAGAACAGCCAGTGCTCTTAACTGCTAAGCCATCCCTCCAGCCCTAATCAGCTGGTAATATTTTTAAAAGCATAGAAGAAAGGAAGTTCAAGGTCATCCTCAGCTATATAGGAAATTGGAGACTGTATGAGACAAGTTCAATAAATTTCAGGAGCGGAGATCGCTTAGCAGTGAATGGCACTTGCTGCTTCTCTCTAAGCTTCCTTGGCACCCATGTTGGGTGTGGCTCACAGACACACTTGTACATCCAGTGGATCCAGTGTCCTCTTCTGGCCTCTGAAGGAACTTGGACATAATGCACACACACAAACATACATACACATTTAAAAATAGAAAAATTTTTCCCCTAAATGGCTGGGTAACTTCACCTAACTCAGAATCCTTATCTAAGAACTTGTAAAGTACAGTTAGGAATGAAGGAACAAGCCTGTAACCCAGTGATAGAGAGGTGACAGGAGGGCTGTGATGTCGCGAAAGGCAGGCAGATCTCTGTGAATCCCAGCTGGGGATACATGGCAAGAGCCTGCCAGACAACAAACATGATATATGTTACATACATTAGATCACAGAGGTGGCTCAGTGGCCAAGAGTGTATGCTGTTCTTCCCAAGGACCAGAACTGATTCAAAACAAGAGCAGGCTTTGATGCCTCTGCTATCTTTGGGGCACTTGCACACAAATACACACACACAGACAAACATGCGGCTATATGTGACCTTTTAAAGTCTCTCAGAAAGCAGGAAATGAAGCTCAGTAGTAGAGCCCTTACAGCAGGTGTGGTGGGGTACACCATCGTTTGTTTTGTTTGAGACAGGTTTTCTCTGTTGTCCTGGCTGTCCTGGAACTCACTCTGAAGACCAGGCTGACCTCAAACTCACAAAGATCCACCTGCCTCTGCCTCCTGAGTGCTGGGAGTAAAGGTGTGAAACTACCAATGCTTGGCTATTTATTTATTTATTTATTCTTGGTGCACACATTTAATCCCAGCATTTGGGAGGTAGAGGCAGGTGGATCTTTGGGGCCAGCCTGGTCCTCACTGAGAGACCTGTTTCAAAACAAACAAACAAAAAGAAAAAAGAGAGAAAGAAACCCAACAGTGAGGGGTTGCAGTAAGCAAGCGATAGGACATGAATGAATCTCCAGCACCCATGTGAAAACCAGGCCTAGCTGCATGCCTGTGACCCTAGCACTGGGGGCAGAGACAATAGCCTGCCAGCCTGGGTGAAATGGTAAATTCCAGGTTCAGTGAGAGACCATAGAGAGGAGAGGAGGGGAGGGAAGGGAGTAGGAGAGAGGGAGAGAGAGAGAGAGAGAGAGAGAGAGAGAGAGAGAGAGAGAGAGAGAGAGAGAGAGAGAGAGAGGAGGAGAGAGAGAGCATTCCCCAGGTGTAGTTCCAAGCACCTGTTTAACTCACAAGTATCTGTGACTCAGGTCCTAGGGAATCTGATCCTTTTGGCCTGGATGAGCACCTGCAAGCTTGTAGTGCAAACAAACTCACAAAAGCACACATGCATACACATATAGAGAGAGAAGGAAGGAAGGAGGATTTGGATAGCTGCAAGGGAGCCCACTAGCATACTTTTGGTTTGCTTGTGCAGCCTTGAGGAATGTCGTAGATGTCGCTAGGTAGCCTTTTCAGCACTTCCGATATATCTTCCTTTTTATTACTTCAGTTACACTTATTTCTGCATTGGGGGAGCAAGCCCACCATGACACTTGTGTGACTGTCAAAGGAGAGCACACAGGAGTCAGTTCTAGGTGTCAATCTTAGGTTATCAGGCTGGTGGCCAGCTCCTTTACCCAGGAGCCATCTCATCGGCCCTGTCCTGGTGCTTCTGCTCAGCATTTGGGTAGGGGAAACTAAGTCCTCATACACAGCAATGAAAGGTCCAGACAGCTGAGGCGATTAACTCCCTGGTGCCACCCCTGTCCCTTGAGTGGGTGATCTTTGTTGTAGAGGGTTAGAGCCCCCACTCTCAGGTTCAGTTTCCTGACTCTAAAGCTGCTGGATTCTCAGAATCAAGTGCATTTACCATCTGTTGTTATCTGTGAGGATGGGACTTTGGCCATCTCCCAGGCAGCACACCCTGTATTAGCAGCTGGATCAACCAAGGGCAGGTTTTGAGGGTGATGCTGGTGCTTGAACCCAGGGCCTGCTGCACACTATGTTCTCTACCTCCGAGCTACAACTTCTGCCCCAAGGTATCATTTAGCTTCTCTTGCATGTTCTCTCTCTCTCTCTCTCTCTCTCTCTCTCTCTCTCTCTCTCTCTCTCCCTCCCTCCCTCCCTCCCTCCCTCCCTCCTTCCTCTCTCCCTCCTTCCTCCCTCCCTCCCTCCCTTCTTTCTTTCCTGACAGGGTCTCTCTATGCAGCCTTGGCTGTCCTCACTCTGTGGACCAGGCTGGCCTCGAACTCTCAGATCTGCCTGCCTCCGCCCTCCCAAGTGCTGGGATTAAAGGTATGCACCACCACCGCCCAGCCCATGCCTGGATTTTTTATTTTGGTTCTGGGGATCTAATTCAGGTTCCCTTGTTTGTGCAGCAAGCATTTTACTGACTGCTTGTGACTACAAGTGACTCACTTCTGTTTTTGTTTTTTAAAACAGATCCGGGAACTCACAGAGATCCACTTGCCTGTGGAGTCCAGACTGACACCGAACTCGTGATCTGATAACTTAAGTTTTCCATGTGCGCAGGTTACAAGGCCCGGGAGTTTTTCAGTTTGAATACTGGAAACTCAGCAGCCCTGGACACCCCCGCCACTCATCTAGGTCAGTCAAAATCTAGTTGAGTCCTAGACTCGAGAGATGGCTCAGCAGTTAGGAGCACTTGCTGCTCTTGCAGAGGACCCAGGTTCATTTACCAGCACCTGCAAGGTGGCTTGCAGCCATTCCTAGCTCCAGTTCACTTCACAGGTACTGCATGCGCATGGTGCACAGCCTACATTTTTGTTTGTTTGGTTTGGTTTGGTTCCTCAATGTAGCATTGGCTGTCTTGGAACTCACTCTGTAGACCAGGCTGTCCTCGAACTCACAGAGATCCACCCGCCTCTGTCTCCTAAGTGCTGGGATTAAAGGCGTGCGCTGTCACCACCCAGCCACAGCCTACATCTTAAAAAACATTTGATTGAGCAGAGTATGGCGTCTTACGCCTATAATCCCAGCAACTGCAAGTCTGAAGCAGAAGGATTTCCAAGGATCCAGGCTAATGAACTTGAGAGAGCCTGTTTTTCATTTAATTTGACTTTTAATTTTTATTACATTTGAGAGAGAGGGAGGAAGAGAGAGAGGAAGAAAGGAGAGCACCAGGGTATAGGTGAGAAGACAACCCGAAGGGGTCATCCTCATGAGGGTCCTGGGAATCCACTCAGGTCAGGCTTGGTGGGTGTCAGGCTGAGTGGGGCATTATCTTTACCTGCTGGCCATTTTGCCAGCCCAAGATCTTGGTTTCAAGCAAAACAATAACAAAAACCAGGGCCTTGAGAGAGCTGGTTCTGTGGATAAAGCACGCACCACATGAGGGGACTCTCTCACTTTGTGTACTCCACTCCTAAGGGGTGGCCTGTAGTCACAGCTCACTGGGGCCCGAGACAGGAAAGCCCAAGGAAGGACAAACCAGCAGCTTCCCTGACTGAACTCCACAACTCCAGGTTCCCCGAGACCCTGGGGCCTTGGAAAGTAAGGTGGAGATCAGTGGAGGAAGCTCCCCCAGGATCTGCAGTTAAGGCCTTCACAGAAAAGCACTCCCCCCCAAACATCTGTGTGCATGCCACATATGCGCACAGGCAAGAATGAGAAACAAGAACCTAGTTGGTCACTCCCCCCTCAAGGAAGGATTGCAAGCAGGTAGGGCAGAGGGTGGAGCTCTCTGATACAATGTGGGCTGAGGCTACGCAAAGCCCTGATCCCATCCCCAGCACGTCTGTAAATAAACTCATTGGTTAACACTGGAGGGGCAGGTGAATGGGGTCAAAGTTAAACCTCAGCGTTCATGTGCCTGTCATCTTAGGTCAGCTCGGCCAAAGGTGCTGGCAACCATCCAGGGGAGAGGTGGTGGTGATTCAGGCTCAGCGCATGTGGGCAGGCACGTAATGAGGAAAAATACAAGTTAGCTAATTGGATAGAGCGAAGCCAATGATAGATGATTAACAAGTCTGCAGTTCTCTCTCCTACTATGCTGGACCTAAAACTCAAAAACTCAAGATCTTGTACGTGCTGTTTAAACACACTGCCCAGCCATGCCCCCAGGCCTCACTAGAGGATTCTAGACAAGGGCTCTACCATGGAGCCATGCCTCCAGCCCCTCACTGGGGGATTCTTTTTCTAGTTTCCTTTTTTTTTTTTTTTTTTTTTTTTTTTGGTTTTTCGAAACAGAGTTTCTCTGTGGCTTTGGAGCCTGTCCTGGAACTAGCTCTTGTAGACCAGGCTGGTCTCGAACTCACAGAGATCCGCCTGCCTCTGCCTCCCGAGTGCTGGGATTAAAGGCGTGCGCCACCACCGCCCGGCTCTAGTTTCCTTTTTTTGTTTTGTTTTTGTTTTTGTTTTTCGAGACAGGGTTTCTTTGGAGCCTGTCCTAGAACTAGCTCTTGTAGATCAGGCTGGCTTCGAATTCACAGAGATCCACCTGCCTCTGCCTCCCAAGTGCTGGGATTAAAGACATGTTACTGCTCGATTCTTGAAAAGCAGGGGTTCTGCTCCAGGCGGTTGAGAGCCGCCCAGTGCGGGTGTTGTGCTCTCATCGCTAGGGCTTCACTCTTTTTTTTTTTTTTTGACAGTGTGTAGTTTCTCTGTGGTTCTGCTTGTCCTAGAACTCACTACATAGGATCTTAAACACATATATCCACTTCTCTCTGTCTCCTGAGCACTGGGGTTAAAGGCTGCGCCACCACAGCCGGCTCTTTTCCATGATTTTTGAGGATGGTATTCTGGTGGGGTCAGCCCAGCAAAAGCTCATTTAATAACAAAGCGGTAAATTCAGGTATTGGTGGTCACTTGCCAGTGCCACACTGTCTGTGAAGCAAGTTTGCATTTACAAATGGGACAAAGCCAAAGGGGAGGCTCTCGGCAGTGACAGTGACAGAGCACAGTGCTATGGAAGGAGGCCCAGGTTTGAGTCCCAGTAAGGGGCCCTAGCAGGCCCAAGCATGGCAAACAGGCCTGAGCACCCATAGCCAGCAGCAAAAGGGAAGCCAAAATAATCACCGAGAACGAGAAAATGAAGCCTGTGCCAAGAGGAAACCTCAGCACAGCTCCCTCCCAGACTAAGAGGAACTGAGGAACTGGCTGAAGTCTGGGTGGCGAAGCCCAGAAGGTGCCACACTCCTGGGGCTGAAATCTTCTTCAGCCTAGTGCAAAGAGACTCAGAGCCCGTCTCTGAGGAAGGAGGGAGGACTTGCTGGGGTGCGAAGCTCCTAGCAAAGCCGTCTGTTCTAGTCCATGCTCTCCTGTGCTGTCCTTGAACAACATCCTAGCACTCCATCTGCAGAAGCCAGCCAGGGCTGCCTAGGGAGACTCGCTCCACAGGGCTAATCTGGTCCGAGGCTATTCCTTAAATGAGACTGCCTCTAGTAACTCTGGACTGTCAAGTTGAGAGTCGAAGTTAACTAGTTTTATATTATGCGCTAGAGAGATAGCAGCCCTGGCTGCCCTTCCAGAGGACCTGGGTTCAATTCCCAGCACCCACATGGCAGCTCACAACCTTCTGTAACCCCAGTTCCTGGGGATTGGTCAGATGTCCTCTTCTGACCTCCAAGGGCCTATGGTGTACAAGCATACAGGCAGACAAACCGCCCGTACACATAAATAAAAGTAAATAAGCCTCTGAAAAGTAAAATTGCTGTGCTGGAGAGGTGGCTCAGAGGTTAAGAGTACTGGCTGCTCTTCCAGAGGTTCTGAGTTCAATTCTATATACATAATAGTTATGTATACAGAATTGTATACATAATAAACAAATAACACTGTATATATGATAAATATGTATACATAATAAATAACACTTTATACATAATAAATAAATATAAAAAATAAAATTGTTATATGCATATATGTGTGTAATATATATGATATACATGTATATACAGCAAAACACAACAAAAACCAAAATAGGGTCAAAGAGATGGCTCAGTGGTAAAGGTGCTCACTGTCCAGACTCATGGTCTGAATTTGACCCCATGATAGAAAGCATGACTTCTGACAACTCTTTCCCGACCTCTACACACTAGTATGTTCCCAGACCTAATAAATGCTCAAATGTTGTAAAAACAATGATAGAGCTGGGGAGATGTTTCACAGAATAGAAGCACAGGCTGCTCTCGAACAGGACCTGAGTTAGGTTCCCAGCACCCACACTGGGCAACTCACCACGTCTGGGACTCCAGCTCCAGGGGATCCAACAATGTGGGCACACGTGCTTCCGTATCTATACACATACAATGAATTAGAAGTAAACTAAGGCACAGGACCCAGTGGTATACATCCTAGTACTGGGGAGGTCTCAGCAGGCAGGTCTCTGAGTTTGAGGCCAGTCTGCTTTACACAGGCAGCTGCAGGACAGCCAGGGCTACACAGTGAGACCCTGGCTCCAAACAAACAAGCAAAGTAAGGATTCAAAACAAAGCAAGAAAGAGACTCGGCCTCAGGCTAGGTTATCCCAGCCCATGGTACATCATGCCCACACATGCACACACATACAAAGGCAGAGAGGGGAGAGGCAAGGACACCCAGTGTTGACCTCCAGCACCACATACAAGAGCAACCTCACCCACTTCCACCTTTGAACACATACACATCCCAAACCAATGTGGGGCTGTGTGGAACTGGCGAGATTGCCTAGTTGATTGTCCCAGTGTGTGGACCTTTGGAGAACAACTATTCTGTGTGCGGGAATTTTATCACCACACCGGGACAAGCCCTTTCTACCCCCATCATGTTACCTCCTGCTGACATGTCATAATGCTTGACTTGAGGATCATCCCCAAGTATACTGAGGATACAGAGGCTGTGCTATTGTTGAGAACGCTGCCTGCCCTCTCACTGATACAGAGGCTGTGCTGTTGTTGAGAATGCTGGCTGCCCTCTCACTGAGGATACAGAGGCTGTGCAGTGGTTAGGAACGCTGGCTGCCCTCTCACTGAGGATACAGAGGCTGGGCGATAGGAGCACTGGCTGCTCTCACTGGGGTTTGATCCTCAGCACCCACATGGCAGCTCACACATCTGTAATTCTAGGTCTAGGACATCCATCACCCTAGTCTGACCTTTGGTATTGCATCCTTGTGGTGCACATACGTGCAGGTAGAACACCTACATATGTAAAATAAAATTTAAAAACTTGGTACTGGAGAGTTAGCTCAGTGATTAAGAGCATTTAATTCTTGCTCCAGGACCCAGGCTTGATTCCTAGCAGTCATATGGAGGCTTGCCACATCCTTGGGCACCAGGTTTACATGTGTTGGTGCATAGACACACAGCATGCAAAACACTCATATACGTAAAGTAATAAACATAAACCTAAATTTAAAAACTAAAAATCTAAAAAAGCCCTTTATAAAATATATATGCTGGGTGCAGTTAGATCCTTCCTGTGGCTATTTATGAAGAACAACAGTCCAGTTCCACAAGCAATGTCCCATTAGGTATGGGACATGCTGCTAAGTTCCCTTACCAGCTAGCTTTGCCCTCCTTCCTGTGTCTCCTGTATCCTGAGCTGGCCTCAGATTCACTATGAATCCAAGAAGAGGGTGACCTGGAAACCTGATCATCCTGTTTTCTCCTGCAGAGAGCTGGGGCAGATCAGTTCCACAGTGCTGAGGATGGAGCCCAAGTCTTTGTGCCTGGCGACCCAGCTCCCTGCCAACTGAACACTCTACTCTCAGGAGGTGATCTGTCTTGGTTTTTCCTTCCCAATTTAGGGAGGGGAAAGCTTTGTGTCTTCTTTTGTTCATGGGACCACCGGAGTCTTTGCAAAGATCCCCTTGGATTGAAAGCCATCAAAAAAAAAAAAAATCTCAAAGTATTAAAAAAAAAAGGTATGTGACTATTTTGAGGAGTATGGAAAAGGTGATCTGAGGAAATCCCGAGGATATGGGGAACAAGTCAGGATTCCATGTGTGGGGAGCTGAGGACCATGTGAGGAGCCCTGAAGAGGGGGAAATGATTCCAGGGTCCTCTGAGGAATGATATCAGGGCCCCTATGACACAGAAGATGGTTTTCTGAAGAAAGAAAGGACACTGTTGGGGGCCGGCAACCAGGATTGTGAGCAGGCTCCCCTTAAGGAAATAAGCAGCACTGTGAGCTCGCTCAAAGTAAGACTCACGCCAGGGTATTCTCAAGGAGGGAGCTGTCTACGACAGTGAAGATGACGCTGGTTCGTGCTCAAGATCAAAGCGACAGCAAGGTCATTTGGGGACTACAAGTTTCAGAGGTCAGCCTTCCGATCCAGAAGTCGAGCGGTCGCTACCCTCATCGTTTATTTTCTCCACAAGTGACAGTGATTTCAGCCAATAACTCTGAACAGTCTGTGTCCTGGCTCCGCCTCTCGGATGGTCTGCACCTGCTGCGCCACTTCCTGACGTTGGTGTGGTTCCACAGGTACCCACCAGGGGACGCGCGAATGCTTGCGCTCCCAGTACTGGCTCCTTTGGTTTGTCCTGGGACTCTTCATAATTAGAATCTGACTGTTGGTAATAATACAGACTGTGGGTAATAATGTGCTCAAACACACTGGGCCCAGCGTGGAGTCGGCCCGAGAGTAGTGTCATTGCATTTGACAGCAAGGGCGGTTAAGTAGATGAGCTGACTGGTTTAGACTGTCCACAAACCTGCTGCAGTGGGATAAGACTATTTCTAGCTTTTAGAAGGTGGAGACAGGACGCTGATGCGTTCAAGGGAATCCTCGTTTACATACAGAGTTCCGGGACAGCCCGGGCTACGTGAGACCTTGTTTCCCTGTTTATTATTATTTTAGTGGTGTTTTTTTTTTTTTTTTTTTTTTTTTTTTTTTTTTTTTGAGACAGGGTCTTTCTACATAGACAAGGGTGGCTTCAAAGTCACAGAGATCTGCCTGTATGTCTTTCTAGAGCTAGGATTAAAAGATGTGCGCACCACCTGGTGAGACCCTGTTTAACCCTAATCGGGACACACAATAGGATTTAACAGGTAAAGGCCCTTGCCCACAAGTTTAAAGACATGAATTTAATCTCTGGAACCCACCTAGTGGAGAGTTGTCTTCCGACCTACACAAGCACAAACACACACACTTTCTCCATCTGTCTCCCCGGGCCCCAGGCCAGAGAGATGGTGGTGCTTGTAAGAGCACTGACTGCTCTTCTAGAGGACCCAGAACCCACTTGGTGACATAAAAATTCATCTTAACTCTCGTTCCAGGGGACCTGACGCCCCCTATGGCCTTCTTGGACACTGCACTCACACACACACATATACACGTAACTAAAAACAGAAATCTTTATTAAAGAAAAACAGAAGGGCGCCCAGAAAGGTGGCTGGGTGGCAAAGAGCATGGGCTTCTCTTTCAGAGAACACGGCTTAATTCCCAGCACCCACATGGCAGCCCACACCTCCCTTACTCAGTTCTAGAACTCTCTGCTGGCTTCTGTGGGCCCTGCACACAGCCAGCGTGTGCGCACACACAGGTGTGCACATGTACTGATGAATACAAATATAACTCAAAATAAACTTGAATAAAAAATTTTTAAGATAGGGTTCAGTCTTGTGGCACTGGTTGTCCTGGAACTTGCTATGTAGAGCAGATAGGCCTCAAACTCATAGAGATTAACCTGCCTCTGCATCCTGAGTGCCAGGATTAAGGGTGCTACCACATGCAAAGTACATTTTTAAAAGTGGGCTGTGAGGTGGCTCTTGCCACCAAGTCTCATGACCTGAGCTCAGTCCCTGGAACCCACACAGTGGAAGGAGAGCACCAACCCCTATGAGTTGCTCTCTGACCTGCACATGGGCAGTGGGGCACAGGTACATTCTCTCCCAAGTAAAAATCCAGCTTGTGTGGTGTGTGTGCACGTGTGCACACGTGTGTGTGGTTTTGAGATAGGGTTTCTCTGTGTAGCAGTCCTGACATCTGCTTTGTAGAGCGGGCTGGCCTCAAACTCAGAAATCTTCCTGCCTTTGCCTCCCGAGTGTGCTGATGGCAGATGGTGACCTCTCTCACCCTCATTTCTTCCTAAATGGTCTTGCTGATGCTTTGCTTGAGGAAAGATGAACCCCATCCTACTGAGGCAGCTTGACGGTGATCCTTCCTTGCATGCTCAGCTTGTGCTCCTAAATCTGATGTGTTAATATCCCACCAACCCTTTTACACTTGGGGAAACCGAGGCTGGAAGCAAATAAGTTCCCCACCTAGGTCTCACTGCCCCACTCCCAATAACTCCCTGCAGGCCAGACTCACTTGTGGTCTTTTGACCTCTAGTCTAGTGGCCTTTCCTTAACCCCGCTAGCCTTTGAAGATCTCCTGGGAGAGTGTCTGGGTCTTTTTTTTTTTTTTTTTTTTTTTTGGTTTTTCGAGACAGGGTTTCTCTGCAGCTTTAGAGCCTGTCCTGGAGCTAGCTCTTGTAGACCAGGCTGGCCTCGAACTCAGAGATCCGCCTGCCTCTGCCTCCCGAGTGCTGGGATTAAAGGCATGCGCCACCACCGCCCGGCTTCTCTTTGCTTCTTGTATAAAGTTTGAGAGCATTTGGAAATTTCTATTTTTTTTTCAGCTTTGCTTTTCTACCTGGGGTTCAAACTGGTCCCTTGTCCTCTGGGGTGGCTGTCTCCTGGGAAGCTTTCCAGGCATGGACGAACAGGTAATTCCCCAAAACCTGTCCTGAATGTCTAAAACCATTCAGTGTGGTCCAGCACTGGCTACAGGGCCACTTCATAGAAAGGAAACAAAGTTGGGAGTAGGGATGAATGCCTGTTATCCCAGCACTTATGAGGTGGAGGCAGGAGGATGAAGAGTTCAAGGTCAGCCTCCACTACACAGCACATTGAAAGCCAGGCTGGGTTCCATGTGAGTCTGAAACTAAGAAACATATAGAAAAAAAGAAAGGAGTCGGGGAAATCCCAGGCATGGTAGTGCACATCTTTAGTCCCGGCACTTGAGGGAGCAGATCTTGTGACTTCCAGTCCAACCTGGTCTATGCTAAGTTCTAGGCCAGCCAAGGTTACATAGTTTAATCCTAGCATGTGGGGGTAGGGCAAATGTTTTGCTAGGTCCTAGGGCACCCCTAAGTCTTGAGAACGCTGTTACACACACTTGGTGTGCTGCGTGCTGGAACTTGTGCCTGTAAGTGCGCACTTTACCACTGGGCTGGGCTCCCATTGTCCTGCCTCACAGATGGGACAACTGATGTCAGAGACTACTTTTTTGAGACAGGGTCTCGATAAATAATTCTAGATGATCTAAAACTTTATAGACCAACCAGGCTGGCCTTGCACTCCTGAAGTCTTTGCTTATTGTGGTGCTGGTGTGGAACAGAAGTGGGAAAGGCTGTACCACCAAGCCACCTCCACAGCCTCTCACAGGAGATTCCAGGCAGGAGCTTGCCCACTGGACCATATTCCCAGCCTTACGGAAGATTCTCAGCAGGCTCTGCCACTGAGTCACGTGTCTTGCCCAATGCCATACATTTCTTCATTGCCTTTCTCCTTCCTTCTTTCCTTCCTTCCTTCCCTCTCTCTTTATTGTGAATACAGTGTTCTGTCTGCATTTTGCCTGTACAACAGAAGAAGGCATCAAATCTCATCAAAGATGTCCATGAGCCACCATGTGGTTGCTGGGAATTGAACTCAGGACCTCTGGAAGGGCAGCCAGTGCTCTTAACCTCTGAGCCATCTCTCCAGCCCCTCTCTTTTCTTTCTTTTTTGTTTTTCTAAGACCAAGGTTCTTTTTGTTTGTTTTTGGGGGGAGATTTTTGTTTGTTTTGTTTTTAAAGACAGGGTTTCTCAGTGTAATAGTCATGGCTGTCCTAGAACTTGCTCTGTAGGCCAGGTTGGCCTCGAACTCACTGAGATCTGCCTACCTCTGCCTCCCGAGTGCTGGGATTAAAGGCGTGTGCCACCACCATCCAGCAGGACAAAGATTCTTGATATAACTTTTTTCCCTAAAGACAGAGTTTCTGTGTAGCTCTGGCTGCCCTCGAACTATGTAGAACAGGCTGTCCCTGAACTCAAGAGATTCTCCCTGCCTCACCCTCTAGAGAGCTGGGATTAAAGTTTTGTGTCACCCACCCTGTCCAGATGCCATCAAACTGTAGCTAGGAGCTCCACCCCAGCACTGGATAACCGGGTGTGGAGATACAAGGCCGCCCTAGCACTCTCGGAGGAAGAAGCAGAAGGATCTTGCATTCAACACTTCTGCACTATAGCCCTTCAGATGAGGAGAGAAAAAAGAAGCAACACAGCTGGCTTCAAGCCACAGATCCTACTGAGTGATACTGAGTCTTAAAGTGAGTGGCTGAGTGACAGCCAGGTAAGGTGGCACACACCTGCAATTCTAGAGTCTGAGGCCAGCATGGGCTACATGAAAGCCAGGTTTCAGAGAAAACGGACAGGCAGGGCGGCTTAGCGGGGAAAGAAGGTAACCGAGTCTCAGAAGCTGTCCTCTGACCTCAGCATACACTGTCGCGTGTGTCCCCAGCCCCCAGATAACCAATCTTTCACATAAACAAACTTCAAAAACCAAAACAAAAAACCCCAGGCAACAAATGAAGCCACATCAGCCAGCAGCTGGAAGCATCAGAGAGAGCCTCACTTTAATTAGGGACAATATTGAAGGACTGATTGTCAATCCACAGACCAATTGATCAATTGTCAATGGGGACAACATGTAGGCAGCGCATGGGGCCCTGCACCCACTTTGGCAGGGAGGAGCCCTGACTGAGTACAGGGATCTCGCCTCCTCCAACCCCATCCTGGGCTCTTGGAGAAGGGGACATGGTGCAAGCACTGGCCAGCCCTTGTCCCTCCTCAGGTATGATGACACAATTTTGCATAAACTGGCCGCATGCCCACCCTCCATTCAGGGAATATGGTACAGCTTGTATAATACAGCAGGAAAGGGTTGCTTCTCCCTGGAGATCCCCTTCCTCACCTTCCCAATGGGAAAGGCAAGTTCATTCTCCCTTTCTGTCTTAGAATAATTTATACACCAACCTTAGCATATGTACAAAAAAACAAACAAACACACACACACGGAGAGGGGGTTGTTCTCATGACCAGCTAGGACAGACACTACCTTTGCTTAATAAACAAAACCCTGTAAGCATTGGGGTTGGGAGTGTGGGTTAGCGGGTTAGACAGAAGGACAGCGGAGAAGGAATTGGGGGGAGGGCTACAGTACCGTGTACAGAGATGTAACAGGGCAGGCAAGGGATGAGAGCTCCCCCACCGCCCTGCTGCAGATGGCTGGAGGTGGCAGGGGAAAGCGGGGTCATTCCTTTTTAAAAGTCCCCTCACCCCATGGCTTGGAGAAAATGGCCTTGCTCTATGATATTGCTTAGGGACGGCCTGTGGCTGGGTGGTTGGGGAAGGTCAGGCTCAGTAAGGTAAGGACAGGAGGGACGGCTTTGGTGCAGGGAGGGAAAGGGCTGCCCAGAAGGAGAGGATGTGGTGCACACCATTATTGCTTCCTCCTAGGGCAACGAGGGTTGGGGGGTGCTGAGTGAGACTCTGAAAAGGTGGTGGAGTGGATGCTGGGAAAGGGGTGTCTATGCTGGGGAGCTGCCCACCCAGAGAACAGGAGGGAGTCACCGAGACTTCATCTACGGCCACAGGAATCTTTAAGGCAGAAACAAGAGGAAGAAGCAGCTGGAAGGAGGATGTTCGTGCGCATGGACAGAGCCCCCTTCCTCCAACGGAGAGAATTCAAAGTGACCCAAGTGGACCAGGAAGGAGATGCCATCCGAAGAAGGGACTTTAGCCCCCAGGCCTGAGACTGGTAGAGGGGTGAAACCAGGGTCCCCGGATTCTAAAGCAATAGCTCTTCTGACCACCTCTCATCCACATGGCCAGGATTTTAGGAAAAAATAAGAAAAAGAAGAGATGGAAGACATCGTGGGAAGGGACAGTGAGCCAGGGAGCGGGACCCCTGCTATGGACCAGTCCCCTCCTTGTGGCTCTCCCTGCAGCTATTTCCAATCGGGTTCTAGACATCCTCTGAACCCCAGAACAGCCCAAAAGGCAGTGCCACCTAGACTTGCGTCTCAAGAGAGCCTTGGACTTGAGGCTGACATGATGGGTTAGGTGAGGGAAAATGGGGGACCAGGAATGGGGAGGGGGTGCATCTACAGTTGCTGTGTTTCATTCTTTTTTTTTTTTCTTTTTGTTCTTTTTCTAAAAATGTTACAATTAAAATTCAAAAAATAAAATCCCTTTTTGGGGACTTCAGTTCCTGGCTCCCCAGACCCCACCTCCACAAAAAAGCCCTGTAGGTAAGGGCAGCAGGGAAGGGTAAAAAAAGAAAGAGAAAAAAACCCACTTTTCTGTTTTCTTTTTTCTCAGGAGGGCCAGGAGTTGTTGAGGTGGTCCGTGGTGAGTGGGGAGAGTGGGGAGGAGGGAGGACCCACGGGTGAAGGGAACAGGGCTCAGGCAGGGTCCCCACCTGACCCAGACCTGCCTGGAGCTGAGAAGATGGCAGAGTTGTCTCCTGATGTCCCAGAGCAGGCACAAGCCCTCGTGGCAGCCAGATGGTCTTTTGGGGCCTCCACCTCTGCCGCCATGGAGGGGAGGCCCAGGAGGCCCGGGGCCTCCTCTGAGGGGGACAGGGTCCTCAAGTCAGGCAGAATGGGGGTTCCAGAGCTGAAGGAGCAGCCCACAGCCTCCGTGGACTCCTTGGGAGCCACACACGCTGCGACTGTCCCCTGCCTCAGACACTCTTCCCCCTCTCTCGCAGCAGAGAATTTGACCTTGGACTGTTCTGTAGCCTGAGCCGTGGGCAATCCCAGAACCTCCAAGCAATCCTCCTCTTCCTCCTCCTCCTCCTCCTCCTCCTCCAATGTGAGCTCAAACTGGAACTTGTCAAGTAGGGCTGGATGGCCAAGCCCTCCCGGCTCCTCTTCCGGGGGTGGGGAAGGGCTGTGCCGGATAGCACTGTGGTACCAATCCCTGTTGTCTTCCAACGTGTCCAGGATGTCTTGGGCATCGGGATGGACGAGATCTGCCCACGTCTCCCACAACGGGTGGACAATGTAGTCAATGAAGCCCACCTAGGGAAGAGGAGCAGTGTCTAAGAAGTGGCATGGTGCAGCTAACAGCAGGGTCTACTCAAAAAACAAGCTTCTAGCCTGGTGGTGGTGGCACATATCTTTAATTCCAGAACTCAGGAGACAGAGGCAAGGGGATCTCTGAGGCCAAGGCCAGTCTGGTCTACCAAGAGTTCCCGGACAGCCAGGACTACACAGAGAAACCCTGTCTTGAAAATTCAAAAACAAAACGACAACAACAAAACAAACAAACAAACAAAAAACAGGCTTCTAATGCAGCAGGATTACCATAAATTCTAAGTCAGCCTAGTCTATAGTAGTAGCCCCTGTCTCAAAATCCGAACAGTCAGCAAGCCAGAAAAACTTAAAATGTTTCGTATTGGGCTGGGAAAGAGGCTCAGCAGTTAAGAAGACTAGCTCTTTTATTTTTTCCAAGACTAAGTATTTTCCAAAGCTAAGAACACTAGTTCTTGTAGAGAACCAGGGTTCAGTTCCCAGTACCCACATGGCAGTTGATAACCATCTGTAACTCCAGTTCCAGGGAATCTGATGACCTCTTTCAGCTTCTGCAGGCATCAGGCACACGTATGGTAAACATACATATGTATAGGGAAAACATCAAACAAATTAAAAACAGTTCCGTATGGATCGTCTAGTGATTTTTTTTTTTTTTTTTTTTTTTTTTTGGTTTTTCAAGACAGGGTTTCTCTGCAGCTTTTTTAGAGCCTGTCCTGGACCTAGCTCTTGTAGACCAGGCTGGCCTCGAACTCACAGAGATCCGCCTGCCTCTGCCTCCCGAGTGCTGGGATTAAAGGCGTGCGCCCGGCTTAGTGATTTTTTTTTGAGACAGTCTTTTACTGTGTAGCCATGGCTGTCCCATAACTCACTATGCAGACCAGGCTGGCCATGTGGTCCCAGACATCTTGCCTCATGCTGCCTCCTATTTATTTTTAATTTTATATGTATGAACATTTTGCCTACATGTATGTATGTATGTATGTATGTACGTATGTATGTATGTATGTATGTGTAGTATGTGGGTTCCTGACGTCCAAGGGGGACAGATGAGTGAGCTGGACCCCCTGGAACTAGAGTCACAGCTGTGAGCAGCCATGAGGCTGCTAGGGGTCCCACTCAGGTCCTTTAGAAGAGCCACCATCTTTCCAGCCTTGTCTCTTCCTCTTAAGTGCTGGGATTAAAAAAACATGCACCTGCACACTTGGTCTTTGGTCCCAGTACTAGGAGGCTGACGCAGGCAGATCTCTGAGTTGCAGGCCACTCTGGTCTACACAGTAAGTTCCAGGCTAGCCAGGGATATATGGGGAGGCCTGGTCTGAAAATTAAAAAACAAAACCAACCCCCCCCCCTTTTTTTTTTTTTTGATTTTTGAGACAGGGTTTCCCTGTAGTTTTTGGTGCCTATCCTAGAACTAGCTCTTGTAGACAAGGCTGGTCTCGAATTCACAGATCTGCCTGCCTCTGCCCCCGCCCCCAAGTGCTGGGATTAAAGGTGTGCACCACCACCGCATGGCCCCAAAATCACTTTTATTAAATTTAATTAATTTATTTTGGGGGCACGTGTGTTCCTTGGCATGGTGTGATGGTTAGAGGACAGTCTTGAGGACTCGTTTCTATACATTCAGTCCAGCACCTTTACCTGCTCAGCCATCTCCTTGACCCACAGACAGGATCTTGTTATGCGGTCCCAGCTTGCCCCGAAGTTCAGTACAAAGAGCAGCTAGCACTACAGCTGTGTCACTTGCACAGTGGAGACACAGGTATATGCTCAAACTGTGGGGCTCACATTATGTTTGACACTTTAATTACTGCGCTTAAGAGATCCATAAAGCACAAACGCCTCTAACTTGTAAGTCCCACTTGCCCGAGGACAGGTAACTTCCTGGAATGCTGGGGGCTGCTGCTCATGTAACATAACAAGCCATGTGTTTTTGCATCTGTGAACAAGCAACTACACAAGACATACTTGGTCACATGTAGGCAGGAGGTACACAGGCAGGACACACGTCAGGACGTACCCTTGACCCTGATTGCACAAAGGTGAGAAGAATGTACCCTTATGGTCTTGCCTTCATGAGCCTCTAATGAATGTGGTTTGCAGCTCTGGGAACCCAGGTATGGACCTGGCCGGTGTCCATCATCTTGGCCAGCATTTATTAAACTTGCTTCAAATTTGGCTCAAGAATTGTGGTAGTGATCTTACTCCTCGGTGAGATTAGTAACACAGCTTGCTTTTTTTTTTTAAACCCATAAAGGGGAACTGTGGCTGTAGTTGAGCTGGTAAAGTGTGCTTGCCTAGCATGCATGAAGCCTTGGGTTGCATTTCCAGCACCACATAAACCAGGTGTGGTGGCAAAGGCCTATGATCCCAGTACAAGAGAGGTAAGGCAGGAAGAGCAGAGATTCAAATTTATCCTTGGTAATAGCAAGTTCAAGGCTTAAGTGTAAAACAAAAAAACAACCCCATTCCCATAGCCCACTCCACTGCAGACAAAGCATTGCTCTGAAAACTGCCTAGGGTTGCAGCAGACCTGGATGTTGTGGTAGGTGCAAAAGCGTCAGAGATCTGTGAAAATGAGCATCAAACACCAGAGGATTAAATGCCTCGGAGGATAGTGCTACAGAGGACTGAGCATAGCTCCTTTCCCACAGAGACTGCAAACTCGCAGAGGTGGCCAAGCGAACCCTGTGCTGTGCCCTGCAGCCCTAGCCTGGTACCTGAGACTTCTCCACAGAGGCCGTGTGCTTGTCACACATGGGGCTGATCTCCATTCCACGCTCCCGTTCCCGGTCGCCCTGCTGGAAGAACTCGGCCATGATGCGGTCGGTCCACTGTCGATACAGCTCCAGGGGCTTGGTGGGGTTGCTGAGGTCTGCACAGTGCACCATGTTCCTGAGGACCTGGTGAATGCAGGGTCTGTCAGAGACCAGGCTGAACCTCAGTTTGGGGGGGGCGGGGCTCTGACTGTTCTCCCGGTGTTATGAGACAGGATTTACTATGTTGCAAAGGATGACCTGGAACTTTGATCATATCTCCATCGTCCAAGTGCTGGGATCAAAGGCATATAATACTGTTCAGATCTAGTTCTTAGTGGCTTGGTTTTGTTTTTGTAA
The DNA here is from genome assembly GCF_903992535.2 of Arvicola amphibius. Lineage (NCBI taxonomy): Eukaryota > Metazoa > Chordata > Mammalia > Rodentia > Cricetidae > Arvicola > Arvicola amphibius. The sequence continues at coordinate 89,624,304 of NC_052049.1, read as the reverse complement.
AGGGTCTCCAAATGGAGTCCCAGCTGGTTTCAGACTTGTGGTCATCCTCCTGTCTCTGCTTTTGGAATTCTGGGATTAAAGGTACTCACCGGGGTTAATGTTTTTTTAATCCCACCGTGTGTGTGTGTGTGTGTGTGTGTGTGTGTGTGTGTGTGTGTGTGTGTTGGGTGTGGGTGAAATGGAGTGAAAGAGAAAGTAGAGGCGAGAAGCATATGTGAGGGAAAATGCAGAGGTGAGAGAAATGAGGGACAGGACAGGGTAGGTCAGGACTGTGGAGAGAGCCGTGGGGGTCAGAGAGAACAAAGGGCTTCATCAACAGAGGCAAAAAGCGTGAGAAGAAAGGGAAGGAAGGCACTGCATGGGTTGGAAAAGGAAAACGGACGGGAGAGGTAGAAACTAAGAACATGGAAGAGGATGACACCAAGGGCCATTCAGGAGGCAGGGTCTGAGCGCAGGGGAACCTGGATGCGGTCGGCATAGTTGTCCAGCAAGAGAACTCCCGAGCTGGTCACTTTCTTCGTCTCCACCATAGTCTTCAGGTCAGCCAGAAGAGTCATGTGCTTGGACATGTCTGTGGCCAGCACCTGCGGGCAAGGTGGTGTCAAGTCAAGTGGTGAAAGTGTGCCCACACTCCCGTTGTCACCCACCCTGGCCCTGGAACTTTTTCTTCTGCCCAACTGGGAGCCTCTAAAGGTCCCTTTGCACGCGCCCCCACGCCCTGCCCTCTAAGCCCCGCCCGCCGCACTGGCCCCGCCCACCATGTCGATGACCATCTTGCGCAGGCTCTGTCGCTGGCGCTTGGTGAGGTTCTGGAAGATGTCGCAGTTCTCTTCTTGCAGCAGCTTAAAGCCCACAGCCAGGTGGTGGTTCTCAAGCACAGACTCGTCGTTGTACATTAACGCCAGCTCCGAATCTGCGGCGAGACTAAGGTCAGGGGAGGCTACTTTGGGTACCACGCCCCGCCCAGTGTGCGCCCTTCTCCAACTAGCTCCATCCTCTGGTGCCACCCAAGTCCAGAAGAATATCTTCGTAAGCTCCACCCTCAGGTTGGCTTTGCCCCGCCTAGGCTGTTCATGCACCACCCCACCTCGTTTGGTGGGCTTCACCCCACCCCAACTGGCCCATCCCATTCACTCATGCCCCCCCATCTGGCTGGCTCCACCCTTAGTTCAGTTGGTTCAATCCCATGTCCATAAGCCAGGCCCACAGGCAGATTGATTCCCACCAGTATATTAAGCCCCCAAAGCTAGCCTTGCTAGCCCCTACCCTAGCCAGGTGGTCCAGTCTCCACAGCACGACTGGCTCCACCTTCATCCGGATCAGCCCATCCCCAGCTAGCCTAGCATTCTCTCAGCCAGAGTCTGTCTGTCTATGCCCTGAAATGTCACTCACTCGTGTTGATAAGGAACTGGTTGGAGACGCCAGGGTGATCCACGTCATGGATGGCAGCAGCAAAAAGGGCAGCAAGAATCTCCAGGTCTGTGAACACAGCCTGGGGGCAAGAAGGAGAGGTGAGGGAGCACAGACAGAGATGGGGCCACTGAGAGATCCTATTTCAAAAACCAAGGTGTTAATCTCAGCGCGCAGGAGGGGGAGGCAGGTGGATCTCTATGAGTAAGGCACCAGCCTGCTCTACATAGTGAGTTCCAGCTGGGAATATCTCAGAACAAAAAGGGATGCTGGGAAGATGGCTCAGTGGGTAAAGCACTTGTCTTGTATGACCTGAATCCCCAGCACCCATAAACAAGCCATGGTGTATATCTGTAATCCCAATGTCCCTACAGTGAGATGGGAATCAGAGCACAGTTTAGCTCTTGGGCCAGCTAGCTTGGCCTGTTCAGCAACAAATGAGATCCTGTCTTCAAACAAGCTGAAAAGACAGAACTGACTGACACGCAGGCATGTTCTCTGACCTCCACACATGTGCAGTACTCCCACCACACACACACACACACACACACACACACACACACACACACACACACGCTTGAGCACAAGATAAAAACAAAAACAAGCCAGGTGGTGGTGATGCACGCCTTTAATCCCAGCACTTGGGAGGCAGAGGCAGGTGGATCTCAGTGAGTTCTAGGCCAGCCTGGTCTACAAAGAGAGTTCCAGAACAGCCAGGGCTGTTACACAGAAAAACCCTGTCTCAAAAAGCGGGAGGAAAAAAACCCCAAAAACAAACTAGAAAAAAGTCAGGCACTCGGGAGGCAGAGACAGGCCTGTGAGTTTGAGGCCAGCCTGGTCTACCAAGTGAGTTCCAGGACAGGCTCCAAAAAAGCTAGAGAGAAACCCTTTCTCGAACAAACAAACAAAGCAAAAACTAGAAAAGATAAGATTAGAGAGAAAAACAGGATAGAGAAGATCGGAGGGATAAATGGGAAGTGGAGACCAGCACAGAAAGAAGATTGTGACAAGGGGAGGTGGCAGGCACTTACGTCCAGTGCCGGCGTGGCCAGTAGCACGTGTGTGGACTGCAGAACATCGGCTGCATGCAGGCTGTTGTGGTAGGCCACGTCAGCGTGGTAGTGGTCTTCCAGGGTCAGCATGTAAGTCACCATGGTGTCCACGGGGATGCGGAATTTCTTCAACAGGTCCCGCTCCTGGGAGCCAACAGGGCAGGGCAGTGACCCCGTTGTCCCAGTATCCTGTCCCCTTCTCTTGTACCCCAGCCAGCTCCCTGTTGTCCCCATCACCTGGAATATTGTATACATCATACAGCTGAGCGAGCGGCCTCCGGCGTACTCCGACACACAAAAGATGTTCAGGCCCCATTTGCTCAAGTTCTCCAGTTCCTGGCAGTGATGGGGAGGAGAGGTCAGGAGCCTGCATGGCCTGGGGACCTGAAAGCCACATCCTAGGACTCTGAGCCTTATTACTGCTAACAAAATCTGTCCAAATGCATGGACTATTTTGTTTTTTAACTTTCTTTTCCCTAAAGGATTTGTTTATTCATGTATGTGAGTATTCTATTTGCATGTATGTCTGCATAACAGAAAAGAGCAGACGTAAGAGGGCATCTGATCTCATTACAGATAGTTGTGAGTTCATGTGGTTGCTGGGAATAGAACTCAGGCCCTCTGGAAGAGCAGTCAGTACTCTTAACCCCTGAGCCAACTCTCTAACCACCCCCCGTTTTTGTTTTTGGAGACAGGTTTCTCTGTGTAGTCCTGGCTGTCCTAGAACTCACTCTGTAGAGCAGGCTGGTGTCAAACTCACAGAGATCCACCTGCCTCTGCCTCCTGAGTGCCAAGATTAAAGGTGTGCGCCATCACAGCCCACCAATTCATGGGCTTTAGTACAGTACTGTATTTGTTAGTGTGTGCATATGTGTGTGTGGGGTGCAGCCCATGGAGAGCAGTGGTCAATTTTGGGTATCTTTCTCAATCAAATCTCCTTCTTTTTTTTTTTTTTTGGTTTTTCGAGACAGGGTTTCTCTGTAGCTTTTTTAGAGCCTGTCCTGGAACTAGCTCTTGTAGACCAGGCTGGCCTTGAACTCAGAGATCCGCCTGCCTCTGCCTCCCGAGTGCTGGGATTAAAGGCGTGCGCCACCACCTCCTGGCCAAATCTCCTTCTTAAAATTCTTTTTAAAAAGCCAGGTGTTAAGCCGGGCGGTGGTGGCGCACGCCTTTAATCCCAGCACTCGGGAGGCAGAGGCAGGCAGATCTCTGAGTTCGAGGCCAGCCTGGTCTACAAGTTCCAGGACAGGCTCTAGAAACTACAGGGAAACCCTGTCTCGAAAAACAAAACAAAACAAAACAAAACAAAACAAAAGCCAGGCAGGGGCAGGCGGATCTCTGTGAGTTCAAGGCTAGCCTGGTCTACAAGAGCTAGTTGTAGGACAACTAGGACTGTTCTTAATATTTAAAATATTTTTAAGATTTATTTATTTATTTATTTATTTATTTATTTATTATATGTACAATGTTCCATCTGTCTGAAGAGGGCACCAGATCTCGTTACAGATGGCTGTGAGCCACCATGTGGTTGCTGGGAATTGAACTCAGGACCTCTGGAAGAGCAGTCAGTGCTCTTAACCTCTGAGCCATCTCTCCAGCCCTATTTAAAATATTTTTTATGTACCACTTGAGTGCATGGTGCCCAGTGAGGCCAGAAGAGGCATTAAATCCCCTGGAGCTGCGATTACTGTCAGTTGTGAATCCCTGCTTTCCTCATCATGGGGAGCTGAGAACTGAACTGGAGACCTCCATAACAGCAGCAAGCACTCGCTGGCTGAGGCATCTCTCTAGCTCCTAACGTGTGCGTGTGCGTGTGTGTAGGGGTCAGAGGACAACTTCTGGGAGTGGCTTCTCCCTTTTTCGTATTGGGGTCCTGGGTACTGAACTCAGATCATCAGGCTTGGTGTTTAATTTTTGAGACAGTCTCTCTCAGTGAACCGGGAGCTCAGGTTTGGCCACACTGGCTGCCCATTTAGCCCCGGGGACTGTCCTGTCCTGTTTTCACCCCTGGTTTTATGTGGGCACTGAGGATCTGAACTCAGGTCACACTTTAAACCCTATCTTTTTTTTTGGTTTTTTTTTTTTTTGGTTTTTTTTTTTTTTTTTTTGGTTTTTCGAGACAGGGTTTCCCTGTAGTTTCTAGAGCCTGTCCTGGAACTAGCTCTTGTAGACCAGGCTGGCCTCGAACTCAGAGATCCGCCTGCCTCTGCCTCCCGAGTGCTGGGATTAAAGGCGTGCGCCACCACCGCCCGGCAAACCCTATCTTTTTTTGAGACAGGGTCTCCTCCAGTCCATGCTGGCCTTGAACTCACTCTGTGGAGGAGGAGGACCCTGCATGCCTGATCCTCACCTTCTACCTCCCCAGTGTTAGGATCTCAGCCGTGAGGCACCACACTTGGGACTCTGGGAACTCAAGGTAGGCCCGATTCCCAAGCTGGGTTCAAACTTAAGCTAACCTGATCGTGAGACCTCAACTGGTGTTGGGGTAAGGACAGGAATACTGGTCTCCTTGAAATACAGTACACTGCAGGTGCTGGGTTATAATGGGTGACTGTCCGTGGGGGCACTGGAGCTGCTCCAAATGAGTTAGAATGAATGGCTGTCTGCTCTACCCCTGTTGAGTGAAGCCTGGAATCATCCTCTGCCCATCCTTTACTTCCATTCTGGAACAGCTCAGGCTCTGTCTTCTGGGACTCTGGGTTAGATGAGGGAAAGACCTGTCCTTTGCTGAAGGCCTCCCAGACAACGCTGCCCCTGCTGAGCCCCCACCACCTACTTGTGCTAGGAGTTCCTCTTGATCTGTCTTGACTCCAAACCGCGGGACACTGGTGTTCACGCTTCCGGTGTGTACCAGCTTTTTCAGCCCTGTGATCTGAGACATGGGCTGGGACTGTCGCACCAGCAGTGGTGGGGCCTGCTGGAAGGCTCTCTGGCGGGGCGTGGGTGAGGGGATCTCCATTTCATTCTGTTTGTCTGTCAAATATCAAGTAATAAAGCATGAGACCCCCCTCCTTTAAAGGAAGCTCCTCCACATCCCTCAGCTCCTGGCAACGTCCTTGGGCATCTCACTTGATATGAGGCAACCCTTCTGAGGGTGATGTTGGGCTCTTTTCTGAGGTTGGAGGCCAGGACACACGTAAGAAGCTTTCTGAGAGATGCCGCACTGGCATGGGGATCTTAGGGATGGTCCTGGACTATGGACTACTCTCAGATTGGTGCCCAGTTTGGGCCACAACATGGTATGAGACATGAGGAGGTGGGAGGGGCGTCCCAGAGGGAGCTGCTGCTGACTCTGGATAGCCAGGGGACCTTCTTGGCTAGGGAAGACACCCTTATAATGGCAGGAAGTGGTGGTGGGAAGGGGAGTTGCTGGTAGGTGGGAGGGAAGGGGGGTCTCTGGGTCCATGACCCCCCCTCCTCTTGGCACCAACAGCCAGCCTGGGGACCAGTCCCAGAGATTCTTCTTGAGCTTCTGAGGGCCACCAGACCTACTCTACTATGACCTTGGAGAACCTAATTTGCATACTGCGCTCCCACTGGCTGCATCCTCAGAATTCTGAGATGTACCACACACTCACTATTGGAGGGAGGCTTAAAACTCCGAATCTCTCAATTTTGAAGCATATTTTGATACAGGGTCTTATAGGGTAGACCAGGCTGGCCTGGGATCCTCTTGCCTTAGCCTCTTAGCCTTTCAAGTGCTGGGATTTTATGGATGTGCTCCACCATCCCAGCTTTCTTAGTTTATTTTTATCTGTACTTTAAAAAAAAAAAAAAAAAGGTTTCTTTTATGTGTATGTATGTGCTGGCCCTGGGAGGCCAGAAGAGGGCATCAGATCCCCTGGAACTGGAGTTCCAGGTGGCTGTGAGCTGTGTGATGTAGGTGCTGGGAACCCAAACTGAGCCCTCTGCAGGATCAATAGCCCCTCTCCCCAGAGCTCAGTTTTCTTCTTTTAGTGACTGTTTATTTTGTTTTGTTGAAACATTGTGGCCCTGGCCGTCCATGGAATTCACTCTGTACACCAAACTGGCCTGAACTCAGAGCTCCTTCTGCCCCTGCCTCCCGAGTGCTGGGATTAAAGGCGTGCACCACCACACGTGGCCGGTGATTAATTTGCTGTTCTATTTTGTTTTGGTTTTCAAGATAGGCTATCTTTGTGGCTGGCTAGACCTCTCAGAGATCCATCTGCCTTGGTCTCCTGAGTGCCATGATGCACGGCATGCGCCACCATATATTAATTTTTTATATTAATTTTTAAAAAGTATTTATTTGTCCAGGTGGTGGTGGCAAACACCTTTAATCCCAGCATTCGAGAGGCAGAGGCAAGTCAGTTTCTGAGTTCGAGGCCAGCCTGGTCTATAGAGTGAGCTCTAGGACAAACGGCTACACAGAGACACCCTGTCTCGGGGGTGAGGTTGGGTGAGTGGGAGGAGAGGTGTTATGTATCTGTGTTTATGTCACACGAGGCGGTGTGGACGTAGAGGCCAGAGGACAATCTTGGACATCACTCCTCTACTTCCACCATGCTCTTGCTTGATTCTGAGACAGCATCTGACTGTCTGTCCTTGGTTGGTCTGGAATTTCTTTATAGACCATACTGGCCATGAACACACAGGGTCTTCTTGCCTCTACTCCTGACCGTCAAGTTAAAGGCTGTATGTCAGTGATGTTCTATTTCTCTTATTGGGCTTCTTGAGACAGCATCTAACTTTGCAGCCCAGACTGTCCTTAAATGAGCAATTCTTAGACTTAACATCCTGAGCGCTAGGATTATAGGTGTGTGAAGTCACTCCCTGCTCTTTGCCCTACTGTGTGTATGTTTAGTTTTGAGACAGCACCTTTTTATTTTTTTTTAAAGCCCAGAAGGCTTCCAATCAGCTACACGGCAAACTATGACCTTGGACTTCCTCTGTTTTCCTCGAGTGGTGGGATGACAGGCCTGTGCCACCAGGGTGGGTTTCTGCTATGCTGGTAAAGGAGCCCAGGGTTGTGTGCATACCATGACAGTGGCTCTACCCACTGAGCCACCTTCCTGGCTACCGCTTGGAGGCTTTTCAAAGTTTAAGAATTCTATTTGAGTCTGGTCTACATATTGAGTTCCAAGCCAGCCAAAGGTATACAGCAAAACCTGTCTCAAGAAATAAATAAATAAATAATGAAAACTAAACAAGAATTTTATTTGAATTATTATGGAGATTTTGATTTTATATTGGTATTTTAGTTGTGCACACGCATGTGCATGGAGGCCAGAGGTCAGCTTTCAGCGCTGTTGCTCCAACACTGCCCACCTTGCTTTCTCCCTCCCCCTTGTGTGTGTGTGTTTCCTTCTTTTTTTTTTAAAGACATATGTAGCCTAGCTGTCCTAGAACTTGCTACATAGATCAGGGTGTCCTCAAATTTACAGAGATCCTCCTGCCTCTGCCTCCTCCTGATGGGATTAAAGGTGCAGCCACCACCACCTCTGGCTAGCTCTACCTTGTTTAAGGCAGTGTCTCTCATCGAACCCGGGGCTCATGAATTTGGCTCCATTGCCTGGTCAATGTCTCCATCTACTCAGTGCTTGGATCACATGTGTACAGTGTGGCCCTGGCTCTTTACATGAGTGCTTGGATCATATGTGTACAGCTTGGCCCTGGCTCTTTACATGAGTGCTTGGATCCGAATGCAAATCCTCATCCTTGTGAGGCCAGCACTTTAATGACAGGGCAATCTCCCAGCCTGAGATATTTACAAATACAGGCTCTACAGAAATTGGGTGGTCTCACTCAGTTTGCAAAAGGACTCAGGAATGGAGAGCTCTTGAACAGGAGACCCTTGACCCAGTTCCCCACCCCCATCCGCTTGCTGCCTTGCACTCACCCAGGAATGTTGTGGAAATGTACTCTGAGACCTGGTTTCCGGACCTGCTCATTTCCGACAGGTGTGTCAGTTCCCGGTTCAGCATCCTTTTGAACTGAGGAGAAGGAGCCAAGGAACAACGGGTGATGGGGTATCATTGTGGGGTGCATGAGTGTGTGAGAACCCTTCCCAGCAAATTCTTAAAAGTCTCCACAATTTCTCAACTCAGCGCCCCCAATTAGACTGCTTGATGTGTGCAATTAGCTTTTCCCCTTTCCTTGGCTCTGGAAGGGGGACTGCCCTAACTTGGAAGGAGAGGATTCCCAGTTGAGGAAAAAGACACCCCCTCCCAAAGAGGAGCATCTGTGGAAGGGAGGGGCTTCTGCTAACCACAGAACCAATAGCACACCAGGAGACTCCTGTCGCCATGGTGATGGGAGTCTCCTTAGCAACTCCCCCTCCAACCAGCTGCTGAGTCCAGAAAAGGGGGGCAAGTCTGAGGCCCCTTAACCCTTGCCTTCCCAGAGCTACCCCAGGGCCTAGGTGTTGCGAAACATGATCTCAATCCGGTGGGGAGAGAGTTGGAGGGGAAGGATGGGGTCTGCTACTCAGCCCCAGACGAATCTGAAAGGTTACAAGTTTCTTAGCACCCAAGCTCTGGGGAGGAGAGGGTTTGGCCAGATGCAGGGAATGAGTGAGCCGAGGAAATCCCAGTCCCATCACCTGGGGAAGGGGATTACATCAAAGTCCCCCCTCCTCCTTAGGAGGTAGATAATGTACAAATGGGTGAAATATGCCCCCAAATGGGTTTTGGGGTCCCTTCCTGCCCCCCCATGCCCCTCCACACAAGCGTCTTCTGTGACATTGGGCTTGGAGCAGAAAGGGCATTTGCTCCCCAGCCCCAGCACCCCATAGCAGAGACAGACTCATATGGGCAAGGCAGAGGGGGGTGGCAGACAGGAGGAGGTGACCCACACCGGCAAGGGGTGGTCACTCTTCTCAGTACTACTTAGACCCTGGAAACAGACACACATACACAATCTCACACAGTTGCACATAATCACGAATTGTCCTCTGTCTGTCTGTCTGTCTATCTATCTATCTATCTATCTATCATCTACCTACCTACCTACCTACCTACCTATCTATTGTCACATAGCTCAAATACTCCAGCTGAAAGGTACACACCCCAATAAGTAGTCATTGACATTTGGGGGTCACACACCCCAAGAAACATCAGATAGCACCACATTTAACAAATAAACCCCAACACACAATGTCTGGTCCATTCCAGGACCAGACAGGACACCCAGCCATCGCAGACACATGCACATCCAGGTACAGGTCAGTCACACCCAGCCAGAGAGACACCGTCCCCAGTGAGACTCCACATACAATGGCACACAGACATTACCATCTAAACCCAGCCCTGGGTCACACAGAAACCACAAAGCATGTTATATGGCCCACCCATACATGAACACAGCTGCAGCCAAGTGCCCATCCCATGAGGTCAGAAGTCCCTGATGTCATCGTTGTCACCGCCCTCCCCAGACCCTGCACTCCCCTACCTGGTCCCACCAGCCCACCAGCCAGGGCTTGGAGCACGTCTCGCAGAAGAAGTCAACCAGAGGCATGTTGGAGGCTCAGCTCAGCTCTGGGCTGACAAACAAGTAGAGTAGGCTTGGCTGAGTCCCTGGGTCAATGATGCCTGGGCACTGGGGGCACTAGGGGGAGCTGGGCAGGTGGGGACGGCTTCCAAGGGGAGCCGCGGAGGGGCCCGGGCCAGCCCAGCAGGACTGGGGGCCCCCTTCCCCTCCGCGCTCCCAGCAGCAGCCCTGGTTACATGGTCTGCCTGCCCCTGGTCGCGATAGGTCCCTCTGCAGCAGAGGCGGGAGGCCGTGGGAGACCTGTGCCCATGGGGACAGGCAGGGTAAGAGTACTGGGAAGGAAAGCTGTGCTGAGGAGCCTCCGCATGTGCACTGTGTGTGTGTGTGTGTGTGTGTGTGTGTGTGTGTACGCGCGCGCGCGCTCTCACTGCGGTACTGGAGGCTGCACTTGAAGTCAGGTGGTGCTGGGGGTGGGGGGGGGTGTTAAAGGGGCATTGGAGCCCACGGGCCTCAGGCAGGACTTAGAGGAGGCGGCTGCGGGAAGGCAAGGAGGCCCTCAAACCTCTCTGAGGACACATCTCATCCAGGGACATGGACAGATAAAGAAACACACTCCATACCACACACGTCTTGAGACATACCGTCCTCAAACCAGACACTGAATACAGCCAGACACCGAAATGAAATGCTTTCACACACACACACACACACACACACACACACACACACACCCCAAAGCTTCAAGGCCACAATAGAGCCCTGATTGTACATCTAAACAGCACACAAAGGTTCTCAGTCCCACTTCCTTAAAGAGCCCACAGGCAGCAGACTGAGGAACAACTGCCCAGAACCTGACCCACAAGGTGCAAATCAACACACATTACCACAGAAACACTCACGTGTGCAAGGAAGTGTGTACTCTCACACATGCACACACTTTTAGAGACAGTTAACCCATCCTCAGGGACACATTTGTCCTTGAACTCCTTCTCCAGACAAGCCTCCACCCACATAGATCTCTGCATTCCTGAAGAACACCCCCACCTGCACACTCATTTCCTGAGAGACACCCGCCCACAAGGGTTGCACAGCTCCCAGAACTCTCATTCATGGGGACTTGCCTACTGAATGGTGCCCCACACACTCCACATAGCTGGCCAGGGAAGCCCCATGCCCTCCCCTTCCAAGGCCCAGAACTGTAAAAACCAGAGGTTCTCAGATTCAGACCCAGACCAAACTCACACCCTCAGACACACCCCTCCAGCACAGCCTGCACACCCACAGCATATTATGTGACTACTTGTGCACAACCACACACTCTTCTGAAGGCACACACTTGCACACAACCCTTCAGAATGACTCCAAACACACTTGCAAATGAATAGTCAAAAAGCCAGCAGCCATACAGGTTGTGAGCCAGGGCCACATACAACCACACAACCTCCATGAGAGACAGTCATCTGTAAAAAACTACGTACAACTAAACCAACACCTTCACACACACACACCAGCACCTTCCCCCAACATCTGACTTCCTCGGCTCAGAGCAAAGCCTGAGTTACAAGCTACTTTTGTTGTTCTAAAGGCACAGTCAAATGACAGGCCCCGTTTCCTGCATCAGAGCTCAGCCCTGCTCACCACGCAAATCTGGTGATTAGCTTGCACATGGTCCTGCTCTAGGGCCAGAATTCACCCCACTTCCCTACACAAGGATCGGTCCTGCCACACTGGACCTGTAAGCCTCTGGCATCATTCAGAAACCATGCCCTAGGATAAACATATAGGTCCTATCACAGAATTGGGTCCACCCATGGATTTTTATTTCCCCTGCAGCCCTGCCCACCCACTCTGAAGGATTCAGGCCATTCACTGGCCCCCAATCCACAAGCTTCACCCAGGCGATTGGCTCCACCCACCCCATACACCTGCCACTGGCCCCGCCCATCCACCAAGATTTGGCCTGCCCACCAGCCTTGTCCATCAGATTCACCCAGCCCTCCAGGCAGCCCACCTTGTGCGAGGCCATCTCGCTGACGGAGCGGTAGGTCTGCATGGTCTCCAGTTGCTCCAGACACCAGTCCAGCTCTTCCAGGGTCTCCCGGGCCAGCTGCTGGCATGTCTCCTCTGAGAAATGGGTGTCCAGGGAAGTGACCCAGAGGGTCCCCAAGCAGTCTCCCACCCCAGCGAGAAGGGTCCCCCCAGGGTGAGGGGGCCTTTCCCCAATCTCTAGACTTAGCTACCTGACAGCGTGGCCTTGCAGACAGCGGGTGGGCCGCCCAGTGGGGACCGCCTGAAAAACAAGGGGACTCCAATGTCAGCCTGGGTTCTCTCAGAATCAGCTTCCCTCTCCATAAGCAACACCAGTTTCCCTGGTTCTGAACTCACAGAATTTCAGAGCCTGAATTTGTCTTTTTGTGAGACAGTCTCAGCTGAGGCTGGCCTCAAACTCACTACGTAGCCAAAGATGACCTTGATCCTCATAATCCCATTTTCTCTGCGATGGGATTGCCGATGTGCACCACCTTTCCCTGTGTGTGGAGTGTGGGGGATAAGAACTCAGGGCTTCATGCATGTGAGGCAAACTGAGCCCCACCCCAAGTATTTATTACTTATTTATATTTGTTTAAATTCTGGTCCCTGAATTATATACCCAGCCCACGAGCCCAAACAGAGGGAGGACGTGGCGGTTCCAATCAGTGACACGAAATTCTTTTGAAGGTGGCAATGCTTGCAAGAGGGCCTCATTATAGCACAGACTGGACTGGGACTCTAGCCTCAGTCTCCTGGGCGCTGGGATGGCAGACGAGGGCTTCCACATCTGGCTGCAATCTATTCCCTTTATTCTACACCGGTGCTCTGCAGTAGGGCCAGATCCTATGTTTTCAAATTTCCTGTCCTTCCACCTTTCTTAAGCTTCTGAGGATGGCCATCACTGCCTTCAGGGACTGGTGAGCCCCAGCCACCCCTCTGGCCTAAGATAAGAACTGTCTCTCCCCTCCTCTTTTTTTTTTTTAAAATTTGTTTATTTATTATGTATACAATATTCCATCTGTGTGTATGCCTGCAGGCCAGAAGAGGGCACCAGACCTCATTACAGATGGCTGTGAGCCACCATGTGGTTGCTGGGAATTGAACTCAGGACCTTTGGAAGAGCAGGCAATGCTCTTAACCTCTGAGCCATCTCTCCAGCCCCCCCCCCCCCTTTTTTAGACAGGGTCTGACTGTCTGTAGCCCTGGCTGGCCTTGAAAGCACAGAGCTCCCCCTGCCTCTGCCTCCAGAGTGCTCAGATTAAAGGTGTGCACAACCATGCCCAGCCTGTACCAATTTTTAATTTTATTTTTAACTGTGTGTGTGCTTGTGAACATGTGAGCATAGGTGCCCTCAGAATCCAGAAGAGAGCATTGGATGCCCTAGAGCTGGAGTTACAGGCAGCTGTGAGTTGCTCCACGCAGGTGCTGAGAACCGAATCCAAGCCCTCGGCAAGAGCGGCACTTGCTCTCAGCCGTTCAACCATCTCTCCAGTCCTCATAACTATTTTTTAAAACCTTTTTTTTCACATTTATCCTGTGGACGGGGGGTTATGAAGACCATGTGCACATGTGAGGGTCAGATGGCCCATGAGAGTGAGTTCTCTCTCCACTGCGTGGGCCCTAGAGATTGAACTCGGGCTGTCGGGTCTGGCAGCAAGCACCTTATCTTGCCTGACTTGAACCATCCTTATTGACTGAGCATATGCTATGAACCAGGCAGTGTTAACTCTTTCTGCATGTCGTCTTTTGGGTTTCTCACAGAAGCCTTCTAATCAAAGCCCTCTGCAGCTTTCATTTACAGCAGAGAAACATGGGCACCCTAACTACCATATGTCTAGCGAGCTGGTGTTACAACCTGAAGCTCAGAGCTGGAGCTGGAGCCTAAAGGCTGACCACAGTCCTGTCTTAGAAGGGTTGCTTTAACAGAGAAGTCAAGGACTGGCTCGCCTGGGGTCACAGGCAGGACTGAAAACTGAATCCAGCTTTTCTTTTTTTCTTTGCCTCCACTTTGAGGCAAGGTTTCTTTTTTTCTTTGCCTCTGCCTCCCGAGTGCTGGGATTAAAGGCGTGCTGGGATTAAAGGCGTGAGCCACCACCGCCCGGCTTGAGGCAAGGTTTCAAGTAGCCCAGGCTGTCCTGAAACTCCCTACATAGCCAAGGATGACCTTGAACTCCTGGTTCTTCTCCCTCCATTCCTGAGGACAGGTGTGTATCACTACCCCTGGTTTATGGGTTGCTGGGGGTGGAATAGAGACAAGCATTCTGCTCACAGAGCCACATCCCCGACGGCTGCTCACTCATACACACCCATGAGCGTAGGTTCTGGGGACTCAGCTCCACTTCATCCCATGAGTGTGGGTGCTGGGGACTCAGCTCCACTTTATCTCATGAGTGTGGATGCTGGAGACTCAGCTCCACTTACTTGTTGCTGGGGATGGGCACATTGGTTAAGAGTGAGAAGTTGCTTCGAACGCTGTGGAGACTGGCCAGCACCTGGAGTGGGAGACAGCTGTAAGGAGAGATGTCTACCTGCAGGGACCACCAGGATGGGCCCCTTTCCCATGAGGGGAGGAGGTCTCACCTGGGCAAACGGTGTTACAATGAGGTCTTCAGCATGCCTGGAAGTAAGAACAGGGGCAGATGAGGAACCAGGTCTTCAGGGTGGAGACTGTGGGGTCAGGACTAGCAAGGAGGAGACAGGACAAGGCAACAGGAGGAACATACCATAGAAGCCAGAGTGGGAAATGTATACACAGGACATGGGGCCCCAAGAAAGGAAGGTGGTAGATGGGACCCCCATCTCAATAGGGGCTTGTAAGCAAAGGCGGGCCAAAGGGGGTCCCAGAAGTGGGGTTCCTCGTTTGCTGGAGAGACAACTTCATAGGGCTGTGCTGGGGATACAGCTCAGGGGTACGGTCTTGCCCACCACATGTAACTCCCTGAATCATTCCCAGAACCAAACAAAAGAGAAGAGAAAGAAAACTAAAAAGAGCCAGTCTGTACCATATGCTTGTAATCTCAGCTACTCAAAGGGCTGAGGCAGGAAGGTCACAAATTTCAGGGTAGCTTGCCTGGTCATGGAGACGCAGCTCAGTTGGTAGAGAGCTTGCCTAGCATACAGGAAGTCTTGGTTCAATCCCCAGAACAGCATAAACAGGGCATGGTGGTGTACATCTGTCACCCCAGTGCTCCATCAGAGGAGGCAGGAGCTTCAGTTAGATGGGAAGCTACAGACCCTGTTTAGAGTCGGAGGAGAGCGAGAGCCAGACTTGAAAGCAACCAATGATTGGGTGTGAGCGGAGCTAGTGGGCACAGCCAAACTTTCTAATCTTGTAAGTCCTGTGTAAGACACAAAGGGGTGGCTTACCCTTCAATGGGGAGGACAATGTGTGTGTACTGACCAAACAAGGGGGGTGGATGCCCCACTCTTTGTTGGGAAGGACAGCTTGTGGCAGGGCCAGGCTTAGGGAATCTGGTGAGTAGGGCAGGGTTTGCTCACGCTTCGCTGGTGACAGATGAGTTTCTGGACATAGTCTTGGGTGACATATCATAGTCACTGTCTGAACGATAGAGGAAGGACTCTCGGCGCTGGCTGGTGGCTGCCCCAGCATGGAGCACAAGACCGGGGCTCGCCTGTGAGTCCAGGGGGCTGCGGCCAGGGGACGGTGTTGGCCCATTTTCTGCCTCCACACTGCAAGAGACAGAGGGAAGAGGAGTCAGGGGGACTGAGATGGTGCTGGCGAGATTAAGAGGTGTGAAAGAAGCCAAGGAGGTTTGTGGCAGAGATCGGGGAGACAGGCTAGACGTGTGGAGAGACAGCTCAGTTGGTGAAGAACGTGTCACGCAAGTGTGAAAGAGACTTGCATTCAGTCCTTGAAGGTGCCGGCTTTACTTTTATTTTCTACACACGCACACAGCTGGTGTGCTGGCTCCCACCTGTAATCTCAGCACTTAGGAGGCTGAAGCAGCAAGAGCATTGCCACGAATCTGAAGCAAATCTAGGTATATGGCCAAACCCTGTCTAAGGTCAATTAATTTAAAATTTTAAGGGCCACTGAGATGGTCCCCGTCCTCTGATCTCCACTTCAACACCCCTGTACTTTCACCCACACATGTCCCCACCAAGTAAAGAAGAATGCACTAATTATTAAAAACTCAATCTGAAGTTGTCCCAGTAGCTCACAGTCCAAGTGCCTGTACAGAGAACCCAAAGAAAAGCATTGTGGGCTGATGGCATGCTGCTGGCGAAACGTCAGCTCTTAGGAAGGGGATGTGAAGATAAACCTTGGCTCCAGCTTTTAGCAAACAAGGTGACCTTGAGTTCATTGGCAAGACCACACCTTTCAAGAAAGTT
Organism: Arvicola amphibius; assembly: GCF_903992535.2. Lineage (NCBI taxonomy): Eukaryota > Metazoa > Chordata > Mammalia > Rodentia > Cricetidae > Arvicola > Arvicola amphibius. Next base: position 89,608,009 of record NC_052049.1, on the reverse strand, counting down.
TTGGCCAGGCGTTGGTGGCGCACACCTTTCATCCCAGCACTCAAGAGGTTTTCTGAGTTTGATGCCAGCCTGGTCTATAGAGTGAGTCCCAGGACAGAGAAACAGGTTACACAGAGAAACCCTATCTTCAAAAACAAAAACCAAGCAGAAAAGTTTTGTAAAAATGAACTGAGGGGCTGGGTGGTGGCAGCGCAGGCCTTTAATTCCAGCATTTGGGAGGCAGAGGCAGGTGGATCTCTGTTGAGTTCAAGGTCAGCCTGGTCCACAGAGTCAATTCCAAAACAACCAAGGCTACACAGAAAAACCCTGTCTCAAACAAAACAAAACAATCACCTGAGGGACTAGAGGCATGACTCAGCTGTTAAGAAGCATCTGTTGCTCTCGCAGAGGACCTGGGTTTGATTTCCCAGCACCTACATGATCACAACTGTCTGTAACTCCATTTCCAGGGATCTGATGCTCTGTTCTGACCGCTGTAGGCATCAGGCACATACGTGGTACACAGACATACATGCAGGCAAAACACTCATCAGTTAAAAAAATAAGGTTTCTTTTTTTTAAAAAATATTTATTTCTTTATTATGTGTATAGCATTCCCTCCATGTGTGCCCGCAAGCCAGAAGGGGGCGCCAGGTCTCATAGATGGCTGTGAGCCACCATGTGGTTGCTGGGAATTGAACTCAGGACCTCTGGAAGAGCAGTAAGTGCTCTTAACCTCTAAGCCATCTCTCCAGCCCCCAAAATAAGCTTTCTTTAAAGTAAAATCTTGTTGAGAGACTTGGCTGGCTAAATACAGAAAAACCACTGAAAAGACCAAAGGCCAAATCTGGACAAACATGTCCACAATAGCTGTCAGCTACCAAACCCAAACTAACCAAAACAATCCAGCAACTGATGAACTGATATATTCTAGCAAATTCAGACTATGGAATAGTGTACATCGTGAAAAAATGGGTGACTGACACACAAAACTTGAGCGTGTCTTATTTGTTTGTTCATGAACACACACGTGAGTGTGCGCGATGTACATACACAAGTGATCATGCGCTATGGATGCACACATGTGAGCGTGCATGATGGACACACGTGAGTGTACACACGTGATCATGCGCTATGGACGCACACATGTGAGCATACGCTATGAATATACATGTGAGCGTGCCTGACGGACGCACACACGTGAGCGTGTGCTATGGCCCCTGTGGTGGTCCGAGAACAGCTTGAGGGAGTCAGCTCTCCTTCCACCATGTGGGTTCTGAGGATTCACCGCCAGTCTCTTACCTGCTGAGTAACCTTCAGCCTTTCTGCTCAAAGGGATTTTATTAAAATTACAAGGCAGGGATGAGGCGATGATGGCTCAGTGGATACAACAACCGCTGTTCAATCATAAGAAACTGAGTCCCAGTCACTAGCATCCATGTAAAAGCTAGGGGCAGTGGCATGCATCTACAGGGTCTACATGGAGAGTAATAGAAGACACCAGATGTTGACCTCAGACCTCCAGACACGCACACCTGGGCACATGTGCCCATCCACCCCACATACATGATAGAAATACACACAGGAAAGAAAAGGACAAAACTAGAGTATATTCGTGCTACATTATACATGTCAAAACTCACAGAACTAGCCCAACACAATTAAAGCACCAGGGAGGGAGGCTGACGCAGGAGGACAGCAAGTATAAAGTTAGCTGGACCACATACATAGCGAGATCCGAAGGAATCAAAGCCTAGGGAGGTGGTAAGGCACTTGCCTTTGAAGCCCTGGGTTCTACACCTAGCACGGAAATATGAACAGGCCAGTGAGAAGCTGGGGTGGCGGCGGTGGGAAAGAGGCTTACCGCCAAGCTTACACAAAGGTTTGATTCCTAGGACACACACAATGGAGAGGGAACTGACTCCTAAAAGGTGTCCTCTGACCACACACTCCTCAGCATGTGCGTGCCCACACACACACACACACACACACACACACACACACACACGTTTAAAATAAAAATAAAAGCTGAACATAGTAGCACACACCTTTAATTCCAGCATTGGGGAGGCAGAGGCAGGCAGCTCTCTGAGTTCAAGGCCAGCCTGGTCTACAAGTGTGTTTCCAGCCAGCCAGGGCTGCACAGAGAAAGAATGATAAAATAGGAGCCCTGGAGGGAAAACCACAGATGAACTTTTGCCTTTGATGGCAGCGCTCATCTGTGAGTACCTGCTGCACCACGCGCATGGTCTAAGTTGCATGTTTCTCTCGGCTGCATTTCCACAACCAGCGTTTCTGATTTGTATCACATTTTACTTGTTTATTGTGTGTCAGAGTGTTGGTGCCACGCGGTTGGGAGGTCCAAGGCCTTGCACTCTTCTACCGTGGAGCTCAGTGGCAAGTCTCTACCCACTGAGCCATCTGACCCTCCCTCCTCATACCCTTGCTGTCTGCCTCTCCTGTGAAAATGCCCTGTATATACTGACCCACTTACTTCTGCACCATTTGTTGAGGTGGGGCCTGGTGAAATCCCAAAGAACACGAAACCTGAGTGTCACTGGGTACCTAGGGGCCTAGCTGCCTGATAACCATATCCTGAGTTTGCTCCCACTGAGGACCTTGGCCCTCTACACAGGAGCTTAGGCTGCCGTTTAGGGAGGATGAGCCCCACACAGACCTGAGAGGGCTCTCAGCTGACATCCTGGTGGCAGATCTGCCTGCCCCCAGGGAAGCAGTGAACGTCAGTGGGAGCTCATGGGCCTTGTGGTAAGCAGATGGTCCCTTGGGCACTGTTGTTTGTGCTTCAGGCCTGAACATCCCCTGAGTTGAGGGCGGGTGTGGGGAACTGAAGCCTGGGGTGACACAAGGGGTCAGCTGATCCTAGACTGAAGCCAAGCATAGAGACCTCAGTGTAATCCCTGGGACTTACATCCTGGAGGAAGAGAAGTAACTCAACAGCTGCCCTCTAACCTCCACGTGGGTACCGTCATACACATGCCCATGCACATCACACACACACACAAAATACATACAAATGTAAGGAAAAAAGACCCCTGCCTCTCCTGTCCAAAGTCAGCCAAAGTCTCAACAGAAGGCAAATTCACAAGCTACATGGAGGAGGGGCGGAGGCTGGCACTAGAGCCCCCGGCCTGGTCAGCACGGGTACAGTGACCTACACTAGACTCTCACTTCAATCTCAAGAGGCAACATAGTCAAGTACTGACCACAGGGAGACCTAAGTCTGGACTGCCAGCAGCAGCCCTGGGGGACGAGACAGGTCCAGCAGCAGTGCACAGCTGACAGACTGGCCTGGGAAGGTGAAGATGGGATTCCTGGGTCTCCCTGGCCACGTAGTCTTGGCCAATCAGGGAGCTTTAGGTTCCGTAACTGACCCTGTCTCAGGAAAGTAAGGTGAAGGTTTAATCCCCAGGACCCAAGCAGTGGGAAGAGAAAATGGACACCAGAGAGTTGTCCTGCAACCCCTGCATGTATCACCCCAAGAAATTAGATAAATAAATACAGTGATAAAAGAGAAGCCAAACACAAACAAATGCTATTAAGTGCCCCCATGCTAGGCGCTAAATATGCCCCCATATGTATTAGTGCCCCATTTTCCGGGCCAAAACCAGCCAAACAAACAAAACCCTGACAATGGCCAGGCAGTGGTGGCGCACAACTTTAATCCCCATACTCGGGAGACAGAGGCAGGCAGATCTCTGTGAGTTCGAGGATAGCCTGGTCTACAAGAGCTAGTTCCGGGACAGGCTCCAAAGCTACAGAGAAAAACCAAAGCGAAAAAACAAGAACCTGACGATGAGGAGGTCAGAGAGGATAAGCAGGGCTGGGCCTGGCTCAGGGGTGAGGTACTGCCTGGCGCTCAGCTCACAAAGACCCGGGTTCAAGGTCATCCTCAGCTACACAGCAAATTAGAGGCCAGCTTGACTACTAAACAAGCAAACAGAAGGGCTAAATAAGTTGGTCAGGAGTGGCTTTGAACCTGGGGCTGCTGGGCTCTGCACTCTGGGGGCAGAAACAGAGGCCCAGCCTGTGGCCTTCCAGGGTCCTTGCCTGTCTCCACCTGATTGCCTCAAAGGAGGTGCCAGAAAGCGTCCATGGAAAGGACTGGTTTGCTCTGTGAAGGTCACACGGAGGCTGAGTGTCGCTCTGGCAAATGTCTGAAGCGGGCTCACAGTGCCAGGTGCCACTGATGTTTGTGGGACTGGGTGTCAAGACGTGGAGCATGTGATTGTGTGTCCACACTTGTCATGCAGAGGTACGCATGAGGGGGAGGGGCGGGTGTCCCAACTGCCCAGGTGTCTGTCCATCTCCATGTTCCTGTGACCTCATGAGAATGTACCACAAAAACACTATGGCTGTCCCTGACCCAAGTGGTTATGAAGTGGGGGAGGGGGGAGTCTTTCCTGCCTGCAGGAATGTGTATACAAGAGGCGACAGTGTCTTTCTGGGAAGCAAGGTGTATACCAGGCTGTTCTGAAGGTATTAGCATCTGTGTTCACCTGTCATGGTTATGGGTCCCTTGCGGGTTCTCTCCTTGACTACCTGGAGACCCCAGTCACGTCTAGAACAGCAAATACCCGTGACCTGGCTTAACCCAAATGTGGGTGTGGCCACGTGTGTTCTCACTGGACACGGGTGTCTGTGTCCATCAAGGTGTCTGACCAGACTGTGCAGCGAGGCATGGAGGACTTCCCAACTTAAAGGTCACTTCCTGGCCGCAGCTCTACCCATCCAGTTCAAAATGCCCTCTAGGTTCTCAGGCACCTTCCCCCACACGCCAGGGCTTGGCCTGCAGTCTGACAGCCCCAGCTCAGGGGAGTTGTGTGGAGAAACCATGTAAGGCCTTAGGGACCTGGCTCTTGGCCAATGACTTGGGAATGGAGCCCAGGTGCCAGGCTGGACACCCACGTTTGCTGCCGGGGAGAGTGCTAGACACTCAGGTTGAGGGGAATGGAAAGTGCCACTGAACCCCAACCTTGAGTAGACAGGTTGAGCTGGAAACTAGCACCCAGTGTTGGAGCCCAACCATCAGCAGGCACCCACATTTTTAAGGCTAGGGCAGGGGCCAGGGTCCCTTGCTAGATGTGGGAAGTTTCTTAGGGGATTCCCCAGAAGCTGGCTACTCTAAAAGGGTCCTCTTTTCCCAAACATGCAACAACACCTTCAAGTCACAAAGAAAGGCAACTGGCTGCAGGCCACCCACCTGACACATCTGCGGGGAGGGTGTCGAAGAGTGTCCTCCTCGCTGAAGGAGAAGTGGGTCAGTGACTCTGGTCCCAGGGGCAATGCCAAGGCCGGGGGTCGGGGCCGGGCTCGGGGTGCTGCACTGGAGCGCATGGGAGCCAAGCGCCGTCGGGGCCGGCATTGGGGACCGGCAGCTGCACAGCGGGTGTGCGGCGCTGCACGCCAGGCCTTAGGCGCCAGCGATCGCCGGCACCGCCTCCACACTTGTCGTGTCCTAGCCCCTGGCACCACCCCTGTGGCCCCCCAAGGGACACGATCCCGGTGCTCGCGTCCTCCTCACGCGTGTGTGTCCATAGCGCCTGCCTCCCTCTTGCAGAAGGGCCCTGTGAAACTGAGCACCCACTTCCCGCCGGTCCCTCCCCGGGCTTTAGGGACGCCCGGGGCTCCGGTTTCCCCGGCTCCTAGCCCACGGCCCTCCCCTCTGCCCCGGCCCCGCCTTCCACCCCTCCCCGGCCTGACGTCGAGCAGTGCCACCTCTAGGTCTCAGATCGCCACCATGCGCCCGCGGGGGAACCAGACACACCCCAGAGGCGAGAGCACGGCTGGGTGATCAAGACCCTAAGGAGGGACTAGGTGACAGATGCTGGGAGGTGGAGCTGGGCAGTGGAGGGACACACACACACACACACACACACACACAAAACAGAACAGGCACAGACAAACCCAAGACACACTTATGTCCCCTCCACACCTTGCCCCATCCCTAAGGTCAGGCCTCTCCTCTTCTTTCCCCGGCCCACTTCTTGCCCAGTGCCCAGAGTGGCTTCCAAAAGTCTCTGTCCTAAGTAAGTATATATAGAGAACAGAGGACCGTGTCAGCCGGGAGGAGACCCAGCAAAAACCTGGGCCGATCTCCAGGCTACCACGAAGTTCAGTTTCCAGGAGAAAGGGATGTTTGGAAGGCACACCGGATGTGGTTTCTAGGCCTGGCTCCCTCAGGCTTCCTGTCCCCACAGCCCATCACATTCTGGTCAAGCAACCATCCATCCCTCATGGCACGAGGTGGTATCACTACCAAATAAGACCCGGGGGAGGGACTAGGTCACACGCTGGGAGGCAGAGCTAGGGAGAAGAGGGACACAAGACAAACCCAGCCACATAAGGCAACAAAATAACGTCATTCAACAGACAGATAGTGGCTAGAAGAACTCAACACCAACTTGTTCCCAAGTGTGGTAGCTCATGCCTGCAACTCTAGCAATCTTGAGTCAGCCTGGGCTATAGAGCAGGACTTTATCTCAAAAGCCACAGCTCAGCTAGTAGAGTGCCTGCCTAACACACACAAAGGGTTCGGCCTGAACCTGCATGGTGTGCTGTGACTATAACCCTAGTGTTCAGGAGTGGCGGGAGGATCGGAAGTTCAAGGCCATCCTTGGCTGTACAGTGAGCTGGAAATACAGTGAGCTGGAAGCTAGCCTGGGTTACAGGAGCCTGCGTCTCAAAACAAGGTCCAAAAACACAATACCACATCTGGAGCCAAGGCTTGGTAGTTAAAAGTACTGGCGGCTCTTCCTGGAGACCTGGGACTAGATGCCCAGTATCTACATGAAGGCTCACAAGCATCTGTAGGGACCCCAGTGTCATTGGCTGGTCTCCACAGGCACCAGGCACACAGGGTGCACATGCAGGCAAAACTCTCTCTCTCTCTCTCTCTCTCTCTCTCTCACACACACACACACCACACACACACACACACACACACACACAAAGATTTAAAATTAAAAATAAAAATAAAGCTAAATTTAAAAAAAGACAAAATCAAAGAAAGAAAGAAAAGAGATGGACAGGGTGGCACACACTTTTAATTCCAGCCTGGTCTCCATAGTGAGTTACAGGGTAGTCAGAACTGAGCAGCCAGACTGAATGTGGTTCCCGGCACCCACACTGGCCCTCACAACTGCTTCTGACTCCAGATCCAGGGGACCCAGCTTTCTCTTCTGGCTTCCACAGGCCCCTGAACTCGAGTAGACACATATAAGCACATAATCCTATGTTATGTTTATGTGTGTGTGAGTGAATAAACCATTGAATACAGGGCTTTGGTCCTATGTAGCTGGCGGTACCTGTGTTTGTGAGCCCCCAGTGTGTGATGTGGTATTTGGGAACTGAACCTCAGCAAGTGCTCTTAACCTCTGAGCCATCTCTCCAGCCCCTAAAAAAGAAAAGAACACAAGTCCCAGGGTCACACCGGATGCTGGGCTGGCCTCAAGTCCCCCAAGGCATAACCACAGCTTCAAGTAGGCGCAGGAAGTGAAAGACCCTGCGTTTATTGAGCACCTACAGTATGCCCTATCAGATTTCTCCACAGCAACCCTGGAGGGCAAGATGATTTTTATCTCTACCTCACACGGAAGAGGAAAAGCGAGGCTGCAGCAAGCCCCCTCCCCAAGCCCAACAGATGGTCATGCTGGTGAGCGCAGAAGGGCCTCGAACCCGTGGCTAGAGCGGCGCGCACTCACCCGGCCCACGCCTGCCGGCCCCAGTCTTGCACGCTACCACGGAAGAGCCGCAGGCGTCTGTGGGGCGTGGAGGATGTGTTGCTGAAGAACGCGGAGGCTGCGGAGGGCCCGGGCAGGAACGCGTCGTCCTCGGCCGCCGCCTCCAGGCAGGCCGCCGCGCGCGGCTCAGGGATGCGGCCCCAGCCCCGCCGCGCCATGCGCCTCCCGCAGCCTCGGCCCTTCCGGCTGCGCTCGGGCCGCCCTCGGGGCGGGGCCGGCCGGGGCGCCTCAGACCTCAGGAAGCCCAACCACCTTCCTCCAAGGCGCGCCGCCCTGAGTAGCCACAGACCCCTCAGTGTCCCCCTTTTCCTAGCACTGCCACTGTTTTCTGAGACATCCCACTCCCAAAGACCGGTGCACACCAGAATTCTCAAAGTGCACCCACAAATCCGGGTGGTGCTCTGAGAGCCCACGGAGGTCCCTCTGACACCAAGTCCACTGACACGAGCCTCTATTTACTCATTTTTTGGGGGGCAGCGCTAAAACTGGTTCTCACTGTGTAGTTCTGACTGGCTAAGAACTATGAGACCAGGTTGGCCTCGAACTCACGGAGTCCCTTCCAAATCCCAGGATTAAAGGTGTAGGCCACCATGGGCAGCTGGCAGCCTAGATTTTCCAAAACTCTCCCAAAGCGTGCACAGACACCGTCCCCAGCACCCTTGACTCACCTCCCACAGGCGAAGGCAATGTCCACAAGCCAACTGGAGCCCCCAAATCCTAGAGTCACCTATGGCAGAAAATGTTTCCATACTCCCTCACATGTCTCTCCACCCTGGAGTGGCTCCACAGCATCCTACAATGTCCCCCTAAAGTACTGAGACCCCCAACATAAGCTTAGCGGTATCTCCAGACACAAGGCACGGGTGCAAACCATGGTGATACTACCAAGGGGTGAGGGATCCCAAAACGCCGGGGGTGTAAGTAGGTTAATCCACGGCTCTTGGACCAGTCCTAGATTTTAATTCTTACTTTATATTATTTCTTCATTGTTCATTGTTTTATTATTGTGTGTGTGCATTCCCACTTGCGAGAATACAAACATGCACGCATGACATAGTACACATGCGGAGAGCAAAAGCCTCCTTTGGACAGCTTCCAGGAGTCCCGGGGGTGGGACTCAGGGCATAAGACTTAGCAGCAACCGTCTTTGCCTGCTGAGCCACTTCACTGGCCCCAGTCCCAAACTGTAGGTCATAATCTGATAATACATCTACGATCTTGGAAATGCCTCCTAGTGCCACCTATAGCTCACAAGACGTCCCTAAACAGTCTCATGCAGTCCACGCTGACCTTAAACTTGCTATGTGGCAGTCTGAGTTTAAACTCCTAGTCCCCCTGCTTCCACCTCCTCTAGTCTGGGATTCCAGGCATGAGACACCATGCCCACTGTGTTCGGTGCTGTGGATGGAAGCTGGGATTCAGGCTGTGCAAGCATTCTATCAGTTGAGCCACACCCATAGTATTCTTTCTACCTCCTAAGAACCCTAGACAGCCAGGCATCCTGGCTCACACCTTGAATCTCAGCACTCTGGAGACAGAAGCTGGCAGATCTGTATGAGTTCAAGGTCAGCCTGGTCTAATATAGCAAGTTCCAGACCAGCCAGGGCTGTATAATAAGGCCCTATGCCAACAGAGAGACAAAGAGACGGAGAGACAGAGAGAGACAGACAGAGAGAGCACTACCCTAGATAGAAGCACAGACCATCGTAGCCCCTGTACATGTCTAAGGCACCATCAAGTCCTGCTCACCCTACTTTGTGACTGGGTCCCCCAAAGTTCACAAGGTAACCCCAAGAATCCAACCTGCTCCTAGAGGCAGGCCCAGAGCGTGACCATCTGGGATCCCAGATATGACTGCACATGCGCACTGTGACCCAGTGGGCCCAGGTAAAGCCCTTTTGGTGACGAAAACCATCAGAGGGTGGAAGACAGAACACAGCCAGCCAGCTGCTGAAACCACCCCAGCTTCCCTGCCCTTCAGGAGCTCAGGCTGGCTGCAAACTCGAAACACAACTGCTTTGGCTTCTTGGGTGTTGACATTATGCCTCATCGTGCAAGAAGTTTGCTCTATATCAGAAAAGAGAAGGGAGTCTTTGTGTCCGGAGTTATGAGGACCGGTGCCACAGGGCCCAGAGACTGACGAAGGTGAAGCTGGGGCCTAGCTTAACCACCACTTTATCCACTTGGCTTGAAATCACTTCCACAGAGCATCGGTTTGTTCAACTGTAAAGCGGGTACAGGGCTAAGCACAGCTGGTGGAGTGCGTGCTTAGCACACACAGCCCTGGGTTCCACCCCAGGTCAGCCCGGGGACTCCTGAGGCAGACAGAAGAACTGCCATATTAAACTGCTTAGTGAGTTCCAGGACAGCCTGGGCTACATGGTTCAGAAGACCCAGGAACTTTTGGATGTAGTGTGGACTCACTCAATAGCTACAGCTGCTATTATCTGAGAAAATGTTTGACGTTTCACGGTGCAAGCCGAGGGCGACAGCATAGTGGCAGGGATGGTCACAGCTAGTACCTGGCCCTTTCTTCCTTTTTTGGTTTTTCGAGACAGGGTTTCTCTGTGTTGTCCTGGCTGTCCTGGAATTCGCTCTGTAAACCAGGCTGGCCTCAAACTCACAGAGATCTGCCTACCCCAGCCTACCAAGTGCTGGAATAAAGGGTGAGTGCCATCACCACCCCACACAGCTGGCCCTTTCTGTACCCCGTGTGCATCCAGCACTTCCTGGTGTGATGCCAAACACACAAGAGCAGATGAGAGGGCTCACTGGGTAAAGGAGCTTGCTGCCAAGCCTGACAAACTAGGTTTGATCTCCAGAACCCACGTGGTAGAAGGTGAGGCCTGACGGTAAAAAATTAACACCATGGGCTGGAGAGATGGCTCAGAGGTTAAGAGCATTGCCTGCTCTTCCAAAGGTCCTGAGTTCAATTCCCAGCAACCACATGGTGGTTCACAACCATCTGTAAAGAGGTCTGGTGCCCTCTTCTGGCGTACAGGCATACATGGAGGCAGAATGTTGTACACATAATAAATAAATAAATATTAAAAAAAAATTAACACCATGTCAGTGCTGTCCCACGTGCATGTCCACGCAGAAGCCGGTGATCCCCATGTCAGTGCTATACCACTTGCATGCCCATGCAGAAGCCAGTGATCCCCATGTCGGTGCTGTCCCATGCGCATGCCCACGCAGTAACTGGCGCACGCCTTTGATCTCAGCACTGGGGAGGTAGAGGCAGGCAGATCTCTGTGAGTTCAAAGCGAGCCTGGTCTACAAACAAAGGCTGGGGGGGCGGGAGGGAGTTTTTAAGGGAGATAATATATTTAAGAGTACTTCAAGGTCACATGACCTGCCAGTCTTTTGTCTTTTTTGAATTGAGACATACATTTTTTTACTTTTGGGCAAAGTTTTATGTTTTCTATGAGGTTTAAGTGTGAAGAGTGTGTGTGTGCACATGGGCACGCATTTGCATGTGTGTACACATGTGTGCATGCACTTTGAGCCCACACATAACTGTATATTCCACATCTGATTTTGTTTTGGCTTTTGCACAGCCTGTCACTGCTGAGTGGTAATGAATACTTAAGTCTCACTAAACTCCACCATGGTGTTGTATCCTCTCTACTTCCTTCCTATCCAAACAAAATCTATCACAAGCTGAACTGCACGGTTTCAAAATACATTGCAACTTCTGAGCTGCTCACTGCTCAAGCCGCAGTCACTCCAATACATCATGCTTTTCCTTTTCAGACTTTTGACACCAGTTCCTTTCAAAAGAAAGAAGGAAGGAAGGAAGGAAGGGAGGAAGGAAGGAAGGAAGGAAGGAAGATACCATGCTGCTGTATAGACGCAATCAGAACGTCATAGGCCACAGTGGTGGTAGGGGCGTACAACTTGATTCTGACCTAGGGATGTTACTCAGTGGCCGAGCACTTGCCTAGCATGTGTGAGGCCCTGGGTTTCATCCCCGTGTGGTAAAATAAATAAAGAAAATAAGCTTCATTTTTTAAACCTGAATACAGAAACCCCCAGAAAGAAGCAGTCTTCCTTCTCTCCAGATGTGGGGTCACATTGCTGCAAACTTGGGTTTCCCACCCCTGGCCCTACTGACACTTGGGGCTTAAGGTGACCTTTATCGTTCTGGGCGACTGTCCTGTGTAGCAACAGACACAGCCCCTTGTCTTACCCACTAGAGGTCAGTAGCACACTGTCTGTGACAGCTGAAATATGTCCAGCCTTGGCCACAGTTCCTTGAAAGGCGAGAAGAATGACCTTAGGTTTGAGAATTCCTGCCCTAGTCGGTCTGCGACCTAGGAAAGTTCCAGTTCAAACCAGAAGCAGGGCTCACTGGCTAACATTCCTCTGCAGTCTGTTGTAGTTACAATGTGTTGTTTAGAAAGTCCTTGGTGGAGGCTTGTTAGCTTCCGTTTCTTTTCTCTTTCTTTCTTTCTTTCTTTCTCGGGCGGTGGTGGCGCACGCCTTTAATCCCAGCACTCGGGAGGCAGAGGCAGGTGGATCTCTGTGAGTTCGAGACCAGCCTGGTCTACAAGAGCTAGTTCCAGGACAGGCTCTAAAAAAGCTACAGAGAAACCCTGTCTCGAAAAACAAAAAAAAAAAAAAACAAAAAAAAAAACCAAATCTTTCTTTCTTTCTTTCTTCCTTCCTTCCTTCCTTCCTTCTTTCCTTCTTTCTTTCTTTGTTGTTGTTGGTTTTTTTTTTTTTTTTTTTTTTTGAGACAGGGTTTCTCTGTGTAACCTTAGATGTCCTGGTACTCACTCTGTAGACCTGGCTTTGAACTCACAGAGATTCACCTGCCTCCTAAGTGCTGGGATTAAAGATGTGTGCCAACACTGCCCAGCTATAAGAAAGGCGGTGGTGGGTTCTTTTTTTAAAAGATGTACTTAATGTGCATTTGTGTTTTGCCTGTATATATATACTCAGTGAGATGCGAGGGTGTCAGGTCCCCAGGAACTGGAGTTACAGAAAATTGTGAGCTGTCATGTGGGTGCTTGGAATTGAACCCTGGTCCTTTCAGAAGAACAGTCAGTGCTCTTAACTGCTGAGCCATCTCTCCAGTCACTCCCCTACCCCTTGGTGGTGGGTTCTTATTAGGACTATCTTAGAGACACAAAAACCAGAGGCCAGAAAGGGCCAGAAAGGGCAAGTCACTTGGACAGGGATATCTAGCCTAGAAGAAATAGAGCTGGAATATATATATATATATATATATATATATATATATATATATATATATATATAATGTCTAGAGAGGATTGCCTAGATGTACATGCTGATGATAACCTCTGAGGCCAGCTGTCAGACCCCTGGAACAGAGCTGCATTGTGGGTGCTGGAAACTGAATCTGGGTCCTCTGCAAGAGCAACCAGTGCTGTTAGCTGCTGAGCCGCCTCTCCAGACCCCTAGGGCTGGAGTTCCAAAAATAAAAATAAATTTATTTTAATTTCTTAAAATTTATTTCATTCTTGCCAGGTATGATAGTGGACACCTTTGATCTCAGGAGAGGCAGAGGCCGGTGGATCTCTGAGTTTGAGGTTAGCCTGTTTACAAAGAGAGTTCCCGAAAGTAGTCAGGGCTACAAAAGAGAAAGTCTGTCTCTGAAAACAAAAATACAAAATTATTTTCTTTTTAATGATGTGTGTTGTGTGTGTATCTTTGGGTGGATATGTATTCGTGAGAGCAGGTCAGAGGCTGGAAGAGGGTGCCGCATCTCCGGGGGCTCTGGTCACAGCTCAGAGGCTGGAAGAGGGTGCCACATTTCCTGGGGCTCTGGTCACAGCTCAGAGGCTGGAAGAGGGTGCCGCATCTCCGGGGGCTCTGGTCACAGGCAGTTGGGAGCCTGTGCTGGGAACTGGACTTGGGGCTCTAACTGGACTTGTGCTCTAACTGCAGAGTATGTCTCCAGGTCCTGGAATGTTTGTTTGTGTGCTTGAGACAGGTTTTCATGTAGCCCAAGCTGGCCCAGAACTGACTGTACTGTAGGAACTGAGACCTTGAATGTCTGAATCTCCTGCCTCCACATCAGGGGTTACAGGTGGCACCACCATGCCTGGTTCATGCGGTGCTGGGCTACAAGTTCAAGTCTTATGCATTCAAGCAAGCACTCTACCAATTGAGCTAGAATCCCAGCTTCTTCTTTGTTTTTAAGATTTTTTTGCTTTTTTTGCCTACATTTATGTATGTGCACTATGTGTTTCCAGTGCCCACAGATGCCAGAAAGGGTACCGAATCCCCTGCTGATCCAAAGGACCCAGGTTCAACTCCCAACAACCACACGGTGGCTCCCAACCATTTGTAACTCCAGTTCCAGGGGATCTAGTGTCTTCTTCTGGCCCAGGCAGGCACTAGGAATGCTCATGGTGCACACACATGCATGCAGATGAAAACACCCATACATATGAAAATAAAAATTAAAAGATTGTATCATTCTTCCAGTCTCAGCCTCCAGAGTGCTTATGGTGTGTCTGCCCCACTCAACTATAGCCCCTTCCCAGGGCGCCACTCCCACTCAGGACCTAGGAGCCGCCTGTTTGCTGTCCTTTCCCTCTGCCACCGAACACACCCACACCACATCTTCTCTAGGTCTCTACCCAGATGTCACCTCTGCAGAGGATTCCTCTGTGCTTCCTGCCCCACATGTCATCTACAGTTATCTGATGGCTTTGTTATTTCTGCTCAACCACTCTCTGAGAACTCCAGACAGCAAAACTTTTGTTTTTGTTTGTTTTTTGAGACAGGGTTTCTCTGTGTAGCCCTTGCTGTCCTACAACTTGCTCTATAGACCAGGCTGGCCTCGAATCCACAGAGATCCACCTGTGCTGCTTCCCAAGTGCTGGGATTAGAGGTGTGAACCACCACGCCTAGCTCTCTTTTTTCTTTTTTGAAACAGGGTCTTATGTACCAGGCTGGCCTGGAACTCACTACATGGCAGTGATGACAGGCGTGTTTCCTGGGGCTAGGGATGAACGGGGGTTTCTGGAGTGCTACACGAGCGAGCACTCCATCAACTGAGCGCAGACGGCAGCAACTCTGAGTCAAAGCCTTAGCGGCACATGCCTAAGAAGACGGTTCCTGACACATGAGGAAGCTGAGGACATCAAGCAAGGGAGGGGGACAGGGTGGTTGCATTTGATTTCTTTCATACCAAGAGACTCGAGCCGCAAGCCAGGGGCCTGAATTCAGTTCCTCGGACACACGTGGGAGGGGAGAACCAGTCCCCACAAGTGTGTCCTCTAACCTCCACATGCTTGTCACGGTGCCCCGCACCTCCCTCAACACAAAATAAACCTAAATAAATGTAATAAAAGAAGTAAAATCAGCTGGAGAGATGGCCTAGCAGTTAAGAGCACTCTGGTTCTTACAGAGGACCCAGGTTCGATTCCCAGCACCCACAGGTCACTAAACTACTTGAACTCCAGTTCCAGAGGATCTGATGTGCTCTTGTGACCTCTGAACACACAGCACATACATGGTATACAGACATAAGATTCAAGAAAAACAACCATATACATCAAAAATACAAATAACTAAAATATTTTTTATTTTTGTGAATACTTTTTAATATTTATTTTTTATTTATTATGTATACAGTATTCTACCTATGTGTATGCCTGCAGGCCAGAAGAGGGCACCAGACCCCATTACAGATGGTTGTGAGTTACCATGTGGTTGCTGGGAATTGAACTCAGGACCTTTGGAAGAGCAGGTAATGCTCTTAACCTCTGAGCCACCTCTCCAGCCCCTAAGATATTTTTTAATGATTTATTTATCTTAGGTGTATTGGTGTTCTTGCAGCATGTCTGGCTGTGTGATGTCTGTCTGTCTGTGTGAGGGTGTCGGATCTCTTGGAATGGAGAGTTAAAGGGGAGGAGGAGAAACGGTCCTAGGCCCAAGGCAAATATTATATGAGCTGCTATGTAGGTGCTGGAAGAGGAGTCAGTGCTTTTTTTTGTCTTTTTGTTTTTTCGAGACAGGGTTCCTCTGTGTCTAACAATCCTGGCTGTCCTGGAACTTGCTTTGCAGATCAGACTGGCATCAGACACACAGAGACCTGCTTACCTCTGTCTCCTGAGTGCTGGGATTAAAGGTGTGTGTCACCACATCAGGCAAGAGAGACTCTGCAGCTGGGAGGGACTTCTCTTTTGACTGATACCATTTGAGGAAATGCTTTTTCCAAAGAATCCTTGGCTGCCCAGGCCCTGTATCGTTAGACCACAGGCCCGGGGTAGGCTTTTCTTACTCATTCTAGCTCTGTCTGATGAGAGAAAGAGGCACAAGGCCTGGGCTGGAGTTCAGTGGGTAGCACACTTACCTAGGACCCCTTTAACCCTGGGCTCTACCTCCAGCACCAAGTGAGGGGGACACAGTGATCTGTACTTGTAATCTCAAGCACTTAGGAAATGAAGGCAGAATCATCTGGAGTTTAAAGCTATCCTGAGCTACACAAGAAACCATTTCAAAAAACAATAGCAGGGAGGCCAGGCGTGATGACACACGCCTTTAATCTCAGCAGTCAGGAGACAGAGGCAGGCAGATCTCTGAGTCCAAAGCCAGCCGGGTCTACAGAATGAGTTAGTTATAGGACGGCTAGGGCTATGCAGAAAACCAAAAACTCAAAACAAACAAACAACAGCCAACAACAGCAGAGGATGAAGATGTGGCTTCCGGAGGAGAGCACTCTCTGTGCAAGCATGAGGACTTGAGTTCAAATCTCACACTCACGCAGAAGCCAGGCCTGTAACCCAGTGGTGGGGGCCTGTCCTTGGGCAGTCCCTGAAAGTCAGTGAACTGGAGAGTCTACTGGTCAGCTAATCCAGCAACAACATAAGGCCCCAGGATCCACCCTGTCTCAAGGGAAGAAAGCAGGAGAGCAGTGTCCTCCTCTGGCCTCTGTAGGAGGAGCACACACAGACACCACGCACATCCCAGTGTTTGATTTCCAGCACCCTCACAGGGACTTCCAACCGTCTGCAACTCTGCTGTAACACCTTCTTCCGGCCTCCATGGGCACAACATGCATGTGCAACGCAGACATGCATACAGGCAAAACAGCCATACACATGAGATAAAGAAAAAGAAAAAATGTTTAAAGAAAGAAATCCGTCAGGGGCAACAGCTTGTAATCTCTGAACCAGAAGGGGTGGAGGCCGGGGAGACACTGCCTCCCAAAAATCAGGTCACCCAGCTGTGGGGGCACAAACCTCTGAGGTCAGCCTGGCCTACGACAGACATACAAACAAAAATAGATGGCTTTAGAAGAACTAAAACTGAAGGTAGCTGTGACTGCCACTCACACAGACACACCTGTGTGGGAGCTGGTCAGCAGCCAAGCTGGTTCATTGGAGGATTCCATGCTAAAAGCAAGGTGGGACTAGAGACAGACTTAGCGGCTAAGAACATCTGGTCTTGAAGGCTTGGGTCTGGCTCCTAACATCCCCACTGGGCAGGTCAAGCTCCTCTTACTCCAGCTGGGGGATCTGACAATCCTCTTCTGATACTTGAAGGCACCTACGTACACCTAGTACACACACACACACACACACACTTAGGTCCATACACATGAAATAAAATAAGTCTTTTTGTCTGCCAAGATACCTCAGTGTGTAAAAACACTTGCCACAGAGGGTTATGAACCCAGTGTCCTCCACAGAACTCATGATGGAAGGAGGGAACCAACTCCTTAAATTTGTCCTATGACCTCCACATTTGCACTGTGCCCAAAGTCACACAAGAAAAAGCAAATATATTATTAATAATTAATAAGTATAAATAATAATTAATGGGGTTTTTTTAAGTTTTTTTGAAACAGGGTTTCTCTGTAGCTTTGGAGCCTATCCTGGAACTAGTTCTTGTAGAGCAGGCTGGCATTGAACTCACAAAGATCCGCCTGCCTCTGCCTCCCAAGTGCTGGTTTTAAAGGTGTGCGCCACCGCTTGAAAAGATACGTTTATTTATTATGTATCATGTTCTGCCTTCATGCCAAAAGAGGTCACCAGATCTCATTATAGGTGGTTTGAGCCACCATGTGGTAGCTGGGAATTGAACTCAGGACCTCTGAAAGAGCAGCCAATGCTCTTAACCACTGAGCCATCTGAACAGCCCAGGGTTTTTGTTTTTTGAGACATGGTCTCATTGTGTAGTCCTGGCTGTCCTGTAACTCACTCTGTAGACCAGGCTGGCCTCAAACTCACAGAGATCCACCTACTTCTGCTTCCCAAGTCCTGGGGTTAGAGGTGTGCATCACCATGTTCAACCATACACACAATAATAAATACAATAAAAAAGGAAGAGCGTAATAGAGCAACGTGCTCAACACTGACCCCTGTTTCCACGTGCACACACATGCATGCACCACACATATAAAATAAGACAGGGCCTGTAAGACTGCTCAGTGGGTAAAGGAGCTTGCGTCCCAGCCTGAGGATGCGTCCTGGCACTCAGGTGATAAACTGAGAGAACCAACTGTTGCAAGTTGTCTTCTGGCTGTCACTTGAATGCTCAAACACATACATGCGCATGCACACACGCACAGGGTTATGGACCCAATGTTATCCACAGAACTCATGATCGAAGGAGGGAACCAACTCCTTAAAGTTGTCTTATGACCTCCACATTTGCACTGTGCCCAAAGTCATACCCAGATCACACACAATAAAAAAATATATTATATATAATAAAAATCTTATATAAAATGTAATACACGCCGGGTGGTGGTGGCGCACGCCTTTAATCCCAGCACTTGGGAGGCAGAGGCAGGTGGATCTCTGTGAGTTTGAGGCCAGACTGGTCTACAGAGTGAATTCAGGAAATCCAGGGCTGTTACACAGAGAAACCCTGTCTCGAAAAACAAAACAAAAGCAACACACCAAAACTAAGGCTCAGAGAGAAACAGCCCTTGTTTCTAGATCACAAAGGGAAGACACCATTCAAATCTCCCTGAAGTACTGGAGCGGAGACCTGGTTCTGTCTGTAACTTCAATCCTGTTTCTCTGGGACCTTGGCCACCTCTGTCTGGGAAGAAGCTCTCAGAGATGGCTCAGGGGTGAAGAGGTGGTACTCGTCTTGCAGAGAAAAGGAGACTGAATCTCAGCACCCTCTGGGGATTGCACGCCAGGGGATCCCACGCCCCTGACCTCTGTGGGCACCTGCACTAACATGCATATACCCTACCTCCCAACACATAGAATCTAAAAAATTCAAACACCCAGGCATGGTACCATACACCTGTAATCCACCACTCAGGAGGCAGAGCAGAGGCAGAAGTATCTCCATGAGTTCAAGTCCAGCTGGGTCTACACAGCCAGCTCTAGAACAGCCAGGACTACACAGAGAGACACTGTCTCAAAAAGTAAAAAACAAAAACAACAAAAGGCAGGCACAGTGATTCAGGCCTTCAGTCCCTGAACTCCCAAGGGCGGAGGCAGGTGGGTCTCTTAGAGTTTAAGGCCAGCTTGGTATTAACAGTGAGTTCCAGGACAGCCAGAGCTACATAGTGAGAACCTGCCTCCCCCTCCAAAAAATAAAAGGTGGGCAGCCAAGGAGGTTGCAAGCTGTACCGAAGAGGTTGGAGTCAGGACTCTGGTGCTTGCTGGGACCCAGGCTCAGAGGCAGGACAGGCTGGGAATTGTTCCTGGGCCAGCTTTTCTTTCAAGACTGTCGGCCAAGAGGCTGTTCCTGTTGCAGTGGCCTAAGGCGCGTGGAATTAGGGGACACAACCCTGTCCCAGCCTGCGGTTGGCCAGTCTGGCGCCCAGCTCCCCGAGGCTTTCAAAAGGCATGAAATGATAATGAGAGTCATCGCTGCACGTCTCTCACAGTCCAGCAGAGGGCGCTCCGAGAGCCCAGCTCCCAGCTCTGGGCTAGGCCTGTGGGCGCGCAGCAGGGAACACAAGGGCAGAGGACCCCAATGGAAACAGACATCACCCACAAGAGAGATACCAGCCTGGTTGTGTGCACATGCCTCGTTGGGAGCCAGAAAGAGTTCCTCTGGAGGAGAGAAAGTGGGAAGGTCCAATGTGTGGTAAGAGGCCAACCCAGTGCCCCCTCTCTCCCCTGCCTCTGCCTCTCCTCTCCATCTGTCTTTTGACAGATAGCAGTGGGAATGTGACTCAGCCCCAGAGGCCGCGCCAGGAGTGCCGTCTCGCGCACCCTCCGCCAGATCTGAGGACCTAGTGCAGACAACACCTCGAAGAGGAAAAGTGCCTCTCTTCTGGGGTTCTTATTAGCCTAGTAGGGTGGCTGCACCTTCTCTGCACCAGTTGCCTGGACTCCACGAAGGAGAGTGTCGGGGATCTCGTGTGTGCGCCCCAGCTCAACTGCGTTTGTTCTCGGTCCCCTTCCTCTTTCTGTGCAGGGCG
Organism: Arvicola amphibius; assembly: GCF_903992535.2. Taxonomy (NCBI): domain Eukaryota; kingdom Metazoa; phylum Chordata; class Mammalia; order Rodentia; family Cricetidae; genus Arvicola; species Arvicola amphibius. The sequence goes on along the minus strand of NC_052049.1, from coordinate 89,587,891 downwards.
CTGGCACCAATGCCATCTCTCAGTCCACAAGGCACTCAGCTGTCCCAGCTGTGGCCTCTGCAGGCTACACACTTCCCGCAGGGAAACCAAAACCCGAGCTGGTTCAGGGATGGGCTGAGATTCCTGTTTCTGATTTCTCACTACAGGACAAGCCGCTTTCACTGCAGCCTGCTCCGTTTTCCTCCAAGTTCAGGGGCTCTTATCAACAATCCCTGCAAAATCCTTCGCACATACCGGGAGCTCAGAACTCTCAATCTGACCGCTCCTGGGTAGTGCCTAACTTCTGCAAAGGTGCCTGGGATATCCGAACCAGAAACTCGGAGCTATTTGTCTGAGCTTGAGTTTCCTCATCAGTCCAACAGGGATCCCAGCTACGGGCAAGTAGTGGGGTAAATAGGTAAAGGGGTGTGCGTGCGCGCGCGCGCGCGCGCGCGCGCGCGCGTGTGTGTGTGTGTGTGTGTGTGTGTGTGTGTGTGTAGAAAAGGCCTCAGGCCTGGAGTCCAAGAGCTAGCCATTAAGGAAAGGGCACATGAATTATAATTATTACCACTCAGTCACTGTTCATCAGACAACAGGGGGCCAGGAAGTCCCTAGGGCCTTAAAAGAGAATAGGGCCTGGTTTCCTGGCGCTCCACCCCCTGCGCCATCTCAAGGGCTCCCAGTCTCTGGCTTGGCATTTCCTGTTGATGTGAGTTTTGTGTGTGTGTGTGTGTGAGAGAGAGAGAGAGAGAGAGAGAGAGAGAGAGAGAGAGAGAGAGAGAGAGAGAGAGAGGAGAGAGAGAGAGTTGTTTTCATTTTCCCTCTCCTAGTTTCCTCTGACAAATCTCAGGAGCCTGACTCTTGGTTCAGGCAGCTGGGACTGGGGAAAATGAAAGGGGGAGGTCCTTGAAGAGCTGCAGGAACTGGGGGAGGGGGTGTCCCAGAAAGACCTAGGAAGGCTGCAGATCTAGGGGCCTTGCTTGGGGACTCCAGGCATGAGAAAGCCAGATATGACATCTTACGGATGCTCCAAAGGAACAGCCAATGGTGGCAAATGTTAGCTGTCAATCACCTAAGAGACTGAGTCGGGGGTACCTTTTATAGTGGCTTCAATCTCTTGGACTATCCTAGGTCAAGAAGACACTAGTAATTAGGGGACCCAGAGCAGATGGTGCATGGCTTACCAGATTGTCAGAACTGTCACTAGACTCAAGTGCATGGTAGAGTGAGGCAGGACTATATCACATGTTCAAGGCCAACCTGAGCTACAAAGTGAGTTCTAGGCTAGCCAGGCTACTTTCTTTGAAAAAAAAAAAAAAAGCAAACAAGGGTGGTCACATTGTCTCATAGGATCGCAGGTCATAGGCACACATCACAGCCCTGACACCAAAGAGGTGTCCCCTGGAACATGGAAACGAAACCATCATGCATTTATTGTTCTGGAAGCACATAGCCACTATGCCACATTAACCATGTCTCATGAAGACACAGTTACTCTGTCACTACCACAGACAACTATCACTGTCACCTGGGTGCAATACAGCCATGCATATGACAGCCAGAAGCACTCTGCCACAATAACTGTTCCCAAAGCAAAGTCAGGCAGAGCTCTGAATCCAGGCAGCCCAAGCCAGTCACATACCTAAGGACCCTCTCTCTCTGAGACGACCACAACAGTGATCCATCCACACTGTACACCCTCACCTGTCAGTTCAAAGGGTGGGAACTGCCCTTTGATGGGACCTCAAATGCTCTTGGCACTGGTCTATGGAGCATCTTGGGATTCCAATGAGCCCTCAATGTCTGGAAGGGGACTTGTTCCAAATCTTAATACAGAACTGGATAGTGCTCCCCAGAAGACCCCCTGGATTCCTAACACCGGTTACTGTAGGGCTCCTCTGATGTATGTCTCCACTCCACCTAGTGTGCTAGCCCACCTGAAGTAACCAGCGTGGTTCTGCAGGCACCCCTACAGAGTGATCGCTAGGGTATCACACAATGACCCCAGCCCCCAGGAAGTCTCTCCAAGTGGTACCCTCTCTCCGGCAGCTGCTCTGGACCATCACTAGCTAAGCTTGTAGAGAGCCCTGAAGCTACACGAAATCCCCAAACCCCAACTTCACCCTGGAACCCTCAACAGTAGAAGAGCTTCTGGTGCAGCGGCTCCCCCTCTCAACACCCACACGGGTCACGCTGACCCCACCCGCCCCACAGCGCCCCCTTTGGCCAGATTTGCGCGTGGCGCCCCTTGCGCGCCTGGGCGCTCTGCGCGCTGGGGAGTCTCACCGCCTGCTGCTGCCTCCGCTGGTACCGGTGCCGTGGAAGGACGAGGGCCAGGACATGCGGGTAGTCCGCAGGCCTGGCCGGTCGCCAGTGTCCACGGCGTCGGCGCGCTCCATGGGCCGGTGCGGCGAGCGCTCCGGCTCTGAGCGCTCGGCACTGTCCGAGTAGCCGCGCTGCTGGATGCGGATCGGGGTCCTTGGCTGCCGCCACAGGTGCTGGGGGGGTGGCTTCAGGGTGGCCTGGCCCTCCCGAGGTCCAGGGAGAGAGAGAGATAGGCTCCTCTCCGAGGGGGCGGCCGGAGGCTCCATGGCTCCGGCTCTGTCTCGCGGGACGCTCGGGGGGCAAGGCGTTCCCTGACCTGTCCGAGATCAGCGGCGCCACGGCCCAGGCTCTTGGGGACCCACGGGGGCTCCTGGCCTCCGTGGGGCCATGGCGCCCAAGGGCGGAGAGCGCGGACGGCAGCGGCGCCGGAATCCTCCGGGCGCTTGGAGCCCGCTACGCTCTCGGAACCCGGCGCCAGCCGCGACTCCCCGCCCCGGTCCGCCCCTCCCTGCCCCACCACCCGCCCGGCGACTGTCACAGCACTACCCCCTCCTCCTCCAAGAGGAGGAGGGTGGCGGCCCTCCGCACCCACGCACGGCCCAATCCCGCCGGGGAGGGGGTGCCGCCGCTCGCCTATCTCCGAGAGCCCTTTAGAATAGCAGGCACGCTCAGGGACCGAAGAGTTAAAGGGTTAATGGCATTCGGACTGAGACATCCGACTGGTTGGCGGGGTGTCACTCAGCCGCATCCATCAAGGCTGGGGCGGAGTCAGGGGCTGTCGTTTCCTCGTCTCTAGAACCCCAGTCACCCTTTCTCCCAGGTTCCCTTTTCGGGGAGTGGTCCCCGTGCCTCCATGGAGCAGTGTCTGCAAGCCAGTTGTGTTGCGCACAGGACAGTGACGGCGTGTGGCTCCCCCACAGCCTGGCGGGATGTGAGCGCACGTGGCTTCTTCCGAGGGTTGTCAGTGTTTTCGATGTCTCCTAGAAGTGTGTGCGCGCACGTGGTGGCTGCTCCCGCTGCTGCTGTCTGGGGGTGTAAGGATGCGCGCGCACGTGTGCGGCCCGTCGGGATGGCGGAGCGTCCCATGGGGTCTGTTCCGGTGGCCCTGTATTGTGATTATGATGGGAGGATGCTGGTACGAATTGTCCACGGAATTTCTCCTCTGTTGTCTGTAACTCCCGAGAGTGTATTTTAGTGCAAGTCTGTGTGGTCGGTCTTTTGAGGTGTGTGTCGGGGGTGTGTCCTTTTGGGTCCCCTGTGACTAAAAAAATAGGTATCGCTACCTCTTTTTTTATCTTTAAGAAAAAAATGTATTACGTTATTTGTGTGTGTATGCGTGTGGGCACGCGTGTCCCCCACCTCACCATTCAAATGCTACGTAACTCAACTCCTGAAGCAAGATTTGGTCCAGCTGTGCACCTTTAACCCTTGCGAATATCCGTTAGAGGCCTCGGAGAGGCAAGGTCAGAGGACAATCCACAGGAGTCAAATCTCGCCTTCCACCTTGTGGGCCCCGGGAAGCTTGGAGGCAAATGCCTTTATCCACTGAGCCATCTCGCCGGCCCAAATGCGGCCCCTTCTTTTAATTATTAAAAACTTTAAAGTTTTTTCTGCGGAAGGTAAACTGAGGCAGATGAGAGGGGTAGCTGGGACACGAGAGCCTAGGAGGGTACACCCCACCTCTGTCGTTTTTAGGCGAGTAAACAAACGAAGCCTCTTCCCCTCGTTCCCCGCCCTCAGAACCCCCCTTCCGGCACCTAAATCCGGAGTCGCCGTGACTCACGCTCCCGCCTCCCTCAGCGCCGTGCCGAGCGAACGAGCAAAGAGTGAGCGGGGATTCAAGCGCATCCCTATCCCTCCTCCCAACTCTGGCTGAGCCCTGATGGCTGCTGGGGGGGGGGGGGGGCTGCTTGCTATCCCCGGTGCCCCACCTCCTTTTCAGGCTGGATCCATGCTCAGACGCTGCAGTGTCCCCATACAATCCCTCGCCCCCGTACATTTCCCCCCCCCCCGATCGCCTAGGGGGGACAAGCCTTGCATTCTTACCCCCCTCAATCCCCATTCCTTTTAACATTCAGGCAACAACAAATCTTTTCCAGTCTCCAACTTATTCAACCACTTTTTCTCTAGCTGGAGGGGATTCCAAGCGTGGGCTAATGAACGCGGCCAAAGAACTGCCCCCCCCCCCAAGAGCCCCAGGTGTTCCGCGAAGCCACTTTTCTCAGGAACCTTCCCCCAGGCATCTAAGCGGGATTTGCAAGTGTTGAGGATGCCCAGCTGTACCAAAGTCTTTGGGAATAGGGCTGAGAGGTGTAGCCTTGGCTCCAACTCTGGATGATGAGGGTCGAGGTCTTGTGATTCTCGAGTTGGGGCATAGGGGAGCTGCAGGTGGAAGGCTCGAAGCTGTGAGCCAAGACTCAAGCCCTGAGGTGAATCAAGGTGGACTTGAACCAAACACAGCCTGAAGGGTGGGAGAAGGAACTTTTTCCTCTCATCTGAAAGAAGTATCCTGACTTAAGCAGAGACCCTCCAAGGGAGTGGATGGGGGCTGGGACTAGGACAAAGACCGAGGCTAGGGAGTGAGGTCTGGGCAGGGGTGGGCTGACAGAGCCAGCCAGTTCAGCCGTTTGGCTCTCTAATTGAGCTCCCAGCCAAGAAGTGGGAGTAGGAGTGAGGCTGCCCTGGGAAGACCCCCATGAGAAATAGCGGAAAGCACAGCTAGTGCGCTGCTGAGATGGCTCAGCATGGAAAGGCGTTTGCTGCCAAGCCTAACGTCGTGAGTCAGATACTCAGGACCCACGTGGTGGAAGGAGAGAACCGACCCTCAAGGTTGTCCTCTGAACAAGACACACACATACACACAATAAATAAACAAATAAAAATAGATAAATGTAATAAAAATTTTTAAAGAAAAAAAAGTACAGATAGGACTTAGACCTTTTTCATAGTCCTTCCCTCACCCCCGTGAAAAACACAAGCTGTGGACCTACTCCAAGCTGCCACCATCCTGGCTAAAGCTACGATATCTTGAATGCTGCCAGCAGGAAAACTGAAGCAGCTGCACCACACGCTGGCCAAAGGCCAGCCCCTCAGCTCTGCGAATTTAGGGGCGTCCTGAAGGCTCTGGAGGTGTGCAAACCCTTTTCCTCTATGTAGGCCCCTGCTGACTCAGGCGGCTTGGGGAAAAAAATGCTTGCTGAGGCTGCCAGGGCACCTCGGAACAGAGCTGTCCCAGCCAGAATCAGCGGCGTTTACAAAATGCTAGCAACTCAGGAAGGACTCCTGGTTGGCTTACTCCTCCGTGCTCACTTTCCACTTCGATCCCCCTCCTGCCTACCTGTTGGCCTCCGATCTGCGGATAATTATTCGAGGCAGGATCAGCGGCGGCAGTAGCCTTTTGGGCCTTGGCATCGGAGGGACCCCAGGAACTGAGGACTCGGACTGAGCCCAGCCCTGACCAGAAGATGGTGGCGAGGGCGCAGGTCCGCCCCTAGCATGTTGACACAGCAGGACTCTGTGGCTCCCCTGGGCCTCTGTGGAGGGACATGGGTGGAATTGGGGTGTGTCTTGCGGGTCTAAATGCCGCCCCCAGGAACACAACTACTTAACTACCCCAGGGAGCAGCTAATGGGCACATACAGGCCTCTCATTTCTGAGCCTCCCTTGGAGAGTGCCCTCCCACACTTAGGTGTGAAAGAGCCTCTTTAATTCATATAATTTAAGTGTGGGGGAACTTATTATGTAGCCTAGGCTGGCCTCCTGCCTCAGCTTACCACCTGCCGGCTACAGTCCTGCGCCTCTACGCCCCTATTTCATCATCTTTTTCTACCCTAGTTCTCTCTTTCCTTCTTTTAGACAGTGTGCTATGTAGCACAGGCTGGCCTTGAAATCACTGCCTGATTCTCCTCCCAAGAACTGAAATTAAAGACCTATGTCTCTGCATTCAGTATCACCCTTCGTAAGTGATCTAAGCCGTTTCCCCCTCCCACCTTAGTTTTCCTTACATCTGAAACCCTCACCCTGGGCGACTGTCCTTCACCAGCTGGCCAAAACTGTCTCGGCACCTGAGAAGCCACAAGAAAGGCTCCCGGCCCACCTTTTGTGGGTGTGTGTGTGTGAGGGGGTTCGAGACAGGGTTTCTCTGGAACTAGCTCTTGTAGACCAGGCTCGAACTCACAGAGATCTGCCTGTCTCTGCCTCCCAAGTGCTGGGATTAAAGGCGTGCGCCACCACCGCTCGCCTCTCCCTGTCTACTATCTTTGGACTGAGAATTTGTAAATCTGGAAAGCGTGTGTGTGTGTGTGTGTGTGTGTGTGTGTGTGTGTGTGTGTGTGTAAGTGCAAAGGGGTGAACTGAGGCATAAGTACGCCCCGCTACTGTGCCTAGAGGGTTGTGTGGGGGGGGACTATTGTCTAAGCCCCGCCCCACGCCCAGGCCCGCCCCCTCCGAGGATCTGGGTCGGGACCATTGACTCCCCACTGCTCTTCAGTTTCCCTTAGCTCATCCCTTGAGGGTCACCTGCCTGTGCGGAGGACGAGGGGCAACTTCCCATAGAACCCGCGGGTTCCCCCTGAAGACCAGGTCTGGAACCTTCCCAGACCCTTAGCTTATCACTCATGTCTCCCAAGGGTGTGTGTGACGTTGGCGCACGTCAGCAAGCAGCTGACTCAAAGCTTGCGGGAGATGACGCCCTCCAGTTACCATGATGACAGGTGACGCACGCGCGCTCGGGCGGGTGCAGGTGCGACGGCTGACCACTGGGGGCGCGGTGGTCCCTCGGCTCGCGTTTCGCGGCCCCACGCTGGGACTTCCCCGTCCGGGAATCCCACAGAGGAGCCGGCCGCGTGCTGCGCGTGGTCCGAGCCGGGGGCCGGAGGAAGCGTTCCTGCGAGCTGTTGGGCTTTCTGCTACACCCCAAACGCCCAAAAATAGCTGCGGTGTGCGGGGGCTGGCGCGGAGAGAGACGGCGGCTTCTGGGCACAGATGGGGGACGCGCAAGGCAGAGGCGCGGAGACAGACAGGGACTGGTGGAAATAGAAACAGACAGACAGGGACACAGACGCAGCTTGCGGTGACAGGGGAGGGAGAGGCTGGCTCATTTTACCTTCACACCCTGACACTGAAGATGTGGGTTGTGTGGCATGGGTCTCCGACTTAACCTCCCTGAGCCTCACTTTCCCCTCTTCTTTCCTGGCTAGCCTCAGACTTCTCCCTATGACCTTGAACATCTAGTCCTTATTCCTCCACTTCAGTGCCGGATTTTACAGGCTTGCAACACCAAGCCCATTTAAGGGATCCAATTTAGGACTGCACAATATGCTATGCAAGTGCACTATCAATTGAGACATATCCAGACCTTTTTTTTTTTTTTTTTTTTTTTGACAAGGTCTTTTTATGTAGACCAGACTGGTCTTGAACTCAAAGATCCACTTGCTCTGCCTCCTGAGTACTAGGATTATAAGCATTCATCGAGTAGGTTTCTGCTTCATATACGATTACAAGCCCACCTGGAACTCCTGTTCTTCTGCTTCTGTAACAGGGACGGCCACAATGCTGCTGTGTTACATTTATGACATAATCTGCCTACACTGGAATATCAGCTGCAGCCTGGGCTGAGATGGAGTGAGAAAAGGGCTCGCTATGCAAGCATGAGGACCTGAATTCAGATCCCCTGAACCCACGTGAAAGCTGGGTGGGGTGGGGTATGCCTGTAACTCTCCATGTTGGGATGGGAGGTGCACATCTGGATTGTGGGGATCAGTGACCAACCAGCCTAGAGAAATTATGATCTTGAAGTTCAGTGAGATACCCCGTCTCAAAAATTATGTTAGGCTTTGTGGTGCAAGCCTTTAATCCTTGTGGTCAGAGGCACACAGGGGATCTCATCTGTGAGTTGGCAGACAGCCTGGGCTACATAGTGCCACCCTGTCTCTAAAATTAAAATAAGGCAGGAAGCAATAAACACATCTATTGTTGACCTCTGACCGCCATATGCACCCACATGTGAATGCACACACACACACACACACACACACACACACGGGTATAAACACATGAACACCAAAATGAAAAATGGATTATCAGAACCAGATTTGGTGGGACACATCTTTAATCCTACCCCTTGGGAGGCAGAGACAGGCTGATCAATTTCTGTGAGTGTGAGGCCAGCTTGGTCTACATAGTGAATTCCAAGCCAGCCAGGACTCACACTGAGGCCCTGTCTCGAGAAAAAGAAAAAAGAAAGAAAATAGAGCATCCGCTATAGGACAGCAAGAAGAGATTACCTTTTTTTTTTTTTTTTTTTTTTTTCCAGACAGAATTCCACATAGCCCAGGCTGGTTTCAAACTTGCTATGATGTCCAGGCTGAATTTGAACTCCAGATCTTCCTGTCTCCAAGTTTGTTTGTTCCTGAGACAGGGTTTCTCTGTGTAGGCCTGGCTGCCCTGGAACTAACTCACAAAGATCCGCCTGGCTCTGCCTCCTGAGCGGTGAGTGCCATCTGCCCAGTGTACCTCCATTTTCTATGGGTTGTTTATGCCTGTCACACCCAGTTAAGTTATTTCCGTGTGCTGGGACTCATTGAGATAATTTCCAGTCTATCAGAAATGAGATTATTGGGGGCAGTGCTGTGCTAAGTATTAATGCCAGGGTTTCCTCCTGCATGCCAGGCAAGCATGCTACTACTAAGGTATGAGATCCTCCCTGCTTTGTATGCGGTGTGTGATGTGGTGTAAGAAAGAGAGAACTCTTGATATGTATCCCAGGATGGTCTCAAATTCAGTCTTCCTGCCTCAGCCTGCCAAGTGCTGAGGCTACAGATGTGAACCAACAAGCCTAAATCTTCCTGTCTTTTGAGATTTCGTTATTCTATGTTGTCCAGTTGACTGCCAACTCCTAGGATCAAGAAGCCCTTCTGGCCAGATAGTGGTGGCACATGCCTTTAATCCTAGCACTCGGGAGGCAGGCAGATCTCTGCAAGTTCAAGGCCAACCTGGTCCACAAGAGCTAGTTCCAGGACAGGCTCCAAAGCTACAAAAAAACCCTGTCTCAAAAAAACAAGACAAAAACAAAAACAAAAAGAAGCCCTTTTGAGGTCGGGTGGTGGTGGTGTCACACACATTTAGTCCCAACATTCGGGCACAGGCAGAGGCAGGCAGATCCCTGTGAGTTCGAGGCTAGCCTGGTTCACAGAGTGAGTTCCAGGCCAAGCCGGGGCTACACAGAGAAACCCTGTCCCCCAAACAAAACAAAACAAAACAAAACAAAACAAAACAAAACAAAACAAAAAAGCTCTTCTGCCTTGGTTTCCCAAGTTTCTAAGACCACAGTCAAGGGCCATGGTGCCCAGTCAGACATGGTTATACACTGTCATTTCCCCTCCATGTTATAGAACACCAAAATTAATTCTTTCTATTTTTTTTTCTTGTCTTGTTGCAATGGCTGAGACCTTGATGCAAGAACTGTTAGAAGAGTTGAATGTGAATATCTTCTGACTGTATGGGGAAATGACTCCCACTCCTTGTGCTCCAACAGACAGACTCAAAGATTCCTAAAGTAAGGAAGGGAGGGATGGAAGAATGTAGTGTAACTGCAAGAGATTCTGATAGTACAGTTTTGGGTTTTAAAGGCTTTGGAAGGACAGGAGGGAGGGAGGGAGGGAGGGAAGAACTTTCAAGAAAGCCTGGTAGAATAGTTTGTTTGGGGGGGGGTGTTGAGAAAGTGTCTTGCTATGTAGCCCTGGTCATCCTGGAACTCCCTATGTAGACCAGACTGGTTTTGAACTCAAGAGATCCACCTGTCTCTGCTTCCCAAGTGCTGGGATTAAAGGTATGCACCACCACATCTGGCACTGATGTTCTATTTTCATTTTGGTGTTCATTTGTGTGAACCTGTGGGGGGTACATTCACTTGGGGATACATATGGAAGTCAGATTTATTATTTACATTTTATGTGTGTAGGTGTTTTGTCTGTATGTAGGTCAATGTACCGTGTGCATGCATCCAATGCTCTGGAGTTACAGGAAGTTGTGAGCTGCCGTGTGAGTTCTGATAATTGAACCTGGGTTCTCTGCAAGAGCAGCAAGTGCTCTTAACTGCTGAGTCATCTCTCTAGTCACCTAGTTTTGACATTTAAAGGCTCGAGAAGAAAAAAGGAAGGGAAGGAATGTGTAGCTGCAAGAGAGGCTGATAATACATTGGGTTTTGAAGGCTCTGGAAGGAAGGAAGGGAAGGAGGGAGGGAGAGAAGGGGGAGGGAGAGAAGGGTTCTCCTGTGGGGAAGGTTGGTTATCAGGGATATGAGATTAAGAAACGACTCTCAGTAAAGCGGGGCTGGGTGTCTTCCTGACCCCAGAGGCTGGGCATAGCTGGTAACAGATTAGGAATGCTTGATGAGAATTCCGGGAGCCCTGGTCCCAGGTCCCCTGTCATAAGGCACCCCCATCGTCAGAAGCCTAGTGGAGAACATCCCCTCACCTACCAGAAAATTCTCAGCAGCTAGGGTTTCCTACACACACACACACACACACACACACACACACACCACACCACACATACAGAGTCAGTGGTGGGATGGAGACCCTACAAGAACGTGCCAAGGTATAGGTGGAGGGATCACAGCTTTCATGGAGAGCTAGGGGAACCCCATGATCTTAATGTCCTTCCTCCCGGGAGTCGGGTTCCCCCCTCTTCCCAACACAGCTAGCAACCCCAGAACTTACCTTGCTGGGAAAAGGGGCTGGAGAGAGGAGGCCCGCCCTCTCGGACCTGGGGTCGGGACAGCGGGAGGGGACCAGTGCCCAGACTCTTTGTTTGCTGGTGTGCGTAGGTGTATGGGAGACCCTTCGGGTATAGGTCCGTCTTGCGCGTGCCCGGGCTGGGATAGACCACTGCTGGTGTGGTGGATTGCCAAGCTGTGGGAGGAGGGGAAGAGAAACGGGGCTCCCTCGGCCCCGCCCCCGCCCACTATGGAGTTTGAATAAGCGAGAGGGGGAAGGGTCACAGCGGGAAGAAGCTTTTATGCCCACCACTTCTCCCCCTCTGTCCCACCACTGTCCCCATGAACGGGGACACCCCCCAATCTGCAGACCTTTATTCGCTCCAGACAGCCCCTCTCCCAACAGTTCCCGAGCTGTTAAGAGGACCTCCCCCCAAGCCATATATATAATGCTCCTCTCTTTCCACCAGACCCCATCTCAAATAGCACCCCTCAATCTGAGATAATGCTGGCCCTCGGCTGCAGCGCCAGTTTCTAGATCCTGTATCAAAGCATGGGAAGTATCTGAAGCTCAGAAAAACTGGATTCCCTCAAATGCCAGCAGAAATTCAGGGGGCTCAGGTGAGCCGGAAGAGGCTGTGGGTAGCCCCAGAGGGTGAGGAAAGCCCCCTCTGGTGCCTTCCAATTCTGGGTTCAGAACTGGTAACGCTGTCGCTGGTTTAGACATCAGCGACACCCAGAGGCTGTGCAAGGAGACACTTCAGGTGGGGGATTCTGGATGATTCCAGAGGGCTGCAGGTGCTGAGGTTCCTGCCTACAAGTGGGGCGAGATGGTGTTGGAGTCTAAAGACCATCCACTTCTGATCCCGAAGCGAGGACAGGGCTGTAACATGGAGAAAGAGAACTGACTTCTACAAGTTGTCCTGACGTTCACATGTGTACACATACACACAACTAATAAAATGTAATTTTATAAAACTTATTATTCATTTTTATATGTATTGGTGTTTTGTCTGCATCTAGGTATTAAATCTGGAGCTGGCGCTACAGCTGTGAGCTACCATGTGAGTGCTGGGAATTGAACCTGGGTCCTTTGGAACAGCAGCCATTGCTCTTAACTGCTGAGCTATTTCTTCAATCCCTATAAGATAACTTTAAAAAAAAATTTAAGGGCAGACCTGGCGTAGTGGGGCATGATTTTAATTCCAGCATTGGTAGGCAGGCAGATCTGTGAGGTCGAGGTCAGCCTGGTCTACATAGTGAGTTCTAGGACACCCAGGGCTATATAGTGAGACACTGACTCGGAAAAAAAATTAAGAGTAAAGATCAAAAAAAAAAAAAAACAAAACAAACCATAGTGAATATTGCTGTTTTGCCTACAAGTATGTCTGTGCACCACATGCATACCTAGTGTAGGCAGAGGCCAGAGCGGGGCGTAAGATCCCCTAAGCAGGAGTTACAGATGGTGTGAGCAACCATGTGGGTGTTGGGAACAAAATCCGGGTTCCCTGGGAGAGCGGCCAGTGCACTTAACTACTGAGCCACCCCTGAAGCCTCAATTGTGATTTTTTGAGACACAGTTTCATTGTGTAGCCCTTGCTGGCCTGGAACTATGTAGATCAGGCTGGCCTAGAACTGCCTTAGCCTCGCAAGTGTTGGGATTACCCGGGCCATAAAACCCTAGGCAACTACCTTTTTTGTTCCCAAGTGAGCTCAGTTGGGTTTCGGCGGGAACTCCCATAAGGCCGCACCACGTGAGCGTGGCCCTTTAAGAATCACCGCTGGTTGTCAGTGCCGCCGACTCCCGTTGCTAAGGACGTGACGTCAGGCGCGGATGCTGGGGCGGGGCTGTCATGCGCAGTGTCCTGGGCCGGAAGCGGAAGGGGCGGGGCTCCGCGAGCGGACTCTCTATCCCTTGTGGGTCCCTGTTCAGCGCCCGGCCGTGTGTAGAGCCGGGAGCCAATCCGGGCCTCCGAGGCGAAGATGGTGGACTACAGCGTTTGGGATCACATCGAGGTGTCGGACGATGAGGACGAGACGCACCCCAACATCGACACGGCCAGCCTCTTCCGCTGGCGGCACCAGGTGGGGCTGTGCGCGCGCTTCCCCTTCCCCCCACTCCCGGGACCCCCGCTCTAGAGTTCTGACCTCTTACCCTGGCCGCCCTGGCCCTGGATGGGGTCTGGGGAACCTCAGTTATTGACATCTGGAGCCTCTTGTTCCACAATCTGGTGCCTCTCTGTCTCTCTCTCTCTGTCTTTCTCTCTCTCTCTTTCTTAATTTGAAACAGGATCTCACTATAGCCTTGCCTGGCCTGGAACTAGCTATGTAGACCAGGCTGGCCACCAACTCACAGAGATCCTCCTGCCTCTGCCTCCCCAGTGCTGGGACTAAAGACGTGCACTATCGTGTGGGGGGTCGTGTGGGGCTGGACCTTTAAATTCCACTCCAGGACTACAGGAATATACCCACCACCCACTTCTGCTGTTTCTTTTAGTTTACTTGTACATTTGTTTTTTAGTTTATTTATTGTGTGTGTCTCGTGTGTGTGCGGCACACCATGCGTTTGTAGATTAAAGGACAATTGGCAGAAGGCAGGCCTCGCCTTGCACCACGTTGAAACGGCATGGAACTCAGGTCACCTCAGTTTTGCCACAAGCACCCATGCTGCTCCGTCTTATCAGCTCTTAATACTTTCATCAGAGTCTACACTCCACCAATGCTGACTCCTGTGTGTAGGGTCCCCATCGTCCAGTGTGGAACATTTTTATCCTCCTCAGAATTCTTTCTCGGAGTCCAGACCTCAGATTCTGTTAGGTTCTCCCTTACGTGCACCCACTTCTGACTGCACGTCTCCCTTCGGCCTCTCCTCACTCCCTAGAATATGGATGCACAATACTTTTGATTTGATTGTGACATCTACTTCCCATGATCTTAAGCATGAATTTCCATTAAGGCCCAGAAACACCCTCAACCCCCCAGACTGAATGAGGGCTGCATTCTACCCTTAATCTCCCGATCTTAGCTTTCAACTGGGATTCCGCTGCTACCCAGGACCCGTTTCCCTGGAGTATAGACCAGAGCCTCACTAGGGACTTCGGTCCTACCTAGGACTTAACTGTTGGAGCCCCCTTGTCTTCATTTGACCTCCAGCTCCACTCCTGCCCACCATCCAATTCCAGTGCCTTTCCTTACTCTCACCTCCTGTAGACTCTTATTTCCCATTGTTCCAGGAAACCCCACCCACTCAACTTCCGGCCACATCCTCTGGTCTTTTATAGTAACTAGACCCCATCATGTCCACCCTGGCTTCTGCATGAACTTTGGTCATCACTGAAAACTCATCAAACTGAGAGCTGGGCAGCACACAGGAAACAGTGAGGCCTGTGAGTTCCAGGACAGCCAGGGCTACACAGAGAAACCTTATCTCAAAAAACAAATGACCAAAAAGAAAAAAGAAAGATAGAAATTCACCAAACTCAGAACCCCAAACCCATCCTGTCCCCTCCAACCTCATTGGCTTCTCTCCGGGGTTCAGATCACCCAACTTAACTGGGGCCTCCTGTATCTTATACCAATGTCACTTTACTGCCAAGCATGGTGGCAGACACCTGTAAATACGGGTCTTGGGAGATGGAGGTAGGAGGATGGCAAATTCTAGGCAAACCAAATAGGCTGGCGCTCAGTTGTGTGTCATTGCCTTGCTCTCTGCCCCAGTACTGCTTGAAAGCTCGCCATGGTGGGACAGCCCTGTAGCCCAGCACTGGGGAGGTGGAAGCAGGATGATCAGAAGTTCAGAGCCTTCAGCCACACAGTAAGTTTGAGGCTGACGTGGGCTACATGGAATCCTGTCAATAACCAAGCAAATAAAATAAGATTATAAACATTTTTTTAAAATCTGTCCAGAACAGATTCCCCCAGATTCAGACCTTAGAATCCCAAGTGTGTGAGCCATGTTTCCCACTCCTCCTTTCTGCCCGGCATTGCCCAGGACAGTGGTGTACTGCCTAGACCTAAGGGCGGTCTGAGATGTGGTTTAGTGACAGCACTTGCCAAGCATGCAGGAGGTCCTGGATCCCATCCCTAGCACACCATAGAGAGATGACCTAACCTACCCTCCCAAGTCAAAACATCTGTGTCTACGTACCTGTGTGTGTTATACTCTGTGTTTTGTTTTTCCTTTGTTTTTTCGAGACGGGGTTTCTCTGTAACTTTTGAGCCTGTCCTGGAACTAGCTCTTGTAGACCAGACTGGCCTGGAACTCACAGATCCACCTGCCTCTGCCTCCCAAGTGCTGGGATTAAAGGTGTGTGCCACCACCGCCCAGCAATATACTCTGTGTTTAAATTACATTTTATTCATTTGTGTATATGCATGTCTGTAAATGTACATGTATATGCCATGGTACCTTTCAGGCCTGTACCTACTGTGTCCTCTCACTGGCTCCTTAGCTGCTTATTCTCTCAAGCTGAGGGCAGGTCCTTTCCAGGTAGGAATTTTTCACTCCACCTTCCTGAGGGTAGCTCTTGCTTGTTATCTAGAAGCTCTTAGAAGGTCTTTCCCATCTTCCCCAAATTTCTCCACCCCACGTGCACATGTACTCCTTCCAGTTTCCAGACAGGCTGCTAGTGCATGGCATCAGGTGCCAGCACAGCATTGTGTGAGGAAGCCCTGAAGACCCCCTCGGGAACACCTATTTCTGATGTATGAAGAGGTTCATTTTCCTACAGTGTGGGAAACAGTTGGGGGCTGCTGGGTAGGAAGGAGGCCTCCTTTGACTAGTCCAGAGCCTGTTTCCTGTCTTCCTGCTATGACTGTAATCCCGAGGAGAGAAGTGGGGTCTTCTGCCCCTGCACAGGGAGAGGACAGGCAGGCTCTTCCTCATCCATCTGTGATGGGGCTGGATTCGTAAGCTCTGAGCAGAGAAGCCGACAGGTTGCGTTCCCAGCCTGTGGTTCTGATGTGCTGTGTCTTGCAGGCTCTCCTCGACTGCTCAGTGCCTCAGTCTGAGAACGAGGGTAGGATTTGTGTGACCCAGAGGGTTGGTGTAAGTTTCCTACTATTTAACAAGGTTTCCCTTGGGTTAGTATTTCCTGTCATTGCTGTTGAGGTGTGTCTTGAGGAGTAATAGTTACTGTCATCACTGTTTTGGTCTGCCTTGTGGTTTCCAAACATATTCAAAGCCAGATATGATAGGTGCATGGCTGTCGTTCAAAGCTATCTGTGGCCACATAGCAAATGGAGGCCAGCCTGGGCTACATGAGCCCTTGTCTAAAACTGAATAGTAAGGGCCCAGCAAGATAGCTCAGTGGGTAAAGTCACTGGTCAGCAAGGCTGACAACCCGAGTTTGATCCCTGCTGTTCACGTGGTAGAGAGAGCTGACACCTGGAGTTGTCCCCCGACCTCCACACTCCACACACACACCATGGCACACATCTGTTCCCACACCATACACAGTGAACTAAAAAGGGAAATTTTAAAAATCCCAACTTGGTCCAGTGGTGTAGGCCTATTTTTCCAGCTATTGGGGAAACTGAGGCAGGAGATCACAAATTCAAGGCCATCCTCAACAATGTAGAGTGAGGTCAGGGCCAGCCTCAGCGATGTAAGGAGACAACCATGTCAGACTATGAAATACAAAAAAGCCGTGTGCAGCTCAGTAGCAGGCTGTTTGTGGCTCAGGTGTGGGGCGCTGGGTGCAGACCCTGGTAGAACTACCCAGAAAAAACAGATGTGGAGGTCTGAGAAAGGGGCAGGTGAGTTCCCAGCCCCACTTCCTAGGCTCTGTGGCCAGACATGTGCCATGTGGAGTTTCTTCTGGCTCCTTCCAGTGAGCTTTATGCTGTCAAAATTCTGAGACCCTCAGTGTCCCTTCTGTAAGGGACACTCTCACCACCCTGTTGCTTGTGCGTGGGTCAGCCTGCTGCCGTCCTTGCCATGTGGAAGGTGTAAGCCTGGTGGGGCAGGTGATTGCTATTACCATCGCACACACACCCCACTTTTTTTTAGCTTCAGCCTCCCTGGCAGCTACTCAGAGGACACTAGGGAGAATGGTGGCTACCCTCCAGAATGCCAGCAGCCTGGCAGCTAGTTTCCTGCCGCTGTCAGGCTAGTGAGGTGCTTACCTTTGAGCCCTAGGAGAACATGACACAGGCCAGGGCTGCCATAGAAGGGGACTTTTGTTGTCGTGTGTGAACGTGAGTGTGGGTTCACTGCAGAGGACAGGAGGATGTCGGGGTCTTGCCCCATCACTCTATGCCTTACTCCCTTGAGACAGGGTCTCTAACTAAACCTGGAGCTGGGCTGGGGCCAACAAGTCCCAGCCATCCTCCTGTCATTACTCCCAACAGGCAGCACAATTTTTTCTTGAATGCTGGGAACTTGAACTCGGGCTTATCCTTGCAGTGTTCCTCCCTGGGAACTGTCTCCCTGCTAAAGCGTTCTCACTGTCGCCGTCTCCAACTTCCTGTGGAGATCCACCTGCCTCCATCTGCCCATTGCTGGGATTAAAGGCATTTGCTGCCATATCTGGCCTTAATTTTTATTTCAAGACAGGTGTTCCTGAGTTGCTTAGGCTGGCTTGGTAGGTACTCAGTCTTCTACTTCAACCTCCCTGAGTGCTTGGTCACCAGAGTACTCCACAGTGGCCACTTGGGTTTTCTTGGTTTTGTTTATGGTGCTGGTGCAGTCCCAGATGTCTTTTTTTTTTTTTTTTTTTTTTTTTTTTTTTTTTTAAGATTTATTTATTTATTTTGTTTATGGTGTTCTGTCTGCATGTGTGCCTGCAGGCCAGAAGAGGGCACCAGATTTCATTACAGATGGTTGTGAGCCACCATGTGGTTGCTGGGAATTGAACTCAGGACCATTGGAAGAGCAGGCAATGCTCTTAACTGCTGAGCCATCTCTCCAGCCCCCAAGATGTCTTGTTAAAAAGATTTGTTTACTTGTTATATATACAGTGCTCTGTCTGCTTGAATACCAGAAGAGGACATCAAGTCTCATTATAGAGGGTTGTGAGCTGCCATGTGGTTGCTAGGAATCTGGGAATTGAACTCAGGACCTCTGGAAGAACAGACAATACTCCTAACCCTCTGAGCCATCTCTCCAGCCCCCGAGATGTCTTAAGCAAGGGCTAACAACAAAGCAAGATGGCTCTGTGGGTGACGCCTGACAATCTGAGTTCAATCCCTGGCACCCACATGGTGGAACCCTTACATTTTCTCTTTGCGCGAGCGCGCGCGCACACACACACACACACACACACACACAAATAAATAAATAAATAAATAAATAAATAGATTAAACCTATTTTTCAAATTAAAATGCTGAGCAAGGCTTCTACTGCTGAGTACTCCCCTCTCATGACCAGTTCCTGTTTCTCTGCCTGGCACCTGCACTGGAGAGGCAGGAAGATTAGAAGTTTATATTCATTCTCAACTATGTAGAGAAGTTGATGCTGATGAGACAAAAAACTAAAAATGTGGCATCAGGGCACCAGCAGGTAGCACACAGGGCTATATGGACTGCAGCAAGGACTCAGGCTTTGTCCCCTGACTAGGGTGTGTCTAGTCCTCCATGGTGGGCAGGGTAGAAGTTGGGAGGCCAGGGCTTAGACTTTGGTCATATATATCCTGGGGTTGTATCCAGTGCAGAGATTGAAACCACAGGGCTGGACAGGGGTCAGGGGATAAAGTTGTTCTTTTGTTTGTTCTCTCTCTCTCTCTCTCTCTCTCTCTCTCTCTCTCTCTCTCTCTCTCTCTCTCGTTTTGGTTTGTTTATTTTGAAGCAGGGTTTTTCTCTGTGTAACTTAGGCTGTCCTGGAATTCTCTTTGTAGAACTCAGAGATCCACCTGCCTCTGCCTCTCAAGTGCTGGGACTAAAGGTGACCGCCATCATGCCTGGCTCCCAAAGTTGTTCTTTCTAAGTGACCAAATGCTGCCTGTCCCTGCCTGCAGGCCCGAGTGGAGCGCATGGAGCAGTTTCAGAAGGAGAAGGAGGAACTGGACCGGGGCTGCCGTGAATGCAAACGCAAGGTAGCTGAGTGCCAGCGCAAGCTGAGGGAGCTGGAAGTGGTGGAGGGCAGTGGCCAAGTGGAGCTTGAGCGTCTGCGAGCTGAGGCACAGCAGCTGCGCAAGGAGGAGCGAAGCTGGGAGCAGAAGCTGGAGGACATGCGTAAGAAGGAGAAGAACATGCCCTGGAACGTGGACACCCTCAGCAAAGATGGCTTCAGCAAGGTGGGGCACGGCGAGAGCACCGCGGAGTGTAGGCAGGCGCGGGTTGATGGTGGGGGCTAGACCTGTCTGTGAGCTGTGAAGGCCCCCCCCCCCCCCGTCCCCTCGTCTCCCCATCCCTGTAAATTAGGAGAAGAATTCTGATAGTGAGAGTCAGGCAAAGCCACAAGGGGGACAGGTTGAGCTTGGGATTGGCTGGTGGAGCCCAGTGAAGCCCACCCATACCCTCTGATCTGCCCGAAGGCCCGCGGCCACGCCTCTGCCACCTTGATGCACTTAGCGACACCACCGCCTCCGATGTGGACAGGATGGGCGCGGCGGCCGCGGCCCCCGCACCCCATGCGCACCCCTGCCTTGCCCCAGCCCACTTGCCCTCTCACCCTGTCACAGAGCATGGTCAATACCAAGCCTGAGAAGGCAGAGGAAGACTCAGAGGAGGCAAGAGAGCAGAAACACAAGACCTTCGTTGAAAAGTATGAGAAACAAATCAAACATTTTGGTAAGTTCCTGCACAGGGACTCCAGCTGGGAGTCAAGACCACAGGAGGGCTTCCAGTGGCTTCTGCAACATCCTTCCCTGCAGGCATGCTCCACCGCTGGGATGATAGCCAGAAGTACCTGTCGGACAACGTCCACCTGGTATGCGAGGAGACAGCCAACTACCTGGTTATCTGGTGCATCGACCTGGAAGTGGAGGAGGTACGTAAAACCTGACCTGGCTTCAGAGAGAGTCCCAGGCACTGCTGCCTGGTGACACCCTACCTCTCTGTCCTGGCAGAAGTGTGCACTGATGGAGCAGGTGGCTCACCAGACCATGGTGATGCAGTTTATCCTGGAGTTAGCCAAGAGTCTGAAGGTCGACCCCCGTGCCTGCTTCCGGCAGTTTTTCACCAAGATCAAGGTATGGGCTCCCATACTACCAGGTGTCCACACTGAATAGGGACCTGGAGTCGGATCTTTTATCAGGAGGGCTCAGGGTGGTGTGGGGAACACAGTGACTGAATATGGTCATTGTATTCGTTTCTTTTTCTTTCCTTTTGGATTTTTGAGACAGGGTTTCTCTGTAGCTTTGGAGCCTGTCCTGGAACCAGCTCTTGTAGACCAGGCTGGCTTCGAACTCAGAGATCCATCCACCTGCCTCTGCCTCCCGAGTGCTGGGGCTAAAGGCATGTGCCACCACCGCCCGGGTATTCCTTTATTTCTTGTTGACGGTGCATGCCTGAACGAGTTTGTGTGCATGCAGGTGTCTCCAGAAGCTAGAAAAGGGTGTTGAATCCCTGGAGCTGGAATCACTAGTGTTCCTAAGCTGTCATGTGGATGCTGGGAACTGAACATGGTCCTCTGAAAGATGTGGGGCTCCTGAAAGCAGGGCAGGGTAGAATAATCCAGAACTGTGGTGCCTGTGGGTGTGGTACCAGGCCTGCGCTGTTTGGCCACAAGGAGATGGGCCATAAAGTAGTAGGAAGGGGCTCTCAGTACAGGAGAGCAAGGCATGGGGAGTTCAGGAAAAGCCTCAGAGAGCTACAGAAGGCTTCCAAGAGCTGCAGACAGGCCTCACCCCCAAACACCTGGGTGTCAACTGTCCAGTGAACAGCACCCACCTGTTTCCACAGACTGCCGACCACCAGTACATGGAGGGCTTCAAGTATGAACTGGAGGCCTTTAAGGAGCGTGTTCGGGGCCGCGCCAAGCTGCGTATAGAGAAGGCCATGAAGGAATATGAGGAGGAGGAGCGCAAGAAGAGGCTGGGCCCTGGTGGCCTGGACCCCGTGGAGGTCTACGAGTCCCTGCCCGAGGTGCGACTCTCCAGGGCTCGGGAGGAGGGAGTGATCTGTGAGCATTTCCATCCCCTCCCCCATGCCTCACTCTGCCTCTCTGTACCCCAGGAGCTGCAGAAATGCTTTGATGTGAAGGACGTGCAGATGCTGCAAGACGCCATCAGCAAGATGGATCCTACTGTGAGTTCCCCTGAGTGGTCCTGAAGGCTGGGCCTAGGGGTGCAAGCCTGTCATCTCAAGAGGCTAAGAGCAGGGTTGTAAGTTCAAGGCCAAAATTAGACAGGATGAGTCCAAAATGAGCCAGAGCAGCTCCGTGAAACCTTATCTCAGAGTGACAATAGAAGAATGGGGGTGGGGCTGGAGAGATGGCTCAGCAGTTAAGAGCACTGCCTGCTCTTCCAATGGTCCTGAGTTCAATTCCCAGCAACCACATGGTGGCTCACAACCATCTGTAATGAGGTCTGGTGCCCTCTTCTGGCCTGCAGGCATACACACAGACAGAGTATTGTATACATAATAAATAAATAAATAAATAAATAAATAAATAAATAAATAAATAATTAAAAAAAAAAAAAGAAGAATGGGGGTGTAGCTCAGGAGTAGAGTCCTTGCCTCCTATATCTGGGGCTCTGGATAGTGTCCCTCCTGGGCTTCTCTTAAGACAGGAGAGGCCGCGCACTCTTGACAGGCACAATTTGTTGAGTACCTGCTGTACACCCGTCATCAGTAGTGAATGTTGAGCTTTTTTTTTCTTTTATTCTTTCTTTTCAGTGACTCTTGATAATGTAAGCCAATGTTTCCCACACACTCAGTTTGCTTCTGAGCCAACCCCAGCCCCTCACTGGGGGATTCTAGGCAGGAGCTCTACCACTGAGTCACACCCCAGCCCCTCACTGCGGGATTCTTGGCAGGGGCTCTACCACTGAGCCACACCCCAGCCCCCCTCACTGGGGGATTCTAGGCATGGGTTCTACCACTGAGCCAAGTATCCAAATCAGGTTTGAATTTTAATAGCTTGGTTTGTTGCCAATACTGTCAGCTGGCTTCTAATTTAGCTACCTTAGTTTTCTTATCTGTGGAAACATTCTATACACAGGACCAATACTAGGGATTCTAGAAGCTTCCATGGGAATGCATATGTAGAACAGAGTTTGCAAACTGCAGTGGAAGACTTGCCAGTTACGTTTGTAGAGCAAATGTGATTGACACGCTGCCCCCATGCTTCTTTGTACATCATTTACAATCGATTTTTTCTGCTATAACCTCAGAGTCACTATGACCAACACTATATGACAGAATCTAAACTATTAACTCTGGGGCCCAGCAGTGGTGGTACACTCCTTTAATCCCAGCATTTGGGAAGCAGAGGTAAGCAGGTCTCTGAGTTTGAGGCCAGCCTGGTCTACAGAGCGTATTCCAAGATAGTCAGGACTATACAGAGAAACCCTGTCTCGAAAAAACAGACAGGAAAAATTTGGTGGCCAGGACTGGGGCTACAGTTCAGTTGCAGAACACTTGTCTGGCCTGCAGGATGCTCTGGGTTCTGTCCCTCGCACTGCATAAAGCCAGTGACAAGTGCACACCTGCAGTCCCAGCACTCAGGACAATTGGGAATGAAGTCTGCTGACATACTGAGGCCTGGGATACATTAAGGCCAGTCACTAAAACAAAAAGAGAAGGACTATAGAGATGATTTGGTCGTTAAAAGCACTGGCTATTCTTCTAGAAGACCCAGGTTCAATTCCTGGCACCCACATGGCAGTTCACAACAACCTGTAACTCCAGTCCCGGGGCATCCTGTGCCCTTTTCTGGTCTCTGTGGACACCAGGCATGCAGCTGGTGCACAGACAGAGATGTGAGCAAAGCATATAAAATTGTTTGAAAGAGAAGCATAGTTCATTAGGAAACAGGTGTTCTGCCACACTCTTCAAGCTGTGGGAGTCTTGTGAGCTGAGACCAGTGTGGGCTCCATTCTGATTCCCTGCCTCAGCAAGCAAGTGAAGGCCACAAGATACCCCAGCAGAAGAAGGTGCCTGCCCCCAAGCCTGACAGCCACATTCCATCTTTGGACCTACATGGTGGAGGAGAGAACTGACTCCCACAAGTTCTCTCTGACCTCATCATGCATGCACAGACAAGAAGTGTAAAAACTAATTTTTTGACAAACTGTGGCTCAGTGGTAGACACTTAGAAAGCTTCTGTGCAGCCCTGGACTCTATGCCTAGCACCACAGATAAATGTCTACTGAGACATGGTCCCATCTTGTCTGTTTCCAGCTTCTGGATCCTTTCTGTTTATAGCTGCGCTTCACAGCGAATGGGTTGCAGCATTGGTCAGCTTAGGGAGTGTGCACTTGAAATCTAAGCCAGGCTAGCCTCAAACTCACAGACCTGCCTCTGTTTTCTGAGTGCTCCGGAAGCCTCACTTGTTACTTTGGTGCTGAGATCTGATCTCTGGTCCTAATGATTTGAGGGAAAGCATTCTTAACTGCTGAGCCACCTACTCAGTAGCTACCCTTACTCCTTTTTGTGTGCATGTGTTTATTTTTTTGAGACAGGGTCTCATGTAGCCCAAGCTGACCTTAGATATGCTACGTGGCTAGATGACCTTGACCTCCTGACCCTCCTGCCTCCATTTCCTAAGTGGTGAATGACAAGTGCGTACCACCATATCCGGTCTGTGTGGTGCTGGAATGGAACCCAGAGCCTCAGGAACATAAGTGATCTACCAGCTGAGCCACAGTACCAGTCCTTTCTGTTGTAGACAATTCTGGGTAGAGTAGGTGCTGAACGACCTTGGAAGGAGGTGCCGGAGATAGTGGGGCCACCATGGTGCTGGCATAGCCTCATCTGCTTGTGCTTTATCTCCACAGGATGCCAAGTATCACATGCAACGTTGCATCGATTCTGGCCTCTGGGTCCCCAACTCCAAGTCTGGTGAGGCCAAGGAGGGGGAGGAGGCGGGCCCCGGGGACCCATTGCTGGAAGCCGTCCCCAAAGCGGGCAACGAGAAAGACATCAGTGCGTGACCTGCCCCAGCCACTGCCACTGGCCTGCAGGCCTCTGTGGGCCCTTCTCCAGAAAAGGAAACCTAGACACCATGTTCCTAGCTCCTGACTTCCTTCACTTCTGCTGCCCCTCACATCCCAACCCTTGGCTTGCCCCATGTCCCCTCTCCTCCAGCCTGTCCCCAGCACTCATCAGACTTCCTGCTTCGGGTTGAGGGGCTCTACTGTTTGCAGCCCCTCCCCCCCATCAGCATTATGCCAAAGTCCTGGGGGTCTGGGGAGGGGCAACAGTTGCCAGATTGGTCCACTGGGTTGGGTATACACGTGTCCCCAGATGGGCAGGGTCTGTCCCTATGGATCTGTGATCACTGTTTTTCTTCTGTCTAGCTTTCTATCCTGCAACTGGCAACAATGTCTAATAAACAGTTCCAGGTGCTGGATGCCAATGGCTCAGTGCTGTTTGAGGCAGAGGGTGAAACTAGATGGGGAGGACCAGAGTCCTGACAGCCAAGCTCTTGGCCCTCGGTGTCCCTCCAACTCCTTGTCTTTCTCAGCCTGTCCTTCCTCTTTTCCTCCCTCTTCCTCCCCTCTTCACCTAGCAAGCATTCTGTGGAGGCAAAAGGGCCCAAGTTTGAGGGCAACCTGGGCTCCATGAGAAATATGTAGCCTTTGCCTCTGCTAGGGTAGCTTCTTATTCTAAATATTGATTTGTATGTTTCTGTGTGTGTGCATATGTGTGCTCATGAGAGTGTGCATGCATGTATCTTTTTGAGACAGGTTTTCTACGTAACCTTGGCTGTTTTTGAACATACTATATAGACCAGGCTGACCTCAAACGCAAAGAGATTCCACCTGCCTCTGCCTCTCAAGTGATGGGATCAAAAGCACAAGCCACCTCTGGCTTAAATTTTCATTTCTTTATGTGTGTGAGTGTTGTGAGCAAATGGGGTGTCTCCTGGGACTGCAGAACTGCAGTTACAGGTGTTGGAAGCCCACCACATGGCTTCTTCCGGTGGAACCAGTGTCCTCTGCAGCCCCGAGCCTTGTCCGAGTCCACTGGAGAAGCAGTTTAAAGGATTTGGGAAGTGTTTCTGCTGTTGAAAGAGCATGATGGGACTCAGACTGCAGTTCTACGGCAGAGCTTAGTTTAATGTGTGGTTTCCAGTCCAGCATTGTTAAAAAACAAACAAACAAAAAACAGTGTACACCTATCATCCGGCAGGTAAGAGTATGAAACAGAAGGGTCCTGAGTTCAAGGCCAGGCTGGGCTGACCAGCGAGACCCTGTCTCAGTGGAAATTGAGCCTGGTTCAGGAAGCTCTGACTTCTAGCCCCACCCTGCATAAACTGGGTGTGGTGTACACTTGGAAACCCCAGGACCCAAGGTCAAGGACCAGTTGACTGGGAAGGTGACTATTGTGCAGAGGCCTGAGAGAACCTAAGTTCAGATGCTAGCACCCACTAGAAAATGCTGGGTATGACTGTGTGCATTTATGTCGCCTTGGTGCTGTTGTGGATTGAGACGGGGCATGCTGGCTACTAGTCTCACTTTAGATTTAGTGAGAGACTCCGTCTAAGGAAATAAAAAGCATGACAGAGCAGGGCATCCAGCATCCTCTGGACCCTACAAATAAACACAGCACATCACAGGCTTACACAGTTTCGCTTGCCAGGACTCACCTGGTAGGAGAGAACCAGCTCTGTAAGTTGTCCTCTGAGCTCCACACACGTGCACATACCCCAGGAGATAGATGAACAAATGAATAAACAGGAAAAAATGGTAAAGTGAGCTGCTTCAGCTGACATCAGCAACAGGCATGACTGATGTCTGACCCCTTCATCCTCCTTTCCAGGGTACATTGCACTCTGGGAGCTGCTTGACACTCAGAACCCAGTTCAGCACCATGTAGTGGCACACACCTAAAATCCTAGTACTTGGGAGTCAACAGCTGGCTGATCTCTGAGTTTGAGGCAAGCCTGGTCTACATGATGAGTTCTAGGCCAGCCAGGGCTGCACAGTAAGGCCCTATATCAGGAAAAGAAAAAAAAATCCAGAACATTTTAACTGGTTGAGGCTCGTGCCACCACATTCCAGTAATGTCCCAGAACCTCTCTGAGCCTGCCAACACCTAGTCATCCAGATAGCCCTCACCAACCTGGGTACTGTCACATCCTGTGGACTATAGGCAGCTTCAGCACTTAACACACTTCTCCTCCAGACAGCACTGGGCCAGGGCCACAGAAGGCCAGCAACAAAGATTGGCCAAGCAGTGAAGGATCAATTAGCCTGAATGCTGTTGTCCAAGTGAATTTCCACCAGGGGGTAGCAGTGAGCCACACAGCTCTTCAGCCTGTGTTTAAACTCCAGTTGCAGGGGATCCAAATGCATGTAGAGACACACATGCAGACAGCACATCCATTTACATAAAATTAGAAAGGATTCTAAGCCCTCATGTAGGTGCTGGGAATCAAGCCAGGTTAAGAGCAATCAGTGTTGGTCTTTTGAGACAAGGTTACTCTATAGCTCTATCCTAGAACTTGTCTCTGTAGGCTAGGCTGTCCTCGGACTCACAGATCCGCCTGCCCTTGCCTCCCAAATTCTGGGATTAAAGGTGTGTGCCACTGCTGACCAGCTGTCATCAGTGTTAACCACTAAGCAATTCCTTCAATGATTTTTTTTTTGAGACTAACTCACTGTAACATGGGCTAGTCTTGAACTTGTGGCAATCCTACCTTGTTCTTGCAGGGTCTGTGATGAGCATGAGTTGAGCTGCTCTATTGTGTCACCATCCTAGTACTGTGAGCTATCATAACCGGGTAACTGGGTAAGGGGTGCATGCCTATAATCCCAACACTTGGGGACTGTGGCAAGAACATGGAAACCGTTTAAGGCCAGCTTGGGCTAGGTATCTTGTCTCAACCTATGTTTTTTTCATAACAATAGTTCCACAAATATAGGTCTAAAATTTTCATTGGCATCTACTGTGTGTGCCTGTGAACATGCATGCAGCCACACACGTGTGGAGTTGTTTGTCTGGTTCCACCATGTGAACTCAGGATGTCAGTGTTGGTAACAAGTGCCTTTACCCTCTGGGCCACTTTAGCACCTTCTAGCGGCTGGTCACTGAGCCTCTGGCCTGTCCCTGCCGCCTTAGCACTAAGGTAGACGTTACTGCAGTCCTGGGGGTTGAGCTGGGTGTCCTTGCAGGGCAGAGCAGACCCTTTGCTGACAGCCGTCTCCCCCATGCCAAGCTTTTCTAATTTAGTTGCTGCTCCCACCTATACCTCTGATTTCACAGAGATGGGGAGGAGAACACAGCAAGGTCAAGATGCTGCATGGGGGTCACAGAGCAGAATGGCTGGAACGTGAGCTGTCTCTTGCGGGCCCTGCTGCCTGTAGCTTGTTCTGTGCTTGCTGTGCAGTTTCTGGAGAATGTGGTTTCACACTCGTGTCCAACATGAAACAGTCTCACAGCGAGTCACCTCACAGCTCTCAGGAGAGAGGCCTGAGTGTCCCCTAACCTCCCCAGTTCAGAAGACAGGGTTTTGTTTTAAATCTCTTAAATTGGCTTTTCCCAGACCTGGTGGTAACTTTAGGGAAACCCCTCCCTGAAAAGCCTGCCCTGCTTAGGGGGAAGCCCCCCCCCCACGCCATTTCAGAAAATTGTCTAACCTGGGTTTGTCCGCTGTTAGGGTGGAAAGTCCCTGTTGGGGAAACCCCTTGGGTATCCCTGGCCAGGCCAGATTTAGGATGCAGAAGATCTACAAGACCTCTGGTCCTTGAGCAGTAAACATAGGCCCTTCCAGTAGCCTAGGGTACCTTTTCTTCCCAGTCATTGGCGTTTGTCCTGCTTGGAATAAACCTCAGGCTTGAGATGGCACTCACATCTGGGAAGCTGAGACAGCAGCAGGAGGGTTTTTGTTTTTTTGTTTCGGTTTTTCGGGACAGGGTTTTTCTGTAGCTTTGGAGCCTGTCCTGTAACTAGCTCTTGTAGACCAGCCTGGCATTGAACTCACAGAGATCCACCTGCCTCTGCCTCCCGAGTGCTGGGATTAAAGGTGTGCACCACCACTGTCCAGCTAGCAGGAGGGTTTTAAGTCTGAGGTCAGCCCAACCTACAAAGTGAACTTTTAGAGACCCTGCCTCCCCCCCAAAAAATGGGTGTGGGGGGGTAGGAAATGGAAGGGAGGGAGGAAACCAAGCCAGGTAGCTCAGTCCAAAACATGAACTATGAAGGAAATGAGGTTTGAGCCACAGAACACACCAAAAAGCCAGGTGGAGTGCTTCCTACTCAGTGCTCAGTGTGGGGAAGCGGACACGGACTGGCCATGGCAGAATGTTAGCCCGCTTCCCTACCCAACAGGGACAATTCAGGCCAATGAGACCTTGTCGCAGAAAAACAAGGTGAATGGCGATTAAAGAATGACAGTCGGTTTTCCCCTGCCCTTCTCAAGTAGAAACACACCTGCATGAATATGACACACAAATACCAATAAAGGACAAACCTCAGGACCACTGGAGAATGCCAAACTCTGGCCCATGACTCAGCATCCCCTGGCAGGCATGAGCTATTGTTTATTATTACTGTGACTATTATGATCATTATTGCTATGAGTCACCATCTGAAGTGCTGGATACAGGATCCCAGGCTCTATTTTAGCTTCAGAACTCCAGGGGGGGCTACGCCCATCTGAACTGGCTCTTGAATTTGGCACACTTTGCTTCCTGCTATTGAGCTCTTGGTGGCCCTGGGCAGTGACAGAAGAGATTGTCTTAATTTTATTGCCGTGAAGAGACTCCTTGACCAAGGCAATTTTTTTGGCGGGGGGGGGGGGGGGGGGGGGCGGGTTCGAGACAGGGTTTCTCAGTAGCTATGGAGCCAGTCCTGGAACTAGCTCTTTTGACCAGACTGGTCTTTAACTCACAGAAATCCACCTACCTCTGCCTCCTCACTACTGAGATTAAAGGCATACACCAAGGCAATTTATAAAAGAAAGCATATTGGGGGGTCAGAGTTCCAGAAGGCTGGAGTCCCTCGCCATCATGGTGGAGCACATGGCATTAGGTAGGCATGCCGCTGGAGCAATAGCTGAGAACTCCTGATATAGACAAGCAGGAGGTGGCGGAAGGAGAGTTCCCTGAGAATGGCATAGCCTTTGGAAATCTCAAAGCCCACCCTCGGTGACACACCTCAAAAAAGGCCATATCTCCTAATCCTTCCCAAGCAGATTCAGCAACTGGGGGCCAGTATTCAAATATATGAACCTATGGGGGCCGTTCTCATTCTGATCACAGAGGGTCAGGCAGGGAGAAGACATCCAGCCCTTCAGAAGCAGGGAAGGGCAGCAGCCTGGGTCTCCAGCTCACACTACTCAATGTCCCTACCCTGGTGGTCAGACATTCTAGAATAGGAAAGAGGTATTAGTACAGGTACTCAAATTTGTAGTGGCCAGGGCTCAATGAGTAAAGTGCTTGCCTGTGCCTAGTGTATACAAAGACCCAGGTTCCATCCTCAGCACTGGTGAACCTGGTATCACTGCCTGTCAGGTCCCACCTTCACGTGTGCGTGCGCGCGCACACACACACACACACACCCACACCCCATTTCAGCAGGAGGACCAGGAGTTCAAAGTCATCCTCAGTAAAAAAAATAAACCATGAGGAAAAAAAAAAATAAACACCCAGAAAATTTAAAAAAAAAAAAAAAAAAAAGTCATCCTCAGTTACATAGGGGATTTCTGGCCAAACTGTCTCAAGAAGAGATGGCTATGGACCGGAGAGATGGTTCGGCCGTGAAGAACACTTGACTGCTCTTGAAGAGAACCTAGACTGGGTTCTCAGCACACATGGTGCACACCCTTTATAACTCCAGTTTCAGGGAATCCAGTGCTTTCTCCGGCCTTCATAGGCACCAAGCATGTTTGTGGTGTACAGACACACAAGTAGGCAAAGTACCCACACACACAAATCTAAAAGTATAACTTAGAAGAAAAAGGAGAGGGGAGGAGGAGGTGAAAAGAAATTCCCAGTGAGCTTACTATGTTTGTAAGCAGTAAATGCTTGGCTGGCAAGTGCGGGGCTCTGGGTCCAGGGTCCACTCTGTAGCATCAGTAGAGGTGGAGAAGAAAAGGCCTCCGTGTTATGATAAGGGCTCAAGAAAAGAAGAGCAAGGCTCCAGCCCAAAGCTACAGAAAGCTCTGAGCTTTTATGTCTTAGTCTGATGTCTGGTTTATTATTTTTGGTGGTTTAAATGAAGTCACCCATTACCTTGAGCATTTGAATAGTTTGTTTTCTAATTTTTGTTTTTTGTTTTTAATTTTTTTTATTTGTGACAGGGTTTCTCTGTTGTTTTGGAGCCTGTCCTGGAATTCACTCTCTAGACAAGGCTGGCCTCGAACTCACAGAGATCTGCCTGTC
This sequence comes from Arvicola amphibius, assembly GCF_903992535.2. Taxonomy (NCBI): domain Eukaryota; kingdom Metazoa; phylum Chordata; class Mammalia; order Rodentia; family Cricetidae; genus Arvicola; species Arvicola amphibius. Next base: position 89,557,437 of record NC_052049.1, on the reverse strand, counting down.
TGCTGGGATTAAGGCATGTGCCACCAAAGCCCGGCTACTATTTGAATACTTGATCCCCAGTTGTAGATATCTGGGTAAGCTTAGGAAGTGTTGCCTTGCTAGAAGTACATCACCAAGGGTGTACTTTAAGAGACTGGATAACTCAGAGGTTAAGAGCACTGGCTCTTTCAAAGGCCCAGAGGTCCTGAGTTCAATTTCTAGCAACCATATGGTGGCCATCTATAATGAGTTCTGATAGACAGTATACACTGTGTACATGCTGAATAAATAAATCTTAAAAAGAAAGAAAAGCCAGGCAGTGATGTACACCTTTAATCCTAGTACTTGGGAAGCAGAAGCAGGCACATCTCTCTATCTCTCTCTCTCTTTTTTTTTTTTTTTTTTTTTTTTTTTTGGTTTTTCGAGACAGGGTTTCTCTGTGGCTTTGGAGCCTGTCCTGGAACTAGCTCTGTAGACCAGGCTGGTCTCGAACTCACAGATATCCGCCTGCCTCTGCCTCCTGAGTGCTGGCATTAAAGGCGTGCGCCACCATTGCCCTGCCCAGGCAGATCTCTTGAGTTCGAGGTCAGTCTGGTCTACAGAGTGAGTTCCAGGACAGCCAGGGCTACACAGAGAAACCCTGCCCCAAGAGGGAAAAGGAAAGAAAGGAAGACAAACAGAAAACTAACTAAAAATGTTAATCCCCAAAATGGGATGTTAATCTCAAAGATGGGAGAACAAAACCCAAGTCATCATGGCTAAATTAATTAAAGCAAGCTTTTTTATTTGTGTACACAGGCTGCCTCTCCCTAAGGTGGGGTTTGAGGGGTCAACCTTGGACATAAGGAGGACAAGGTCTTTACAGCTCAGCGTAAGGGGGTTTCCAAATGGGGGGTCTGCAGGCAAAATAGCCAGGATTTTAAGAGCAGAACATAAGCATTAGCAAGTTAGTCATGATGACCTCAAACTAAGACGCGACTGCAAGGCGATCTTAGCAGCAGGTAGTCTTAACAGGCCTTTGGCACGATGGTAGGTTTGCAAGACGTTTATGACTTTTTCTTCAGATTCTTTCAAGATGAGGTTTCTCTGTGAAACAGTCCTGGCTATCCTGTAACTCACTCTCTAGCCTGTAGCCCAGGCTGGCTTTGAACTCACAGAGATTCACCTGTCTCTGCCTCCCAAGTGCTGGGATTAAAGGTGTGTGTCACCACCGCCCAGCAACTTTTTGAAACAAAGACGTGATTGCCATTTCCTGGAACAGGCAGTACAGAATTATTTTTAGTTAAGGTTACAGGTTGGGCATAGCCCAATCCTTGAGAAAAAGAGGTTTAATCATAAACAGGAACGAACCTAGTTTGTTTTTATTATAAGATTTGTGTCTTATGTGTCCCTGTCAAATCTTTGATAGGGTCTTAGCATTTTTTTTTCTGAGACAGTATTTCTCTGTGCAGCTTTGGAGCCTGTTCTGGAATTCAGTCTGTAGACCAGGCTGGCCTCCAATTCACATAGATCTGCTTGCCTTTGCCTCCCGAGTGCTGGGAAGTGTGCCACTATTGCCTGTCTGAATGGACAAATTTTTAAGCACATACAATCTTGGTATGACAATGGGTATTACAGGTAGCTATTTGTCCCGGCTGCCAGGGACTTTCCTTTGGATCTAACATTCCAGCCCTTTGGAGGAGTAGGGGTGAAGTACTCTACTCTATTTCCTGCTGAAATTAAGACACCATTGTTAGGGCCCAGGAAGGATGTATTAGTCAGAGGTCAGAAGGGGATTAGGGCAGTGGGGCATTCATCAGGAGCATCTGGTTTGCTGACCCAGCTGAAGAGACCGGGAGTAATCTCATCAGTTGGACTGATTCACATCAGCTTTCAGCAAGGCTAGAGCTCATCTCTGGAGCCTTTGTGGTCTGCAGCCAATTTCTGGATGGTGTCCACCAGCCAAGTGGAACTCTTCTGAGATAGATACAGAATGGGGACCGGAGTTAATGAACTTAAAGAAAACTTAAATTTAGAACTTTCCCTCAAGAATGAACAATAGGCAGGGAAGCTTAGGCTATTGCTTGATAAGAGTACTTACCTGGAATCCATTTGCTCTGTGAGAGGTGGACCCAAGTCATCTTTTTTATGCATGTTTGTCTGTGTGACAATGCCAGGTCCTCTGGAACTAGAGTTACAGACAGTTGTGAGCTGCCATGTGGCTGCTGGGAACTGAACCTGGGTCCTCTGGAAGAGCAGCCTGTGCTCTTAACTTCTAAGACAACTCTCCAGCCCTGGACCCAAGTCTTAAGACTTTCTTGACTCTTGGAAGCTTGTACATTGAAATCCATATTATAGAAAAAGCAGTCAGCGAGTGTCTCTAAAACAGCTGGAGTAGAATCATGCCTTTGAATAAGAGCAAAAGCTATGGATTTGGGTTAAAATGATTGAGCATTTTTCTTTTGTTTAGAATGTGTAGATTGGACCGAGATATTTTTAGCACGATGAGAAACATCCTTAACTGTCAGAGAGGCCAATCTTAAAAACTGATACTCTTTCCTTTACCTACCTCCTGGATACTGAGGTAATAGGCATGTGCCACCATGATTAGATTAGATTTTATTTTATTTTATTTTATTTTACTGAGACAGAGTTTCTCTGTGTAGCTTTGGAGCCTGCCCTGGAACTTACTTTGTAGACCAAGTTGGCCTCAAACTCAGAGCTCCACCTGCCTCTACCTCCCGAGTGCTAGGATTAAAGGTGTGCAACATGACCACTGGTCTTGGATTTTATTTTTAAATTAAAGGAAAACATCTCAGCCAGGTGGTGGTAGCACACACCTATTAAAGGCACTTGGGAGACAGGGGTAGGTGGATCACTGAGTTTGAGATCAGCCTGATCTATAGAGTGAGTTCCAGGACAGCCAGGACTACACAGAGCAACCTTGTTTCAAAAAAAAAAAAAAACAAAAACAAAAACAAAAAAACAAAAAAAGAAGTAGGCTGTAGGGATGGCCCAGCAATTAACAGCACTGGCTTCTCTCAAAGAGGACCAGGGTTAGTTTCTCAGCAACCACATGGTGGTTGTAGTGGTTTGAATGGGCATGACCCCCATAGACTCATGTGTTTGAATGCGCAAGGTGTGGCCTTGTTGAAGGAAGTGTGTCACCACAGGGGTAGGCTTTGAGGTCTTATATGCTCAAGCTATGCCCTGCATGGGACACAGTTCACTTCCTGTTACCTGCTGATCAAGATATAGAACTCTCACCTCCTTCTCTACCACCATGTCTACCTGCACACCACCATGTCCCACCATGACAATAATGGACTAAACCTCTGAAACTGTAAGCCACCCCAATTTTTTTTTTTACTTTATAAATAGAGTTGCTGTGGTCATGGAGTCTCTTCACAGCAATAGAAACCCTAAAACAGTGGGTCACAATTGTTACTCTAGTTCCAGAGGATCAAAAGTCTTCTAGCCTCTGAAGTCACACAGTGCATTTACATACATGCAGATAAAAGTAGTCATAGACTTTTTTTTAAAGAGGTCTCATGTCGCTTCCTGGATATTATTTATTTACATACATTGTGTGTGCACGCGCACATGTGTGTATGTGTTTATGTGAAGCCTGAATGTGGTTGTCGGATCACAACTTGCAAGAGTTAGTCAGTTCTCTCCTTCCCCCATGTGGAATGTGGGGTTTTAATTCAGGTCTTCAGGCTTGGCAGCAAATACCTCTATCTTCTGAGCTATCAAGAGAGAGGGAGGGAGAGAAAGAGGGAAGGAGGGAGGGAGGGAAAAAGGGAGGGAGGGAGAAAGGGAGAGAGGGAGGAAGGAAGGAAGGAAGGAAGGAAGGAAGGAAGTCTCCAATATCGACCAGAGAGATCTCTATTTCAAGACAGGGTCTCATTGGGTAGCCCAAGCTGGCCTGAACTTGCTATGCAGCCCAAGCTGGTACTGAACTCAGAGATCCATCTATTTCTGCTTCCCAAGTGCTAGGATTAAAGGCATGTGCTTCCGTGCCAGTTTTTGGTGTTGTTTTTGTAAGTAAACGTGTGTGTTTTGTCTGCATATATATCTGTGTACCACGTTTGTGCTTGGTGCCTGCGGAGGTCGGAAGAGGGTATCGATCCACTGGAACTGGCGTTCTGGATGGTTGTGAGCTGCTGTGGTGAGTACTGAACCTGCTGAACCTGGGTCACCTGGAAAAGCGCAAGTGTCCTTAGCGCTGAGCCAGACCTTCCTGGAGGGAAGGACAAAGGCACATGTCAGAAGTGAGGAGACTTGGTCAGGGATCAAGGGTTGGGATATGATTTAGTAGGTTTCTTGGCTAATATGGGGTTGGACAGACCAAGGACAGGACCAGCGTCAAAGTGGGGGTCTCATGGAGAAGAGTATTGAGGAGTAACTTTTTCTCACTGTTTTGTAAAACTGTCTCTGGCTGGGTGGTGGCGGCGGCAGAGCCAGGTAAATCTGAGTTCAAGGACAGCCAGGGCTACACAGAGAAACCGTGTCTCGACAAAACAAAAATTGGGTCTCCTACTGCCTAAATTATTCTCGACCTACCCACCCCCGATGATGTCGGATTTCTGACCCTTCCTCTGCCACTCAAATGAGACTGCAGGCAGGTGTCACAGTTAGGATGGTGCTGGGGATGGAGCCCAGAACTTCGTGCATGCTGGCAAACGCTACCAACTGAGCCGAAGGCTGAGTCTTTTCAACAGTACTGTTCAAGGAAGGCTTGTGTGTGTGTGTGTGGGGGGGGGGTACTTGGGCTACATGAGATCGAGAGCTTCAAGTCTGGGTGCCTGCAGAAACTTAAGCAATGCCGGTTCCAGGCCCTTTCCCCACAGACCGCACTCTTCCGCCCGGCCCTGCAGTCCTGCTCTGCGTTTCCGCCCTCATCTCGCACATCCAATCGCAGAGGCCTCAGCGGTTCCGCTTGCCGCTCCAACAAATCACGACTAGGACATTCCTCCACCACGACCATTCAGAGCGAGGCTATTCTTGTACGATGGCCAATAGGAACGTAGGATCATAGGCCTAGTGGGACGGACTGCGGCCAAAGGACATGCGCGATTCAGGCGGCCAATGGCCCGCGGCGCGTCGGTTGTGGATTTGCAGCTGCTCCCCGCGGCAGTGGGGCGGGGTCCAGGGTCCAAGCCTGAGTACCCTGCAAAGGGTGAGTGCGGAGGGGCGCCCCTGGGACGCAGGCGGGAGGAGGCGGGGGGCTTGCCAGCACTAGCACTTCCCCGGAGTTGGACCGGGAGCACCCTCTGTCTCCGTACTTGTCGTTTTCCTGGAGAGTGCACAGTGCAGTTATTGCCTGAGCCAGAAGGGTCGGCAGGTTTTCGGGCGATGGGTGGGGACAGATGCAGCTTCTGCAAGTACAAACCCCATATTCCTCTTCAAAGCTGGGCCAGGATCTTTGGGAACCGGGAAGGAGGAAGTAGGCTCTCCCAAAGGCCCCATGTCCCCAGGATGGCGTTTTGAACGTGAATAGATTATGGTAACATCTATTAAACGTTTACTGTTTGTCAAACACTTTCCACTGAGCCTTTGAAGTAGCCACTGGTTACTCTTCTTACTGCATGAGAACACTGGCCATGAGAGGAGATAAGTACTGGCAGATCTGACTTTCAGAGCTCTTACAGTAACATAAATCATTAAGGCTGGTGGGCTCAAGGCTGGGTGTGCTGGCATATGTATGCCTGCGATCTCGGCACTCGGGAGGCAGAGAAGGGGATTTCTGTGAGCTCTAGGCTAGCCGAGGCTATATAGTAAAATGCTGCCTCAAAAAATGTACACATGTGTATATGTACATATATATCATGAAATGCTGAGTGTAGTGTATCATCCCAGTACTTAGAAGACTGAGGCAGAAGGATCACCATGAGTTGGAGGACAGTGTGAGCTACAGGGTGAGTTCCAAGATAGCCTGGGCTACACAGACCAATATAAAATCAGATAAAGGATGAATATTCCCTCAGTTGGTAAAGTGCCTGCAAGCAGAAGGATCCGAGTTTGAATCCCAGAACTTACATAAAGTGGAGTGTGGCAACCATCACATGTCACCCCAACACTAGGGGATAGAAACAAGAAGGTCCTAGGGGCTTCCAAAACAGTGACCCTAGCTTTAGTAAGACCCTGTCTCAGTAAACAAGGTGAAGGGGCAGGAGAGATGGCTCAGGGTTAAGAACATTGGCTGATCTTTCGGAAGACTCCGACTTGGTTCCCAGCACCCACATGGCAGCTCACAACCATATGTATAACTCCAGTTCCAGGGGATCCGATCCCCTCCTCTGGCCTGCATCAACACCAGGCACATATGAGGTAGAGCACAGACATCCATGCAAAACGTTCACACGCATTTTAGAAACTAAGGTGGAAAGTAATAGAGGAAGGACCTGATGTACACTTCTGGCCTCCATGTGTGCATACAGGGAGCAGACTTTCACACTTAGGTGCACACACACGCATACATTATGCATGTACACACATGCATATACCATGCACATATATGCCTGCATACACTATGCACACATCCATAACACCATACACACATTAACATATACCATGCATATACACACTCATATACCTTCATATACCCATACACTATTAGTGCACACTTATGCTCATGTACATACATGTTTATGCCAGATATGCACACACAGATGCCATGTACATATATGCCTATACATATACACACGTGCACCATGCTCACAGAATTGTTTTTTAAATTGTGGAACGTCGTCCCTGAAATGTGGCGACCCAGGTGAGCATCCCCCCATGGGAAGTGAGAGCAGCCCTGGTCACCTATTGGGGTGGATCTCAGGCATGGAAAGAAAAGTCATGATGGTGAAGCTCGTTTGGATTTGGCTAAGTCACATGTCTTTAACTGTATTTGTGTGTGCGTGCATGCCATAAGACAACTCAGAGCAGTTGGTGCTCTTCTTCTACGCTTTGAGTTGAAGGGTTGGACCCTGGCCCTGTTGTTCAGCACTGCTTTTCTGGTGGTATTGGGATGAAGCCGGGGCATAGAGCATGGAGGATGCCTGCGCTCTGCCCCTGCTGGCTGCTCCTCCACCCCAGTGCAGTCTCTTTGGGTCATATTTGGTGGTGGTTGTTTTTCCTGCCTAGTTCAGGTTCCTGTTGGCCCAGTACCATGCCGAACCAGGTTGGAACATCTTTTTATGTCTCAACGTCTCCGCTTCACACAGGGAAATGGAGTACCAGAGAGGTTAAGTGCATTGCCTGAGGTCATACGAAAGTTCCAAGACACACCACCAGGTTTGTTGCATCAAGCCCACCTACCTTCTGGGAACTTTGTTCAGAGCAGAAACTCATTGATTGGTTGATTGACTAATTGATTGAGACAGCATCTCACTAGCTTGGAACTACTTAGATCAAGCTGGCTTCAAACTCACAGAGTTCTGAGGCTAAAGGCATGCACTAATGTGCTTTGCTTAAATTTATTTTATTATTATTACTTTTTTTTCGTTTTGGTTTTTTGAGATAGAGTTTCTCATTGTAGCCCTGGCTGTCCTGGAACTCACTCTGTAGACCAAGCTGACCTTAAACTCACAGAGATCCACCTGCCTCTGCCTCCCAATTGCTGGGATTAAAGGCATGCACCACCACTGCATGGTTTTATTTTATTATTTATTTATTTATTTATGATTTTTTGAGACAGGGTTTCTCTGTATAGCTTTTGGGGCCTGTCCTGGAACTAGCTCTGTAGACCAGGCTGGTCTAAAACTCACAGAGATCCACCTGCCTCTGCCTCCCGAGTGCTGGGATTAAAGGTGTACACCACCACCTGGCAAAATGGCTTTTTTAAAAAGTTTTTTTGTTTGTTTGTTTTGGTTTTGGTTTTTTGTTTTGTTTTGTTTCAAGACAGGGTTTCTCTGTAGCTTTGGAGCCTGTTCTGGAACTCACGCTATAGGACCAGGGTGGCCTCAAACTCACAGAGAACCACCTGTCTCTGCCTCCCAAGTGTTCCAATTAAAGGCGTGCACCACCACCACCCCTATCTTATTTTTATTTAGTATTCTTATGGTATTTTTATGTTCTTAATTTTTATTTTATGTGCATTGGTGTTTTGCCTGTGTGTATATCAGTGTAAAGGTGTCAGGTCCCCTGGAACTAGAGTTACAGGCAGTTATAAGCTGTCACGTGGGAGCTGGGAATTGAACTTGGGTCCTCTGGAAGAGCAGCCAGTGCTCTTAAGCACTGAGCCATCTCTCCAGCCCTGTTATGCTGTTTTTATAAAAGTATATATAGCACTTGTGTAGCCCAGAGGACAATTTTAGGAGTCACTTGTCTCCTTCCATCGTGTGGGGGCCAGGGATACAGCTCAGGTCATCAGTCTTGGTGGCAGGTGCCTTTGCCCACTGAACCCTCGCCCAGGCCCCTGTGTACTTACGTGAAGACAGAATCTTATGTATCCCTGGCTGACCAGCCAGGGATAGTTAGGTATGTGAGCATGACTTTGATCCCTCTGAAGTACTGGGATAGCAGGCGAATGTTCCCCTCCTCGTGCACCTCAGAGTGGCTGCTCACATTGCTGTAAGATCACTGAAGCAGAAAGCGGGCTGTGGTGACTCGTGTTTGCGGTTCCAGCAGTCAGGAGGCTGGAGGAAGAGGCCCCAGCAGCTGTAGGCAGACCTTGTGAGCCTCTGCCCTCCCAAACACAAGACAGGAGGGGTAGGTCTGCTGGCACTCTGTACATCTGTAGTCCCGGTTACTTGGAAGGCTGAGGCAGGTGGATTGCATGAATGTAGGGATTGAAAAGCAGTCTGGAAAAAGCATAATGAGCTCTTGTTTCAAACTAAATAAATACTTCCTGGGTGGTAGGTAACACGTTTTTATTTTGTTGTTGTTTATTTGTTTGTTCATTTTTGGTTTTTAGAGACAGGACTTTTTTGTGTAGCCCTAACTCTTCCTGGAACTATCTCTGTAGCCCAGGCTGGCCTCGAACTCACAGAGATCTGCCTGCCTCTGCTTCCTAAGTGCTGAGATTCAAGGCATGCTCCAATATTCTGGGCTGACACACAGGTCAGACTCTGGAGGAAGAACTAAGCAGAACTCTGTGAGTTCCAGGCCACCACCAGGGCTACACAGTGTAACCCTGCCTCAAAAATTAATTAATTAATTTTAAAAGGGGACATTAAAAAGCCAAAGAAGCAGTTGCACACCTGTAATCCCTGCATTTGAGATTCAAACATTAGGATCAGACTTCAGGAACATCCTTGTCTACTTAGTGAATTTGAGGCCAGCCTGAGTTGCCTGAGAATTGCTTTTTGTTTGTTTGTTTTGGGGCAGGGCTTCTCTGTGTAGGCCTGGCTGGCCTGGCACTTGCCCTGTAGACCAGATGGTTTTAGCTCAGATCGCCTGCCTCTGCCTCCTGAGTGAGAATTGTTTAAAAAGAACACAAATGGGGCCTAGTTATATGGTTCGATTCAGAGGCTGAACGGGAGTTCGGTTCCCAGCACCCACATCGAGTGGCTCATGGCTGCCTGGAACTCCAGGTCAATGGGAGAAGATGTCTTCTCTGGGCACCCACACCCATGGGCACCCCCCACATACGGCACAAATCTCTAAGAAAAAGTCCAGCATTAAGTTGGAGGCAAACCTGTCTATGAAACTGTCTAAATACACAAAATTAAACAAAACTATAAGATGGCTTTGCTACAGTTAAAAACTGCAGTCTCAAGTCAATCAGTATTCCTGCCTGCAAACAACTGTATGTACTGAGGCTGAGGGAAGGCAAGACCCCCACTCTTTCCTTTGGGCTTCAGCCTGGGTGCGTGGGAAGCTGAGGAGTTAAGAGTCCTCTGGGTTGTGGCTGGAATCTAACGGCCTGTCCTTAACCAGCAGTGAATGGTGGCAGATATGCCTCTGTGTGGGTGGAGAACCATGTCAGAAGACAGCAAGGCAGATGGCGCGGAAGCTCAGCCCCTGGCACCCACGGAAAGCTTGATGGTGCTGCTGCACTGGGCTGGGCCAGAGGGCGGGGAGCCCTGGGTCACCATCAGCCAGACGCCCCTGACTGCCGAGGACATCTGTATCCAGATTGCACACAAAGTCGGTGAGTGTGGAGCCTCGCGGGCAGCTGGTGGTGTGTTTCGCACTCACTGGACAAAGAAGAGTGAGTCTGAGTGCCAGCTTAAGTTGGGGGCAGTGGGGAGCTCTTATTCCAGAGGGGCAAGGAAGGAAAACACTGCTGAGCCGGGGGTGTCTGTGATTTCAGACTTGGGAAGCTGAGGCAGGAGGATCACAAGTTCCAGGCCAAACTAACTACACAGGAAGACCCTGTCTCAAAATATGTCTGAGGCTCAGTGGTAGAGCTCTTGCCTAGAAATGCTCATCTCAGTGCTGAAGAGCAGTGACTGCCCTCCCAGAGAACCCAGGTTCAATTCCCAGCACCCACATGGCAGTTCACACTGTCTGTAACTCCAGTTCCAGGGTATCTGGCACCCTCACATAGACATACAAGGCAAAACACCAATGCATATAAAAATAAATAAATCTTTCTAAAAAAAAAAAAAAAAAAAAAAAAAAAAACAAGCCCCCCAGTGAGGGGCTGGCATATGACCCAGTGTTACAACCCCTTCCCAGAATCCCCCAGTGAGGTGTTAGGGTGTGGCTCAGTGGAACCTGCCCAGTTTGTGCAAAGTTCTAATTTCTATCCTCAGTATTCGCCAAATAAAGGCACTAAAGCTGTCATTAGGCCCCACCCCCAGCCTCGTTTAGACCTAGTCACGCGTCCAAAGTTCTGCCCTGCATTCCATTAACACAGGCTTTGTTGATTAAGATCCCAGCTTGTGAACGTTAGGACATGTTCAGACCGTCACAGGGAGTGTGCTGGCAATCTGACTGCGACATCTCTCACTGCCCGACTTTCTGTCGTGTTGATGTGATCAACGGGACCTGAACCCTATGGAGAAAATGGCCTCCACACAGGTCCCAGGGACCGCCCTGTTTGAGGAACCAAAAGACCTTCAGGCTGACTGGGGTGCGGCTCTAAGAACTGGGAAAAGGAAGTAAAAGTTGAGGCTTAGGGCTGAAGTTGGCACTCTCCCTGGTTGAACACTTACCCAGCACGTACAGAACCCTAGCTTCCATCTCCAGCACCGCTGAACCAGGCTCAGTGGTGCAAATTTGTCATCCCTGTACTCTGGGAAGCGGAGGCAGGAAGCACAGAAAAAAATTCAAGGCTAGCCTCAGCTACATATGAACTTAGAGACCACCCTGGGCTCTGTGAGGCCCATCTCAAATCAGAAAAATTAAAATCAAGCATCAGAGACAGAAGCCAGGTCCTGGTGACTCAGTACTGAAGGGGTTGGGATTTCTCAATGGGCAGTAATAGAGAGTCATGGAACAGTTGAGGCGGAGAGTAAAGCAGTTGGCATGTTAGAAAGCTGTTTCACAGCTGGGCAGTGGTGGCACACGCCTTTAATCCCAGCCCTCGGGAGGCAGAGACAGGCAGATCTCTGTGAGTTCGAGACCAGCCTGGTCTACAAGAGCTAGTTCCAGGACAGCCACCAAAGCTAGGGAGAAACCTTGCCTTGAAAACAAAAACAAAAAAGAAAGAAAGAAAGCTGTTTCACAAACGAGGTACCTTATCAAACCTGTAGTGAAGTTATGTGTAATAACTTTGGAGAACAATTTGTGTTTATCTGACAGGCTGAAACCTTTGTTCTTATTGTTTGTATGTTGAGTGTATGCTGAGACAGGATCTCTCTGTGGAGCCCTGGCTGTTCTGAAACTCACTCTGTAGACCAGGCTGACCTGGAACTCACAGAGATCCACCTGCCCCTGCCTTCTGAGTGCTGGCACGTGCCACCTGTTTTGTTTTGTTTTTGAGACAGGGTTTCCTGTAGCTCAGACTGACCTCCAACTTATATGAAGCAGATAATGACTTTTGTTCTGCCTTAGCCTCCAGAGTTCTGGAATCACATGCCACTTAGTCCAATGTTCCTATCTTAGCTGCAAAGGAATCTGGGAGACGTAGTTCTGGGAAGCATTGACATGGTGAAAATTCTGAACTGCCTTGTGTGTCTATCAGTATTTGATAAGTCATAGACAGGAGAGGCGTGGGAAGAGGATGTGGCAGGAGTCAGTGGGTTGCAGCATCCTCAGAGCTAAGGTCTGCAGCTGATGGGGCTTCTGACGTCATCCCTCCCGTCTTCCAGGCATCACTCCACCCTGCTTGAATCTCTTTGCCCTCTATGATGCACAGGCCAAGGTTTGGCTGCCCCCAAACCACATCCTAGACACATCCCGAGATGTGAGCCTAAAGCTGTATTTCCGAATGAGGTAAGTGCAGGTCTCTTGGAAGGTGTGTGTGTTCACGAGTGCCACCGTGTAGAGGGAAGTGCAGGATATCCACCATGCCAGTCTCTCAGATGAAACACGACGTTAATGACCCATCAAGCCTCCTCCCTGGCTCTGCTTTTCCTTCCCTTCTTGCAGGTTTTACTTCCGGAACTGGCACGGCATGAGTCCCCAAGAGCCAGCTGTGTACCGATGTGGTTCCCCGGGGTCAGAGCAGGGTGTGCAGCTCTTGGACTCTGCCTCATTTGAATACCTCTTTGAGCAGGTATGAGCAGGGAGGGAGAGGACTCCCACTTCCCACTCCACTGCAGCTAATACGATTCAGCTCTTACTCGCTGGCATTTTTTAGCTGTCCAAAAGAAGTTGGAGTGAATGAGTGCTCCGTTTGATTAGTAATGTCTGACATGGTCTCCAAATCATGAGGAGGTGGTGCACATGGTGTTTCTGTGATGTGCATTTGCTCTTTCTAGGAAAGTACTTGTCTCTCCCCCACAAGGTGCTAGAAGCAGGGAGTTAGAGTTTGTTGGCAATAAAGCGAACACCTTCCCTCCCCTTTCCTATGTGCCCCTCTACCCCTCAGGGAAAACATGAGTTCATGAATGATGTGGTGTCTCTGCGGGACCTGTCTAGTGAGGAGGAGATCCATCACTTTAAGAACGAGAGCTTGGGCATGGCCTTTCTGCACCTCTGCCACCTTGCTCTCTGCCGCGGTGTCCCCCTGGAGGAGATGGCCAGAGAGATCAGGTGAGTGGAAATGGAGTGTCAATTAGGAATAAGTGGCTGGAGCTCCCCACACCCAGGGCACCAGGGTGGACCTTTCGTGTTGCCTTGGTTTATCCAGCAGACACTGATCACCAGCTGTGGACTCACACACAGTGCCACCTCTGGGAGCTTACATCTGGTAAAGCAGATTGGGTACTAAAGGAAATGCAAACACAGACTCAGCAGACCTGACTCTGCAGAGGACCTGAGTTCAGTTGCCAGCACTTTCAATGGGTGACCCACAACAGTCTATAACTCCAGCCCCAAGGGACCCCAAACCCTCTTTAGGCTTTCACTGGCACGCACATGCGCAGCGCAGGCACACACACAGCGTGCACATAAAAAATAATATAGTCTTTAATATAGTCTTTTTTTTTGAGACAGGGTTTTCTGTAGCTTTGGAGCCTGTCCTGGAACTCGTTCTGTAGACCAGGCTGGTCTTGAACTCACAGAGATCCGCATGTCTCTGCCTTGCTCCCAAGTGCTGGGACTAAAGGTGTGCACCACCACCACCTGGCAAATAGTACAGTCTTAAAAAAAAAAAGAAATACAAACATGAAATGTAGAAGAATTGAGTAGGAATTGAGTGGATTCAGAGAGTATACATTAATTATCTATGTTGCTTGTTTATTTTCTTTGTTTTTTTTTCCCTTTTTTTCTGAGACAGGGTTTCTCTATGTAGCCCTGGGCTGTCCTGAAACTCACTCTGTAGACCGGGCTGGCCTTGAACTCAGAGATCCTCCTGCTTCTGCTTCCTTAATACTGGGATTAAAGGAGTATACCACCACTACCCAGCCTACTCAGTTTTTTTGAAGACATTACTTCAAGCTGAGTATAGTGGAACACACATTTAATCCTAGTCCTCTGGAGGCAGAGGCAGGAGGACCTCTGCATTTGAGGCAGCCTAATGTATAGAATGAGTTCTAGGACAGCCAGGGCTACATAGAGATCCTGTCTCAAAAAGAAAAGAAAGAACCCTATAAAAGCCCAGCCTTTAGGGGTTCCCTGTGGGTACAGGATATAGACTTCTGGAAGGCAGTTTCTGGAAGCTCAGAAGGCCCTGTCTCTGGCCAGGCACATGGCATAGATCTGTAGTCATAGTCACCAATGTGCTGAGACAGAAGAATTACAAGACAAACAATTAGGGTCAGGGACTGGAGAGATGGCTCAGTGGTTAGGAGCACTGGCTGCTCTTCCAGAGGACCTGAGTTCAATTCCCAGCACCCACATGGCGGCTCACAACTGTCTATAACTCATGTCCCAGGGGTTCCAATGCCCTCACACAGACATATGCAGGCAAAACACCAATGCACATAAAATACAAATAAATAAATTAAAAAAATAGGGCCAGATATGATGGTATACATATTATTCTTGGACTCTGGAGGTAGAGCTAGGAAGATTACTTCAAGTTTGAGGTCAACCTGGGCTACACAGTGAGTTCCAAGCCAGCCTGGGCTACATTCTATAATATAAAAGGTAAGGTAAGGAGCTGGGAAGATGGCTGGGTGCTCCCGGCTGCTCCTGGAGGGGCCGGAGTTCAGTTTCCAGCACCCACACGGTGCCTCACACCCACTCTCCAGTTCTGAGGAATCTGACACCCTCTCCCGACTATTGTGGGGACACACACACACATGAGGAATAAAAATAAAAACCGTTGAGACAGAATTTCACTGTATAGTGCTGGGATTGGGGTCTTTATCCTTGCGTTCATGACAGAGGCCTGCTGTCTACATTAGGCAGCAGAGAGGTTCAGCGACTACCCCATGTCATCCAGCCTTTCTGGCTACCCAGGCTCTGACATGTCCCCTGTGTCCTCTTTCAGCTTTAAGAACTGCATCCCTCGTTCCTTCCGCCAGCACATCCATCAGCACAATGCGCTCACGCGCCTGCGTCTACGCAGAGTCTTCCGACGATTCCTGAGGGCCTTTCGGCCTGGCCACCTCTCCCAGCAGGTTGTGATGGTTAAGTACTTGGCCACCCTGGAGCGCCTAGCTCCTCGATTTGGCTCGGAGCACATACCGGTGTGTCATCTGGAGGTGCTGGACCAGCCTGAGAGAGACCCCTGCTACATCCAGAACAGTGGGCAGACTACTGGGGACCCAGGCCCAGAGCTGGCCACCAGGCTTCCCACCCACGAGGTACTAGTGACAGGCACTAGAGGTATCCAGTGGCGTCCACTGCAGACCCAGGTGAGCACTCAGCTGTGGGCTCCTCCGGGTAGCTCAAGTGAGCCCTGTCCTCGTCTGACTGTGGAGGCATGGCGCAGGCAGGGTGTTCACATCGAGGTCAGGTGATCTCTTGGGGAAGCGGGTTTTTCTCTGGGAATCAGACTCCAGTCATCAGGTTTGGAAGCAAGCACTTTTGCCCGCTGAGACATCTTCCTGACCCTTGGGAGTTTTTTTGTTTTGTTTTGTTTTGTTTTGTTTTGTTTTGTTTTGTTTTGGAAGAGGGTTCTCTGTGTAGTCCTGGCTGTTCTGGAACTCATTCTGTTGACTAGGCTGGCTTCGAACTCATAGAGATCTGCCTGCCTCTGACTTCTGAGTGCTGGGAGTAGAGGCGTGTGCAAGCACTGCTCGGCTTATTTTTATTTTTTGAGTTAGTGTCTTATGTACTGTAATTCCAGCTGACCCAGAACTCAGTTGTGTAGCCCAGGCTGGACTTGCAGTCATGTTGATCTTCCTGCAACTTTCTGACTTTTGGAGTTAGGAGCTTGAGCCCAGCTTCCTTCTGTCCTTTGAGGGGAAATTAAGCTAACCTTGCAAGGGCTGGAGAGACGGCTCAGTGGTTAAGAGCACTGACTGCTCAATTCCTGGCACCCACATGGCAGCTCACAACTGTCTGTAACTCCAAGATCAGACTCACATGCAGGCCAAACACCAATGCACATACAATAAACTATAAACTATCCTTGCCCTGTCTGTCCCCTGCCTCACCCCACCTCCACCCCCGACTCCCTGGCATGGTTTTTAGGAATCTGCGAGAGGTAACAGCAGAGGGAATCCCCAAGGCAACCGATCTGGGAAGAAAGCCAAGGCCCCCGAGGTTGCGGCGCGGCTGGCAAAGAGTCCCGGGGAGCCATCCTGGACCTACTTCTGTGACTTCCAGGACATCTCCCACGTGGTGCTACAGGACTGGCGCGTGCGCATCCACCTTCAGGACAACAAGTGCTTGGTGGGGCCCCTGGGCAGCAGGCTGGTGCAGGTGGCTCGGGCCTGTTCTGCCAGGCTCCCTGACCATGTCCCCCGGCCCACAGTTGCTGTGCCTCCGTTCCCGGGCTGAAGCCCTGTCCTTTGTGGCCCTGGTGGATGGCTATTTCCGCTTGACCGCCGACTCCAGCCACTACCTGTGCCATGAGGTGGCACCCCCGCGGCTGTTGACGAGCATCCAGAACGGCATCCATGGGCCGCTGATGTGAGTGATGGCGGCCTGAGGGTGGCAGGGCTGGCTGTGCCAGAGGCTGTGTCCTTGTGTGTTCATGCAGCTGCCACTACACCGGGGAGCTGCCGCCAGCCCAGTCAGCTGTGGGCCACGTCAGTGTCACCATGTTTGTGTCTGACTGTCTGGCCTCTGTGTATGACTCCCTTTAGTCCCTATTTTTGTTGTTGCTGTTGTCACCTCTGAGATGTCAAGGCCCTTCTGCTAGTTTATTTTTTCATTACTATGATAAAATGCCTTAGTCTGGACTCTTAAGAAGAAAAGAGGTTAGCTGTGGTAGCGTGCAGCCTAATCCAAGCAGGTCTGCTTGGACTACATAGTGAGCCTATCTCAAATTTAAATTGTATTTTTTTGTTTGTTTTTCGAGGCAGGGTTTCTCTGTGTAGCCATGACTGTCCTGGAACTCACTCTATAGACCAAGCTGGTCTTGAACTCCCAGAGATCTGCCTGCATTTGCCTCCCGACTG
Source organism: Arvicola amphibius (assembly GCF_903992535.2). Taxonomy (NCBI): domain Eukaryota; kingdom Metazoa; phylum Chordata; class Mammalia; order Rodentia; family Cricetidae; genus Arvicola; species Arvicola amphibius. The sequence goes on along the minus strand of NC_052049.1, from coordinate 89,540,473 downwards.
CTGGAATTAAAGGCGTATCACACCACTGCCCAGCTCAAAATTAAATTTAAATATTTATTTTTTATTATTTTAAATTATGTGTGTGGTATGTCTGCACACTTGAGTGTAGGTGCCCATAGAGGCCAGGAGCATCAGATCCTCTTGGGGCTGGTATTACAGATGGTTGTGAGCCACCCAATGTGGGTGCTGGGAACTGAACTTGCATCCTTTTGAAGGGCAGTAAGCTCCTTTAACACCTGAGCCATCTCTTCAGCCTTCAAAATTAAGTTGTAGGAAAACTGTTTAGGGGACTTGGGAAATGACTTAGCAGATAGAGTGCCTGCCAAACTGTGATGGTCTGAATGAGGCCTAGAAGACACGTGGCTCAGCAGCTTGTGTGTAGAGTCCCAGCACTCCTTCAGTGCCATGGTAGGTAGACATGGACTCTCTGGAGGCTCATGCCTCTAACAGGACAGAAGACCAGGACTGCTACCTCTGACATGCGCACAGTGACATGTACACCCATACTCAGATGCACAGACACAGTAAAAAGTCTAATCTGTGGCTGTAACTCAGCTGTAGCAAGCCGTGGTTCTTGCTAGTGGATGAAGCCCTTGGTTCAGCCCCCAGCACTGCTTGAACTGGGTGTGGTGGCGTGCACCAGTACTCCAGCACGTGAGTGGTGGTCACCAGGCAGCCAGGAGTCCATCCTCTCCTACCATTTTGGTGCTGGGGAACAAATTCAGGTCATGAGATTGGAGTTTTCCATCTCCCTGGCCCCTTGATTTGTTTTTGAGACGGGGTTTCAGTTAGCCCAGACTGGGCTTGAATTCTGCGAGGGTGACCTCAAACTCCTTGTCTCTTTGCCTCCAACCTCCCAGAGCTGGGACTAGAGATTGTGTTGCCACACCTGGTTTATGTCTACCTTTTTTTAAAGTTTTTTTTTGTAATTTAATTTTATATGTATGTTTTTTGTGTGTGATTGTTTTGTTTTTCTGCCTGCACAATGTGCATATCTGGTGCCCACAATGGCTGGGAGTTACAGAACAGGTGAGAGCCCCCTTCTGGGTGCTGAGAATTGAACCTGGGTCCGCTGGAAGAGCAGCCATCTCTGCAGCCCATCATGTCTGACACGTCCTCACTGGGTGTAGGACCTGACATGAGCCTCAGAGGGGACAGAACACATGGAAATGGTGTACCCACGTGGCCCTGTGACTCATGGTGACGAACTGCATCCATGATCTGTGTTTTGGGGCCAAATGACTATCTCTTTACTGGAAGTAACTCTGTCCTGTTGCGGCCATGTAACATCAGATGGCTGTTTTATTTTATTTTATTTATTTATTATGTATACAATATTCTGTCTATGTGTATGCCTACAGGCCAGAAGAGGGCACCAGACCTCATTACAGATGGTTGTGAGCCACCATGTAGTTGCTGGGAATTGAACTCAGGACGTTTGGAAGAGCAGGCAATGCTCTTAACCTCTGAGCCATCTCTCCAGTCCCCCAGACGGCTGTTTTCTTGTCTCAGCATCTGTCACTTTGTCAGTGGCTGTGTTTGATGTTAGGCACAGGTGACTGTTCTTACATGTATCTATGTCAGTGGTCATATGTATATATTCATGTATGTACTCACCTATTGTCAGTAGTTCTGAGATGTTTTATACATTTATTTATGTGCAGGGAGACATGTCATAGTGTATATGGGGAGGTCAGAGGGCAGCCTGCAGGAGTCAGTTCTCTGATTCTACCACGTGGGTCCTGGATGTCGAGCTCAGGTCATCAGGCTTCAAGTGCCTTTATCCACTTGCAGGCTCCCTGAAGGTTTTATCTGCATGTGTGTGCATGCATGGCAGCCAAGGTGGCCTTGGGTGTCTTCCTCAGTCGCTCTCCATTGGTTTCTTTTAATTCTTCATGTTTATATATGTGTATCTGAATGTATGCCACATGTATGTGGGTGCCCATGGGATTATTTGGAGCTGGAGTCACAGGTGGTGTGAAGTGTGGGTGCCAAGAGTGAACCCCTAGTCCCCTACGGGAACAGCAAGCCCTGTTACCACTTTAGTTTTTGAGGCGGGTCTCTCACTGAGACTGGAGATGCTGATTGGCTAGACTAGCTGAGCTGAAGCCTCAGGGCTGGATTACAGGTGCATGCTACTATTCCCAGAATCCCACATGGGTGCAGAGATCTGAGCTCTGACCTTCTAAAGTCTCCATTCCCTCCACTTTTCCTTGAGACATAGTCGTATTATGTAGCCCAGACTGAACTTGAACTTTAAGTGATCATGTGACTTCAGCCTCCTGAGAGCTGGCCTTACAGGTATGCACTGCCACATCTTTCTCTGACTTGTGTCTGGCTGATGTGTGTGTGTCTCTGAGCAGGTCTCCTGTGTTCATTGCCTAGCTGGGTCCCACAGTGACTACAGGAGGCTGATGGCGTTCCCGTCCTCTTCCTTTCCCAGGGATCCATTTGTGCAAGCCAAGCTGTGGCCGGAGGATGGCCTCTACCTGATCCAGTGGAGCACCAGCCACCTCCACCGCCTGATCCTCACTGTGGCCCATCGAGACTCAGTGGGTGTGGAGCCGGGGTGGAGGCTGGAGAGGTGCACCTATCATAAGCGGGCTCTGAGCCCCGCCCGACCCCTGCTCATATCTCCTTCCCACCTTCCCAGGCTCCCAACAGCGGCCCCAAGGGCTTGCGCCTCCGAAAGTTCCCCATCACCCAGCAACCTGGAGCCTTTGTGCTAGATGGCTGGGGTCGCTCCTTCGATAGCGTGGGGGACCTTCGGGTCGCCTTGCAGGGCTGCTCGCTGCGGGCCGGTGACGACTGCTTCCCTTTGCACCACTGTTGCCTGCCCCGGCCAGGAGGTGAGTAGGATACCCAGAGGCACCAGGTGGGGATGACACTGTGTGCCCTGAAGCCAGCCCACGAGGGCAGTGTCTCTGCTCCTGTGCCTAGAAATCTCTAACCTCTTGGTCATGCGGGGGTCTAGTGCCCACACCCGGCCTCTCAACCTCAGCCAGCTCAGCTTCCACAGAGTTCACCAGGATGAAATCACGCAGGTGGGTATTCCATGGCAAGGCATGCGGAGGGGGCGGGGCGGGGCGGGGCGGGGCGGAGCCAGCACTGCTACATTCAGTAGCTCCTCTTGCAGCTGTCCCACTTGGGTCAAGGCACGAGGACCAATGTTTACGAGGGCCTTCTAAGAGTGGGAGGCCCTGACGAAGGCAAAACCGACAGTGGATGTCCTCCTGAGCCTGGCGGGGGCAGTGGGCAGCAGCTCCGAGTGGTGCTTAAAGTCCTGGACCCCAGTCACCATGACATCGCCTTGGTAATTATACAAGGCTGGCCCTGGGGTGTCTGGAGAGGACGACTGTGAGGGATGGGGTGGGTTTGCAGGAGCCTGACCTGCCCTGTCCCCACAGGCCTTCTATGAAACAGCCAGCCTCATGAGCCAGGTTTCACACATGCACCTGGCTTTCCTGCATGGTGTCTGCGTGCGTGGCTCAGAGAGTGAGTTCACCCCAATACCCAACTGGGTTTGAATTGAATTCCACCCCTCTGTACCCTCTCTCTGGCCTGTATCCTGATATCCTGACTCACCAATCTTTTTTTTTTTTTTTTTTTTTTTTTTTGGTGGTACTGGATACTGGAGATGGAACCCAGGCTGTCACCATGTGGCATGTGGGGTAAAGACTACCCCTAAGCAGTGCCCCCAGCTCCTCACTGTATGGTATTCCAAGCAGGGGCTCTATCGTTGAGCCATACCTCCAGGTCTTCACTGGGGGATTCTAGGCAGGGCTCTGCCTCTGAGCCACACCAAAACCATCTGACTGTCACTGTCTCCTGTAGTCCGAGATCAGGCCTTGATCTTCAGCATGTCCACTCCTCACCACACGGATGAGCAGCCTCTGAATGCTGTACTGTACTCTGAGCCTCCCCCTTCCTTTGACCCCTTTCTATACCTGCTCTGCCCAGTCTCCTTGACCCAGACCATGATGTCTAGCTCTGTCGGAGTCATCCCATAATTCCTTTTGCCATACTCTGAGCCCTTCAGCACAGTGGCCCCAGGCAGATCCCAGACCTGTTGTGATCTCAGTCACCCTATGTTCCCACCCTGCTTAGATACCTCTGTTCTTTCCCTGCCTGTCCCTCTGAGCTTCTTGTACAGACTGACCCCAGTTGTGACCCTGCAGTGCTCCCATGTGTGTCCCTGATTCTACTTTCCAGCCTGTGCCTGGCCTCCTGCTGCACACCTCAGCCCACCCCCCTCCCACCTCCTCTCTACTTCCTGCACTCCGTCTTGTCCTCTGCTTGGACACTTATTCTGTGTCTAGATTCCCCTTTCCACCTCTGCCTGGCCCTCTTCTCTGCTCTTAAAGTCCCCACCCACAATGCAAACTCAGCCCAGCCCTACCATCTGTCCTGGTCTCTGGAGGAAGAGGCAGGAGACTGCCCCTCTAGCAGCTGAATCTTTGCAGATATCATTGTGACAGAGTTCGTAGAACACGGTCCCCTGGATGTGTGGTTACGGCGAAACAGGGGCCGAGTGCCTATGACCTGGAAGATGATTGTGGCTCAGCAGCTGGCCAGTGCCCTCAGCTACCTGGTATGTGGACCTGAGGGGGTACAAACCAGGTGGTGGTGGTAGTGGCACATGCCTTTAATCCCAGCACTCAGGAGGCAGAGGCAGGCTCTGTGAGTTTGAGGCCAGCCTGGTCTACAGAGTGAGTTCCAGGACAGGCTCCAAAACTACACAGAGAAACCCTGTGTCAGAGAGAGAGAGGGAGGGAGGAAGGGAGGGAGAGAGGGAGGGAGGGAGGGAGAGAGAGAGAGAGAGAGAGAGAGAGAGAGAGAGAGAGAGAGAGAGAGAGAGAGAGAAAATGGGGTGCAGTGAAGCCAGGCATGGCAACACAGAACACAGACATGCCATTGCATGTAGGAACTGAGGCAGAAGAGTCTGGAATTCAGTTATTTTAAGCTATATAATGAGTTTGAGGCTAACCTGGGCTACACAACACCCTGTTGCAAGCATTGGGAAAGGGTCTGGGGCTGGAGCTCAGTTGCCTCACTCAGACAGAGCCCTGGATTCCAGGCCTGGCTCTGTCTAGAGAGGGTGTGATGTGTGTGTGCTTGCAGTGCTGCACTGGGGAGTCAGGGCCATCCTCTGCTAAGCAGTGTGTGCGTGCCTAGGCGAGAGCCAAGAGGTCGTCCTTATTTAAGAAGAATAAGATGTTCTTCTTACTTCTTGAGGCAGGGACTCACCAAACCCAGAACTCGCCTATACAACTATACAACTAAAGTAACCAGCCTGTGGAACCGAGCATGTACCTTGTCTCTACCTCCCCAGCACTAGGGTTACAAACAGGCACATGCTGCCAAGTCGTCTCATGTAGCCCAGGCTGGTCCCAGATGCATTATGTAACCAAGACTGGCTTTGAACCCCTGATCCTCCTGCCTCTGCCTCTTGAGATGACAGGCTTACATTACCATGCCTGACACCTAACTTCAGTTTTTATCTTGGCTCCATCTGAAGGTGGCCTGTGTTGAGAGAGGGCTAACTGTGCTTAGAGCAGTAACAAAATACTGTTAGGAAGCAGTGTGAGCTGAGCAGGGGATCTGGGGAGATCATGATGAATGCTTGCTGTACGGCCATGAGGACGTGATCCCCAGCACCCACATGAAAAGTCAGATGTCTGTAACTCTAGCACCAGGGAGGCAAAGACAGGAGGGTCGGGCTGGCTTACCTAATCAGGGAGCACCAGACTCCGTGTGAGACCCTGTCTGAGAATAAGGCGGGGAGCAAGTGAGGACACCACCTAGCATCCATCCCTGCCTCCACAGGCATACTCCCTCAGGAGTACCACACACACACACAGTGCAGACAGAATCCACAGGCATACTCCCTCAGGAGTACCACACACACACACAGTGCAGACAGAATTAAGGGCCACATGAGCTGACGTGGAGGTGAGGCATGGTTAGCACTTGGCACTGAAGCAGAATTGGAAAGAGAGGGACTGAGCTGGCCTCACCTGACAGGAGAGGAAAGTTGCTGCCAGGGAATCTTGGGAAGATCATTGTGTGTGTGTGTGTGTGTGTGTGTGTGTGTGTGTGTGTGTGTGTGTGTGTAAACAGTCTGTGCAAAGGCCCTGGGGCAGGGGAGTTTGGAGACTTACAGTGAGGTCTTTCTACCTTTTTGTTCCTGGCCAAGAACCTTGGCTACCCACTCAGCTCCTGGTGTTACCTGGTACTGATAACATTATATTGTTATCCCAATAGTTTGACAGTTGTCATTTTCACAAACTATCCCTGTGGGGAGGAGCCTTATGGATAGGGTGGTGGGTGGAATCTGGACCCATCCCTAGGAGTCACGCACTTTTCCTCCTTTACCACCCAGGAGGATAAGAATCTGGTTCACGGGAACGTATGTGGCCGGAACGTCCTGCTGGCACGGCTGGGGCTAGAGGAGGGTACCAGCCCCTTCATCAAGTTAAGTGATCCTGGCGTGGGCCAAGGTGCCCTCTCCAGGGAGGGTGAGTTCTGGAGTGGTGCTGGGCATAGGGAGGCCTTCCCCTGCTCTTTCTGCCCTTACTGATCTGTAACCTGTGCTCCCAGAGCGGGTGGAACGCATCCCCTGGACAGCTCCTGAGTGCCTGTCTGGAGAGGCCAGTAGCTTGGGTACTGCCACAGACATGTGGGGTTTTGGTGCCACCCTTCTTGAGATCTGCTTTGACGGTGATGCACCCCTGCAGGGTCGTCACCCCTCCGAGGTATGTCCTAAGGATTTCTGTGGACTCTTGAAGGGTTCCTTGGTTCATCTAAGGGGCTGAAAAGTTTCCTAGAGAATGTTTCATTAAATGTAGACTTTTGCTCGTGAGCAGGGCTAGGAAGTGCAGCCTGATTCCAAACACAGCTTTTGCAGAGGCCTGGGGGCGTTAAAGGAGCTGAGCTGAGGGTAGGGAGGAAAGATTGAGCAATGGAAGCAGTGAGCTAGGAAGGGCTTGGGGGACCTGTTCCAGCTTTGCAGAGCCAGCCGGACTTGGTCCTGATTCCTGTAACGATTACAGCTCCAGCTGCCTTCTCTGTAAAATGGGCATAAAAATGGCCAGGTTCTCGTCTGAGCTAGCCATACCACTTGGCTGTGCCTTTTGGGGAAGGTGTGGGTAGAATGGGAGGCTCACTGTCTGGGGTAATCACCCCCACAGAAAGAACGATTCTACACAAAGCAGCACCAGCTGCCCGAGCCCTCATGCCCGGAGCTGGCCACACTCACCCGCCAGTGCCTGACCTACGAACCAGCACAGCGGCCATCATTCCGCACCATTCTGCGGGACCTCACCAGGCTGCAGCCACAGAGTGAGCCAGGGCCCTGGGGGTTGGGTGCGCAGCTGGAGTTCCTGACGGTGCAAGCACTGCCCATCCAAAGTCTGCACTGGGGCACGGTGCATGGGGCATGGTGCATGGCAGGTTTTGACTCACCTAAAGGTGTCCAGGTGAGAGGGATGCTGGCGAGCAGGGGCCAGTCACGTGATACTGTTTGGGAAAGACCAGGGTCTAACTGAAGGCCTTGGCTTTTCCAGATCTAGTGGGTATCTCGGCTGTGAACTCAGACTCAGCAGCGTCAGACCCCACAGTTTTCCACAAACGTTATTTGAAAAAGATCCGGGATTTGGGCGAGGTGAGAGCTAGGCTGGGGAGCTGGGGTGGGAGTGGATGGCTGGGGCATAGGTTAGCGATGTCTGGGTGGGGTTTGGAGAGCTGGAGGAAGGGGGAGGGCTGGGATGCATCTGAAGGAAGTCTTGTTTAAGAACAGTTTCGAGGGCCAATCATGGTAGGCAGGCCTTCACCACTCACCGTCGGGGCAGAGGCCGGTGGAGCTCTGGGTCTGAGGCCAGCATGGTCTGTGTATCAAATTCCAGTGTGATTCTCTCAAACAAACAAGCAAACAGAAGGCATAGTTTTGAGAGAGGAAGATGGGGAGACTCCTCGGTTTTGGGAGAAGGGAGTTCATTGGGCCTAGCAAGCTCTACCGCTTGGCTCTGACTGTCCTGCCCACTTCTGCCAGGGTCACTTTGGCAAGGTCAGCCTGTACTGCTATGATCCAACCAACGATGGCACTGGCGAGATGGTGGCTGTGAAAGCCCTGAAGGAGGGATGTGGTCCCCAGCTCCGCTCAGGCTGGCAGCGGGAGATCGAAATCCTGCGGACCCTGTACCACGAGCATATTGTCAAGTACAAAGGCTGCTGTGAGGACCAAGGTGTGCCAGGTCATGGTGTGTGGGTGCAGGGCCTAACCATCCTGGCTCAGTTGCCGTAGGGGTGTGGCTAGGTAGGGGCCAGGATGAACAGGAGCCCACCCCCCCACACACACACCTTCCTAGCACAGGAACAGGGTTCTACATGGGTCCCTCTCGATGGACCTGCCCTGCTGTGCACGGGGCACACGGGTCTTGGTCCTGCCCCCCTCCCCCAGGCCGATCTGTGCAGTGCCCAGAGCTCCAGGATACTGGGATTCCAACCCTCTGTCAGCGTCCAGCCCCTGTGGTCTCTTCCTGACAGGAGAGAAGTCTGTACAGCTGGTCATGGAATACGTCCCCCTGGGCAGCCTTCGGGACTACCTGCCACGGCACAGCGTTGGGCTGGCTCAGCTCCTGTTGTTTGCCCAGCAGATCTGCGAGGTGGGATGCAGAGCGGACCACCCCTGTTTCTGTCGGTCCTGAAGGGGTCTATCTCTGTCCATGCTCTTGCTCTTGGACTGGACTCCTTTTACTTTGTGTCCAGGTTACCTGGCCACACCCCTATAAGCCTCACCCCTAATCCCTAGTTTCCTTATGACTGAACCCACCCACCTTTTCTTGGCTCTTCCCACTAATCCTCCCCAACACCACCACCTATTTAGCCTACCTTGCCTGGCTTAGTATCTGCAAGCCCCATCCCAAACCTTGTAGAGGGTTGAATATTTCTAGACCCGTCCAGCTCTGCTTGGCCCCGCCCACCGAACCCCACATCTTCTTAGTTGCACCCCAGCCTAACTTGCCCCCAAAGCCCCACTCCTAACCTTATAGAGATTTGCACATTCCTAAACTCACCCGCCTTTGCCTGACCCCGCCCCTTACAACACCCTCCTCTCTAGCTTTGCTGGCCTCGCCCCAAGCCTCGCTCTGGCTCCTCCTTTTGCTTGCTCAGGCCGTAGCAGAGCCTGATTCGCCCTGCCCCACCCCAGGGCATGGCCTACCTGCACGGGCAACACTACATTCACCGAGACCTAGCCGCGCGCAACGTGCTTCTGGACAATGACAGGCTGGTCAAGATCGGAGACTTCGGCTTAGCCAAGGCAGTGCCTGAAGGCCACGAGTACTACCGCGTTCGCGAGGACGGGGACAGCCCGGTGTTCTGGTGATCAGGAGTGGATACAGTCGGGGATGAGGGAGGGGGAAGGAAACTCTGGGATGCAGAGGGAAGCTGGGCGGGGCCTAGGCACGGAAGGGGCAGAACTAAAGCCCTGCAGTGCAATTTGGCTTGGTTTACTAAGTCTGAAACCCTTCAGGCTGTTCCCTGAAGGGTGAGGTCCCAACTAGATTCTCAGGGCTTCTCTGACTGGATGTGAACTGCAGGGCCAGCCAGCCAGTTCTGAGCCTCCTCTGTCTCCAGGTATGCCCCGGAATGTCTGAAGGAGTGTAAATTTTACTATGCGTCAGATGTCTGGTCCTTCGGGGTGACCCTGTACGAGCTGTTGACCTACTGTGACTCTAGGCAGAGCCCCCCCACGGTGAGTGACAGCTACCTCATTCTACCCTTGTGTTTGCTGGGGACGTTTCCAGAAAAGCAGGCATTTCAAGTTCAGCCCCACAACACAGGCAGGCTCTTCACTAGCCTGTTCAGCCTAGCCTTGCCTGATGTGTGAAGGCCTTGTATTGCCTGGCAGTGTGGGAACTGTTTTGTTTCCTTGGAGTTTGTCTGAATGGTTTTTCGCCTGTTTATTGCGTGTTGTTGTGTGTGCCCACATGCCACAGCACACACGTGGAGGTTGGATAAAGTGGGGTTTTCAGTACCAGATATATAAAGTGAGGGTGCCTGTCCCGGAGCCAGCTCTTGTAGACCAAGCTGGCTACCAACCCCCGGCAAGGGGGAGGTTTTTAATTGTAAACATGAGGGCAGTAGAGCAGAGGCCTATGGAAGAGTCCAGAGCAGGGGAAGAAGGCAGAGGACTAGACATGGCCATGGGGCGGGGCAAAGAGAAGAGTGAACTGAGAGATGGTCCCAAGAAGCCACCAAGCCGGGCGGTGGTGGCGCACGCCTTTAATCCCAGCACTCGGGAGGCAGAGGCTAGAGGATCTCTGTGAGTTCGAGACCATCCTGGTCTACAAGAGCTAGTTCCTGGACAGGCTCCAAAGCTACAGGGAAACCCTGTCTCGAAAAAAAAAAGTATGGGAGCTGGAAACAAGGCTCAGTAGTTAAGCACTTGTCTCATAGGCATGAGGACAGAAGTTTGGATCCCCAGAACTCACTTGAATGTCAGGTGGGCATGGTGGGCATGGTAGCCGGCTTTAACTCCAGCCTAGGAAGGCAAAGATGGGATCCCTAGAGCAGGCTGCCTAGCCAGACTAGTCATATCAGGGAGCCTCAGTGGATAAGGGCAGCTCCGTCACAGTGATTCCTGACTTCAACCTCCTGTCTCCATACCCTCCACACATGTGCCCACACACATGCCAACATGAAATGGTGATCAGGGCATGGCTGTATGAGTATGCAGCATAGAACCCCAGAACTGTGGGAGGTAGACACAGAGTTCTTGGGCTTGCTGGCCACCAGACTAACATCAGATTCAGTGGAAGACCCTGTCTCAAAGGACTAGGACAGAGAAGGATGGAACGGGACGTCTTTGTCGCCCTCCAGCCCCCCCTTGTCTATGCACGCTCCATGTACACGCACGGGCACACACATACCTGGGACACAGGTTGGTGGCTGGTGCAATAGTTGCTGTCAATTGTGCCACAGAAATTCATGGAGCTCATCGGCGTCACCCAGGGCCAGATGACCGTGCTGAGGCTCACAGAGCTGCTGGAACGAGGAGAGCGGCTGCCTCGTCCTGACAGGTGTCCGTGTGAGATCTATCTCCTCATGAAGAACTGCTGGGAGGCGGAGGCCTCCTTCCGGCCCACGTTCCAGAACCTTGTGCCTATCCTCAAGACAGCCCAGGAGAAGTATCAAGGCCAGGTGCCTTCAGTGTTCAGCGTGTGCTGATGGTCAAGGGTGTCGGGATAGATGGGCCCCACGGAGAAGCCTCCACACGCTCTACACCTCACTCTTGCCCAGAAACCCCTTTTCCTTCCTTGACCTCGAACCTGAACGGACCCTGGATGTGCAAAAGGGCCAAGTGGATCCTCGAGTCTTTCATTTGGGTCTGTCCATTGTTTCACAGTGGAGACCCATCATCTTTACCAGCTGGGAGGAAACTATTTGCTTTGCTGGACACCTGAGGGCTTTGGGGTCCATATTCAGCAAGGTGGCATGGCTGGTATACAGATAGAATGAGACTTCAGAAGAAGCTGGACACTTCTGATCACCCCTCAACCACCAATCAAGCTGGGGTGTGTGGCAAAGCCCGTGCTTAGCAGCGGGGAAGACCTGGGTTCCTTCCCTAGCGACTAAGCCACTAGCTAGATCAGTTCCCGATATACAGAAGGCACCCCATAACTGCTTGCTGGAGGCTGGGGAGATTACTCAGTCAGTGAAGCGCTTACAGAAGTGCTTGCTTTGCAAGCATGAGGATGTGAATTCAATTCCCAGCTTGTCCCAGTACTGGGGAGGAAGAGACAGAAACTCCCTGGGGCTCACTGGCCAGCAGCTTAGTCCATTCAGTGACACTCAGCCAATGAGAGTCCCTGCCTCCAAACAACATGGTGTGACAGTGCCTCAGGAAGAGTACCCAGAGTTGTCCTCTGACCTTTGCACAAACACATGGCCACACACCTGCATATGCACTTGCCTACACACTCACAGGAGGTCCTGTGTGACCTCAGGAAAATGTCTTGATCTCTGGGCCTCATGTCTCAACTATGGGGATGGTCAGCCTTTCTACCTCATAGGACTGATAAAGAGCACTGATGGTTGTGCTTAAATTGCTTAGGAGAGAAACACAGATAAGTGTTTAATAAATGTTTATTACTATTCTGGTGTTTTTGATGACGAGGTGAGATTGAGACAGGCAGTAGGAGTAGATGCAGTTGTGAAAGGCAGAGAAATAACAGCCTCCCCAGGGGCTTCTAAAGACTTCATGGAGGCTGGGCATGGCAACACAAACTCTTAATCCTCGCAGGCAGGATGGGCCTTGGGCGGTATGCTCAGAGGAAGAGCTCTTGCCCGTTGTGCACACATGGCCCTTGATTCTGTTCCAAGGGCCACAAATGGATTATGAGGTTTTTTGTTTGTTTTTGTTTTTCGAGACAGGGTTTCTCTGTAGTTCTGGAGCCTGTCCTGAAACTCTTTCTGTAGACCAGGCTGGCCTCAAACTCTCAGAGATCCTCCTGCCTCTGCCTCCCGAGTGCTGGGATTAAAGGTGTGCACCACCACCGCCCAGCCAGAAATGAGTTCTTAAGCCACATAAAGCCATAGGGATGGCTTAGTTTGCAAAGCCGGAAGCACACTTGTCCTGCAGCTGTCATGGATATGTGCTATTGCTTGCTGTTTAATGGACTGGGGGTGTTGGTACCATGAGAGGGTGGCACCATGTCTGTCAGTGCAGGTTCTGTCAAGACATATTGAACTCGCTGCCCCACTACCTCAGTGCTCCAGCCTCCAGAAGACAAGGTCATATCACCAAGCCCAGTCACATACAATCTTGTTTAAAAAATTTGAGAGCTGAATTTGATAGAGCGTGCCTTTAATCCCAGTACTCAGAAGGCAGAGGCTGATAGGTCTGTGTGAGATTCAGGGCAGCCAGGACTAGAGAGTGCGACCTTGCCTAAAAAAATTCACTATTGCTGAGCGGTGGTGGCGCACGCCTTTAACCCCAGCACTCAGAAGGCAGAGGCAGGCGGATCTCTGTGAGTTCGAGGCTGGCGTGTTGTACAGAGGGAGTGTCAGGACAGGCTCCAAAGCTACACAGAGAAACCCTGTCCCGAAAAACCAAAATCACTGTTGCATCAGTGCCAAGGCAATTTCCTCAGAGACTCATTTGTTTACTTACCCGCTGTATTTTGGTGCATGGAGGATTTTTGCCAAAGGCCTGGGATCTGCTCATGCCAAGCCATGCTCCTCACCGTTCCAAATCCTTCTGTTTCTCGGTTACACTGGTTTCTTTTTTTCCATTGCAATGTATTTATTGTTGGAACCAGGTGTGCGTCAGGTGTCCTGCAGGCCAGCTTCATGTCTGTTACACTGCATTCTACCAACCAGCGTTCACATGGCTCATTCACTTATTTCTGGGCAGGGTTCCTTCCACAGGGAGTGCCCAAGACTTCCTTGGTTTTAACTTCAAGAGGTTTTTGTTTATTTGTTTGATACTGTTTCTCTGTGTAACAGCCTTGGCTGTCTTGGAACTCACTTTGTAGATCAGGCTGACCTCGAACTCACTATCATCTGTTTACCTCTGCCTCCAGAGTGCTGGGATTAAAGGCATGTGCCACCACTGTCCAGCTCCTGCAAGAGGTTTTAAAAGATTTATTTATTTTTTATTATGTGTATGAGAGTTTTGCCTGCATATATGTAAGTGTACCACACAAATGGCTTATGTCTGATGAGCCCAGAAGAGGGCAGCAGATCCCCTGGAACTTGAGTTACAGGGTGTTGTGAGCTGTCTTGCGGGTGCTGGGAATCTAACCCCACCCTTGGGAAGAACAGCTAGTGCTGATAACTTCAGAGCCAGCTCTTCAGCCCTCTAGTGTTATTCTTTAATCTGAATGTTTCTGTGTGATGTGTGTGTGTGCATGCAATGTGTGCATACATGTGATTTGTGCATGCATGATGTGTGTATATATAATAATGTGCGTGTGCTGCTGCATGCTTCTGTGCATGTGATGTGCACACGCATGTGATTTGTGCATGCATGATGTGTGATAATATGCATTGCATGTGCGCATGTGTGGTGTGTGCATGTGCTGCTGTGTGCTTGTATGGATGTGTGTGCATGAGTAATGTGTGCATGTGATAATATGCATGTGCTTGTGCGCATGTGATGTGTGCAGGAGTGGTGTGTGTATGTGTGCTGCTGTGTGCATGTGGGTGTGCATGTGATATGTGCATGGATGTGCTGTACTGCCTCTGTGACAGTGTTGCGTAGTCCTAACTTTTTGCCTTGTTGGAGCAGGGGATAGGGTTCCTTAAAAAAAAAAAAAAAAAGACAAGATCCCTCTATATAGCCAACTATCCTGAAACTAGGTAGCATGTAGACCAGGCTGTCCTGGAACTCACAGATTTACCTGCTCCTGCTTCCTGAGTGCTGGGACACCACACCTGGTCTGAGATAGTATCTCTTGATCACTGCTGTGTATCCAGGGCTCAGTAGCCCGCCAGTTTCTTAGGAGTCTCCCGACTCCGCTCCCATTTTGCCATAGAAGCACTTAAATTAAAAACATGTGTTACAGGGGCTGGAAAGATTGCTCAGTGGTTAACAGCACTGGCTGCTCTTCTAGAGGACCCGAGTTCAATTCCCTGCACCCACATGGCAGCTCATAGTTGCCTGTAACTCAAGTTTCAGGGGATCTGACACCTTCACAGAGACATACATACAGGCAAAACCCCAGTGTACATGAAATAAATAAATCTTAGCCGGGCAGTGGTAGCGCATGCCTTTAATCCCAGCATTTGGGAGGCAGAGGCAGGTGGATCTCTGTGAGTTCAAGGCCAGCCTGGTCTACAAGAGCTAGTTCCAGGACAGGCTCCAAAGCTACAGAGAAACCCTGTCTCAAAAAAACCAAAAAATAAATAAATCTTTTTTAAAAGAGAGAGAAATTTTTTTTTTTGGTTTTTCGAGACAGGGTTTCTCTGCAGCTTTAGAGCCTGTCCTGGAACTAGCTCCTGTAGACCAGGCTGGTCTCGAACTCACAGAGATCCGCCTGCCTCTGCCTCCCGAGTGCTGGGATTAAAGGCGTGCGCCACCACTGCCTGGCGAGAAATTTATTTTTTATTTTGTATCTGTTCCAAGGTGAGCAAATGCCGGTCAGAGGACAATTTGAGGAGTAGGTTCTTCAGCCTTTACCTGTGTCCTGGGATGGGACTTGGGCCATCAGTCTCTGAAGCAAATGGCTTTACCTGATAAGCCATTCTGCTGGCCTGACTTTTCTTTTCTTTCACTCTCTCTGTTTTGAGGCAGGTTTTCTCTTTGTAGCCAGGGATAGCCTACAGTTCACTATCCCACCAGATATCCCGCTCAATTAGAGACTCATAAAGCCCAAAGAAGACTGAGATTGGGCGGGGGAAGAGGAATGCCCACCTGGACCCTTGGGCTCTTCTCTGGAGAAGAGAGCCTCTGCCTGGGATAGTTAACAAGGCTACAGGAGAGTGGATGAAGAGAAGGAGCTGGAGGTATGGGGCCCAGGCCATGTAGGGCCCAGGCCGCACAGCTGCCGTGGCAGGCAGCACCGGATTCTAGGAAAATCCATAAGCTGACACCATCCAGGGAGGGCCAGCATCTAAAGGGAAGTACCTGACATTCCAACCATTAGATAAGATCAGATCACCAGGTGTCCCTCGGCCCAAGACTCACCTATTCTCCTTTTGCCAAGCCCCCTAGACAAATATCAGCCAATCAGGGTCCTGAACCCTGGAAATCCCCTCACCCCAACCTCTGCTATGATAAAAAAAAAAAAAAAAACCTACTCTGACTTGGCTTGGCTCTCTCTGCTTGAGAGAGCTGTGTCAGATAGAGCTAGGGTCCAAGCTTAAGCATGAATAAAGGCTCTTTCCTTTTACATACAAGTGCAGACTCTGGGGGTCTTTGGGGACCCCATGATCTGGGCATAACAGAGGCATGGCTCATTAGTAGATTTCCCACTGCCTAGAATCTCCCAGTGAGGAGCTAAAGGTGATTAGTGGTAGAGCCCCTTCCTAGAATCTTCCACCTATGGGCTCTGAGCATGGCTCCATGTATGAGACTCCATTCAGTCCCCTTCAGTCCCCTGTGGGGGTGCTGTCTGCATCTGTTGACTGAACCTCTCAGCAAGCTGAGTCAGGGTTCCTTGAGTCCAGGCACTCAACCTCAATTCATTCAACACAACGAGATCAGGGTGAATAAAGAATCCTGTCATAGGAATGTAGAGACAGCTTAAAAGTGTGTCTCTTCTTCAAGAGGATCTGAGTTTAGTTCCCAGCACCCACGTCAGGTGCCTATCAACCAGCAGTAACTCCATCTCCAGAGACTCTGACTCCCCGGGCACCTGCACTCGTGTGCCCACACTCATACACAGTCATACATACACGATTAAATCTTAAAAACCAAACAGCCAGTAAGTTTTCATACCTGTAACCCCAGCTCTGAAGAGGCTGAGGCCATCGATGATAGCAAGTTCAAGACTAGCCTGAGCCAGGCGGTGGTGGCGCACACCTTTAATCCCAGCACTCGGGAGGCAGAGGCAGGCGGATCTCTGAGTTCGAGGCCAGCCTGGTCTACAAGAGCTAGTTCCAGGACAGGCTCTAGAAACTACAGGGAAACCCTGTCTCGAAAAAACCAAAAAGACTAGCCTGAGCTGCATGAGACCTCTCTTAAAAAATGAGAAAAGAAGCTGAGCAATGGTGGCATACATCTTTTTTTTTTTTTTTTTTTTTTTTTTTGGTTTTTCGAGACAGGGTTTCTCTGTGGCTTTGGAGCCTGTCCTGGAACTAGCTCTTGTAGACCAGGCTGGTCTCGAACTCACAGAGATCCGCCTGCCTCTGCCTCCCGAGTGCTGGGATTAAAGGCGTGCGCCACCACCGCCCGGCTGGCATACATCTTTAATCTCAGCATTCAGGAAGCAGAGGCAAGTGGATCTCTGTGGGTTCAACATCAGCCTGGTCTACACGGTGAGTTCTAGGACAGCCAGACCCTGTCTCAAAAACGTAACAGCAAAAAAGGCAGCCAGGCATGATGGTGCCCACCTTTAATCCCATCACTCGGGAGGCAGAGGCAGGCGGATCTCTGTGAGTTCGAGGCCAGCCTGGTCTACAAGAGCTAGTTCTAGGACAGGCTCCAAAGCTACAGAGAAACCCTGTCTGGAAAAACAAAAAAAAAAATTTTAAAGAAAGCAAGAAAGAAAAAAGCAATAGAAAAAAAAAAAACCCAGGCATGGTGGTGTCTACCTATAATCCAATATCAGGAAGCAGAGCCAGGAAGATGACTGTAAGTTTGAGACCAGCCTTTTCTACATTGTAAGTTTAGATTTAAAAGAAAAAGGAACAGTCCCTAGGCTCCTGAGGTCATTGTAGCCACTTCCTTTGAAGTTCCTGTCTGGACCCTGAAGTCACCACTGCACCTAAGTTGTGCTAGAAGATGTACGCCCCCCCCCACACTTACACACACACACACACACACACACTCTGTGCCATCAGCCCCTTCTTTCAGCATTTCCCATGGGCACATTTGGGACATAGCTGTACAACTGAGAACCCTCTCCTCATCTGATCCTCATCTGGCCCTGGCATCTCTTGTCCTAATCCTAGGGTCTCCAAAACAAGATTCAACTCTGGACCTGTGAAATATTGTCCACAGGCTTTCGCCTCCTGCCTCCCTGCTGTCCCCACTGTCCTGTGGGCAGCTCACAGGATCCTTCCTCTCAGTTTAGCCACCATGACCCCCCCCTCCAGTTGCTGATCTGCTGTCCCTAGGTGAGAATGGTCCCCTGAGCAGGGCTGGGGTTCATGGGTTGAAAGCAGAACCTCCTCCTACATCCTACAACTCTGGTCACTGGGAAGTCTTCCAACCTCTGATAAACGGCTCTCTTCCAATACCTCTGATAAACGGCTCTCCAGGAGAAAGCTTTAGCTCCCTGGCCTCCCACTCTGTTTGTGGAGTCTGTTCATCTGAATTTTTCTCTCTCCCAATTGCCTCTACACACCCCACACTACCATTGCAGTCCCCTCTGCCAAAATGCTCTGGCTCACTTGGCAAAACTGCTTAATCCTCCAAGCCTGCCTATCACGCCTCACCTCCTCCCCTGCCTCCTGCCTCAAGTGTTTTCTTCGGCTCCTTCTCCTGCTCTCATTTTACTTTTGAGGCAGAGTCTTTTTTTATTTATTTATTTATTTATTTTTATTTATTTATTTATTTATTTATTTTTTGGTTTTTCGAGACAGGGTTTCTCTGCAGCTTTTTTTTAGAGCCTGTCCTGGAACTAGCTCTTGTAGACCAGGCTGGCCTCGAACTCACAGAGATCCGCCTGCCTCTGCCTCCCGAGTGCTGGGATTAAAGGCGTGCGCCACCACCGCCCGGCTTCTTTTTTTATTTTTTGAAACAGGGTTTTTCTGTAGCTTTTTAGAGCCTGTCCTGGAACTAGCTCTTGTAGACCAAGCTGGCCTCGAACTCACAGAGATCTGCCTGCCTCTGTCTCCTGAGTGCTGGGATTCCCACCCGGCTGGCAGAGTCTTATATAGTCCTGGTCTATGTGAGTCAGACTGGCCTCAAACTCACAACTTGCTGCTACCTCCCAAGCACTAAGATCAAAGGTGTGGACCGTGAGCCCAGCTGACCCACCTTCTCTCAGAAGCTTTCTCAGCCTCCTGAGCTGTTGCTCTCAGCCCCTCCCTGACTGCTGCCACTGGGCTGGATTCCCAGGGAATCTTTTGTTGTTGTTTTGTTGTTTGTTTGGCTGGTTGGTGTTTCTTGGTTTTTGTTTTTGTTCCTTTTTTCTGAGCTGGGTTTCTCTGTGTAGCCTTGGCCTAGAACTCACCCTGAAGACTAGGGTGGCCTTGAACTCACACATCTGCCTGTCTCTGCCTCTAGAGTGCTGGAGCTAAAAGTATGCCTCACCACCACCCGGAGAGAGCAGGGAATCTTAAAATCTGGCTTGAGGTGGAGCCTCTTGCAGGTTTGGTTCTGGCACCAGAACACCACGGAATTTTTTCTCCAGGCGGTAGTACACCTTTAATCCCAACACTCGGGAGTCAGAGGCAGGCGGATCTCTGTGAGTTCAAGGCCAGCCTGGTCTACAAAGTGCATTCGGGGCAGAGTCAGGGCTGTTACACAGAGAAACTCTGTCTCAAAAAAGAAAAGAGTCCTGGTCACACAACCAGGACTGGAGGTGGCTAAAAGCTCAGGTAGCTAAAAGCTAAAAGCTCTACACTATCTGTGTGACTAAGACCACATCAGATCTCTTAAGTCATTGGGGTGATTTGAAAGAAAATGGCCCCCAAAGAGAGTGGCACTATTAAGCTTTGCTGTAGTGGATGTGGCCTTGTTGACAGAAGGGTGTCACTGTGGAGTCAGGCTTTGAGGGCTCATTATGCTCAAGCCACATCTAGTGTCTCACATCATTGCCTGCTGCCTGTAGGATCAAGATGTAACAGAGTTGCCATGGTCATGGTGTCTCTTCTTAGCAATAAAACCCTAGCTAAAGCCAGGCAGCGGTGGCCCCTGTGGGAACCTGGTCTACAGAGCAGGTTCCAGAACAGCCATGCTTAGGCAGTGAAGGAAACCATCTAAAACAGAAAGCTGCTGAAGATGCAATTGAATGAGAGGGCCATGTTCCAGTCCCAGCAAGCATCAACACTCAGAAGGCAGAGGCAGGTGGATCTCTGTGAGTTCGAGGCCATCTCCATAGTGGGTTCCCGGCCAGTCAGGGATACACAGTGAGACCTTATCTTCAAAATAAAACAATATGCCGCGCGGTGGTAGCACACGCCTTTAATCCCAGCACTCGGGAGGCAGAGGCAGGCGGATCTCTGAGTTCTAGGCCAGCCTGGTCTACAAGAGCTAGTTCCAGGACAGGCTCCAAAGCTACAGAGAAACCCTATCTCGAAAAACCAAAATAATAATAATAATTTAAAAAATAAGTTTGAGTTGCCATGTGAATGTTGGAGATCACCCCCAGGTCCTCTGGAAAAGAAGACATCTCTCTAGCCCCTGCTCTACTTCGCGAGTGCGGGATGACAATGTGCATCACCATGCCTGTTTTAATAGTTACTGGGATGAAATCCAGCTCTTCATGAGTCCTAAGCCAACACTCTACCAACTGAGCCATATTCTTAGTCTCTCCTTCCAGTTTGAGGCAAAGTCTTATTATGTAGCCCAGGCTAGCCTGACACACACACTCTAACTCAGGCTCTGTCAGTTCTGGCTGCCTGAGGGTCTTTGGGTTAATCACTTCCCTTCTCTGGTCTGTCTCCCCATCTGTAAAAGGGAAAAAGGAGTAAGATTTCATGAGCTACCTGACGATGGCCAGCATGTGAAAAGTGTGAAGAGAGGAGCGCACAAATGGAGTGAGCAACGCTTGCTCCTTTTTCTCTCTTTTGGTTTTTCGGGACAGTGCTGGGACTAAAGGCATGCCCCGCCACCTCTTTGTTTATTTTTTCTTTTTCTTTTTTTAAAATATTTATTTGTTTGTTTGTTTATTTATTATGTATACAATATTCTGTCTGTGTGTATGCTTGCACGCCAGAAGAGGGCAACAGACCCCATTACAGATGGTTGTGAGTCACCATGTGGTTGCTGGGAATTGAACACCTTTGGAAGAGCAGGCAGTGCTCTTAACCTCTGAGCCATCTCTCCTGTTTATTTTTTCTTTTCTTCATTTTCTTTCTTTTCTTTTTTTTCTCATTTTTTTTATTAAAAATTTCCATCTCCTCCCCTCCTCCTCCCCCTTCCCTCCCCTCCTTTCCACCCATACCCCCATTCCCTCCCTCTCCAAGCCAAAGAGCCATCAGGGTTCCCTTCACTATGTTTCTTTTCTTTTTTAAAAAATATTTATTTATTTGTTTATTATGTATACAGTATTCTTCCTGCAGGCCTCATTACAGATGGTTGTGAGTCACCATGTGGTTGCTGGGAATTGAACGCAGGACCTTTGGAAGAGCAGGCAATGCTCTTAACTGCTGAGCCATCTCCCCAGCCCTCTTTCTTTTTTTGTTTTCTTTTTCTTTTCTTCCTTCCTTTTTTCTTTCTTTTTTCTTTTTCTTTTCTTTTTCTTTCTTTCTTTCTTTCTTTTTTTTTTTTTTTTTTTTTTTTTGAGAAAGGGTTTCACTGTGTAGCCCTGACTATTCTGGGACTCACTCTGTAGACCAGGCTGGCCTCTTTTTTGTTTCTTATATATTTTTTTTTTTTGGTTTTTCGAGACAGGGTTTCTCTGTAGCTTTGGAGCCTGTCCTGGAACTAGCTCTTGTAGACCAGGCTGGTCTCGAACTCACAGAGATCCGCCTGCCTCTGCCTCCCGAGTGCTGGGATTAAAGGCGTGCGCCAACACCGCCCGGCTGTTTCTTATATTAATAGATGGTAATACCATAAATGGTCATCTTTCCTCCAACTGTAATATCCTTGAAAACTAATTATCTTTTTATCTTAGTGCCTGGGGCAGGGACTAAGGAAATTTCCCCTTTGCCCTCTGAATGTTTCTGAACTAATTGGCAAGGGGCTGAGGATACAACAGAGCAGTAAGAGGCTCTGCCTAGAATTCCCAGTAAGGAAGGGCCAGTTCTCATGGCATGGGTCTTGGCCTGTGCCTGCCCTTTTCTATGGAGTTCTTGAGTATGTTAAGCTGCCCAACCCCAATCTCTTGGACAAAAACCTTACCCTGCACTACCGGTCATGGATGGGGAGCCTTGGGACCACCTCCACACGGTCCCACTCCCTGACAGCTCATGGAAGATGAGGGGATGCTGGGGGCTGTGACCCCCTTGCCTGCCGGAGTAAACAACTTGTTGTGCTTGCAGGTGCTCTGAGCACGAGACCCTCAGGAGTTCTTGATGGAAGGGGAGTGGTTTCTGGTGGCTTGCAGCTGAAGGTTCTCAAGAGCTAGGGCATGGCCATTGGTCAGGAAAGGCTCTATATATGCTGCCCCGGAACACATAAGCTGCCCCGGAACACAATAAAGTTGGCATTCTAGGAGAATTCAAGGATGGCTCATGTCTCTGTCTGTGTGTGTTTCAATCTCCAGCCCCTTGCCCGGCTCGCAAACCATACCGTAGCGTGTAGCGTGTATAGAGTGTACTGGCATAGTTGCGCTTCACAAGGGGACCTCACAGAGGTCACAGCCATACGATCAGTTTCACCTGCTGCGCAGGGCTGGGACTGTACCAGAATACCTTAGCCCCAATACAGCTTTGAACTTTCAGTAAGGGAAGGCTGAGCTGAGCCAGAACACTGGCCATCCAAGCTGAGAAGGTGTGTGCACACCACTGGGCATGGTGGCTCTAGACGCGAGTAGAGAATGGGTGTGGCCGTGGAACTGTGTGAGATTTGTGAGAAGGTCCTTGTCAAGGCGTGGCAGATGTGCTGAGGAGTGCACAGTGCAGGATGGAAGAACTTGTGCAGAGGAGGACCCTGGTTGGGGTTCCTCTGCTTGTGACTCCATATCCCTAGTCCAGCCAGTGCTGGGAGGTCTCTAAACCTCCCAACCCCCCCCCCCCAATCTTAGAGGTAGGGACATGGAGGCCTTCCTGGATGGGCTGTTCCCAGTTTCTGGGGCCAGTCCATATTATGTTGGGGGTCAAGATGCTCAACACTACAGTCTAAAGCCATGGGGACAAGCTGTGGCCAGAGCCACCCCCACAGCTACCCAGAACCGGAAGGTTGTCCAGCAAATGTGAGCCTCAGATGTGGAAGTGCGGACATCTGGGAGAACTTGACAGAAAGAATGGGACAGGGCTACTGGTGGGGGACACGAAGGAAGAGACTGGGCTGCCCCAAAGGTAGGTGGGCCAGGCCATAAAGAAGGTGTGGCTTGAGCCTGGGAAGGTCATGGGGTCAGTCTGTTCCTGGGTCAAGCCTTTCCTTTAGGCTTCCTAGGGCCTATTGTAGGCTGAGCAGAGCTGCCCAGTCAGTGTGACTTGTGAATATGGGCTCCAAGTCCTGGTCATGCTGGAAGGTGATCCTGCTTCTTCTGAGACACTGGCCAGGCCACCAAGAGGGATTATGGGAGTGACTTCTTTTTCTTTTTCATTTTCTTGTTTTTCAAGACAGGGTTTCTCTGTAGCTTTGGAGCCTGTCCTGGAACCAGCTCTTGTAGACCAGGCTAGCCTTGAACTCACAGAGATCCGCCTGCCTCTGCCTCCCGAGTGCTGGGATTAAAGGCGTGTGCCACCACTGCCCGGCAGGAGTGACTTCTGAAATGCTCTGGAGGCAGACGGGTGGCTTTGCACAGGAGCCCTGCTGCCCACCTGTATGTTCCGTGTGAGCTGGCCATCCAGACCTGTTAGCCCTCACCCCCTGTCCTGGTTGGGGAGCCCTGTCACATCCCTTGCCTACTATCCTTCTGGGGAGTTCTGGGCTGTCGAATGACATGGTTGTTCTACAGATGGCTCTAAGACTGACTGTGTTAAATGTCCCCAGTGCTTTGTGTGGAAAGACAGGAATACCTACTGTCAGTGTTATAGCTCTGAGGGGAGGGTACGCTGGCAGCTGGGAGCCAAGTGATACCACAGAGTCATACAGCAGAGCAAACTCACACAAATGATTTACTGGAAGAAGCACAGGAGGGTGGCTGGCTTTGCTCAGGAGACAAGTAGGAAAGAACTGAGACAAGCTTATGTAATTTTTTGGGTGGGGGTGGGCTTTCCAAGGTGTGTTGACAATTGGTGGGATTCTGTGACCTGATCTTGAGCTTTCTTTGGCTGTCTGGGGGTTGGGGCAGGGCTTGGCCATTCACACACCATGAGGGGTTGGGTCTGGCCACTTATACCTCAAGGGGCTTACAGCCACCTCTTAAATTGCCATGCCCTGGGCAATGCAGCTCCAAAGTCCCAGCATGAGGGCTCCAGACATGAGGTGCCCATCAGGATCCCATTCCTTGTCAACATAAGCCACAATGGCACCTATCACTGCCAGGCAGTCAGTCCAAGGCAAGGGCAGGAACACCTTTCTCTTAATGATTAACATCCAAGGTAAGAGGGGACCCTGCAAGCTTCGCAGGGGAAGTTTAGCAGGAGCCCAGGGCACACATATTTACTTGGGTCTCTCTCTGCAGATCAGAGCCCCAGGTTGGTCAGCATCTTAATAGGGCTGTTTGATGGAGGACTCTCATTGGTTAATAAAGAAACTGCCTTGGCTTTTTGATAGGGCAGGATTTAGATAGGTGGAGTAGACAGAACAGAATGCTGGGAAGAAGGGAAGTTAGTCGCCATGCTTCTTCTCTCCAAGACAGACGCAGGTTAGGATCTTTCCTGGTAAGCGACCACCTCGTGGTGCTACACAGATTACTAAATATGGGTTAAAGCAAGATGTGAGAATTAGCCAGTAAGAGGCTGAAACTAATGGGCCAGGCAGTGTTTAAAAGAATACAGTTTCCGTGTAATTATTTTGGGTAAAGCTAGTGGGTGGCGAGAAGCGGCCGCCGCCGCCTGACTACTACAGCTGTTCATGCCCTAACAGATGGTGATTGTGGCAGTGGCTTTTCTCTTTTTTTTTTTGGTTTTTCGAGACAGGGTTTCTCTGTAGCTTTGGAGCCTGTCCTGGAACTAGCTCTTGTAGACCAGGCTGGTCTCAAACTCACAGAGATCCGCCTGCCTCTGCCTCCCGAGTGCTGGGATTAAAGGCGTGCGCCACCACCGCCCGGCCAGTGGCTTTTCTGTACATCTCCAGGATGCAGAACCAGAGTGGCAGCTACCACTTGAGAAACACAAGCACCTCTGTGCCTCTCAGGCCACTGCAGTCTGAAGACACAGCCCTGGAAGCGTTGTCCTGAGCTAGGGGAATCTTAGGTAAAGACTGATGGGTGATTGGGCTGTTTCAGGTTTCCCCATCAATAAAACCTTTAAACTGCATGGCCTGTGGTTTGATTTCTTTTTCTGAAAAACAAACAAACAAACAAACAAACAAACAAAACACAACAGTTTATTTCAGTAAGTGAATCCAGAAAAATGTCTGAGAAACGTGTGTTATTGTTACTGGTTAGCACTTGTCCATGCACTCCTGGAAACTGCTTTCTGCTGCTGGAGATCCTTGTCTGTCATTATCAGCTGCTCATCTTTTCTCACGTTGTGACGTTGCCAGCTCCTTCTCAAGCTACTGCTTAGCCTTCTCCTTCCTAGGCTGTCTGTCTCTAGCACCCCACCACATGATACTGCCTGCTTCCTAGGCTGTTGTCTCTAGCACCCCGACCACATGATACTGCTTCCTAGGCTGTTGTCTCTAGCACCCCACCACATGATACTGCTTCCTAGGCTGTTGTCTCTAGCACCCCACCACATGATACTGCCTGCTTCCTAGGCTGTTGTCTCTAGTACCCCGACCACACGATACTGACTGCTTCCTAGGCTGTTGTCTCTAGTACCCCAACCACATGATACTGACTGCTTCCTAGGCTGTTGTCTCTAGTACCCCGACCACACGATACTGCCCGCTTCCTAGGCTGTTGTCTCTAGCACCCCGACCACACGATACTAACTGCTTCCTAGGCTGTTGTCTCTAGTACCCCAACCACATGATACTGACTGCTTCCTAGGCTGTCTGTCTCTAGCACCCCGACCACACGATGCTGCCTGCTTCCTAAGCTGTCTCTAGCACCACCTCCATGTACTATGGGGACTCAAACTCAGGTTGCCAAGCTTGGCAATAGGTGTTTTTTTACTTTTACTTTTTTGAGACTGTGTTTTCCTATGTAGACCAGGCTGGCCTGGGATTCACAGATTCACCTGCCTAGGCCTTCAGAGTGATGGGATAATGCCAGGGTTTTGTTGATGTTTGTTTTCTTTGAGACAAGATTTCTCTATGTAACAGCTCAGGCTGTCCTGGAACTCATTCTATAGACTAGACTGACCTCAAGCTCAGAGATCCGCCTGCCTCTGCCTCTCGAGGGCTGGGTTTAAGGTGCATGCCACCACTGCCTGGAATTTGGCTGTTTTGTTTGTTTGTTTTTTGAATCAGATGGTCTCAAACTTGAGTTGTGTAGTTAAGTAGAGCATGACTCTGAACTTCTGATCCTGTTACCTCTATTTCCCTTGTGCTGGAATTGCATGTGTACATCACCATACCCAGTTTCTGTCTATGGTTTGATTCATTTGCTTTTCCCTTTGAGACAGGAGCTCGCCAAGCGGTGGTGGCGCATGCCTTTAATCCCAGCACTCGGGAGGCAGAGGTAGGCGGATCTCTGTGAGTTTGAGGTCAGCCTGGTCTGCAAGAGCTGGTTCCAGGACAGGCTCCAAAGCTACAGAGAAACCCTGTCTCGAAAAAAAAAAAAACAAAAGAATAGCCGGGCGGTGGTGGCGCACGCCTTTAATCCCAGCACTCGGGAGGCAGAGGCAGGCGGATCTCTGAGTTCGAGGCCAGCCTGGTCTACAAGAGCTAGATCCAGGACAGGCTCTAGAAACTACAGGGAAACCCTGTCTCGGGAAAAAAAAAAAAAAAAAAAAAAAAAAAAAAAAAACCAAAAGAATAAAAAAAAAAAAGAGAGAGAGAGAGAGAGAGAGAGAGAGAGAGAGAGAGAGAGAGAGAGAGGGAGAGAGACAGGAGATCTATGAAGCTGATTTGTGTGTAGCCGAGGATGACATCAGAAGATCGCCTGCCTTTACATCCCGAGGGCTGAGATTAAACGTGTGTGTGCCTTGTCTTCTCTTTCAGCGGTGCTGCGGATAGGATGGATTTTTTTTTTTCTTTTCGAGACAGGGTTTCTCTGTAACTGTGGAGCCTGTCCTGGAACTAGCTCTTGTGGACCAGGCTGGCCTCAAACTCACAGAGATCCGCCTGCCTTTGCCTTCCGAGGGCTGGGATTAAAGGTGTGTACCACCACAGCCAGGTTAGGATGGATTTTCGTCACTGCCTTCCAAGAGCTCCTAGTTGCAGTTCCGCCCTTCCACTCAATGGCCAAGAGTGTGGTGGGGTAATGGGTGAGGAGAGCGGCACTCGATCCAGCCAATAGGCTGAAGGGGGCTGGGATAGAGGCGGGACTTCCACCAACCAATCAATATACGCGCTCTCCTTGCCGCTCTATGTCGCTCCGCCCTGAGTTCGCTGGTCCCAGAAGGCGCCGGGTTTCCCAAGATGGCGGCCGACGTGTCCGTTACTCACCGGCCGCCGCTCAGCCCGGAGGCGGAGGCCGAAGCGGAAACTTCCGAGACCGCCGATCGCCGAGCGCCTGAACAAGAGCTGCCGCCGCTCGATCCGGAAGAGATCCGGAAACGCCTGGAACATACTGAGCGCCAGTTCCGTAACCGCCGCAAGATACTGATCCGAGGCCTCCCGGGGGACGTGACCAACCAGGTATGGGGGGGGGGGGAAGCTGAGAGCGTGGCGGGAAATACCACGGTGCGCGTGCGCAGGGGGATACCAGGCAATACCAAAGCTGCTGCGTCCCGGGGCTTTGCTCAGAACTGTATCCTCTCCCGAGTTCGGGAGACATTAAGAACGAGGTGGAAAGGGCATGGTCAGGAAGGGCAAAAACCCAACTACGGGCCAACGTTGCTAGGGGCGACTACCGGGCTTGGGCGAGACAAAGTGTTTGAAGGGGGCAGGTAGTTTCAGGGGGCGGGCAGCTGTGGCCTTACTGAATTGTGTACGGGGGACTGAATGTATTGATTGAAATAGAGAATTCAACGCATACTTAAGAGGGGGTACTTTCCCTATTCTGCCATCGGGTGGCAGGAGCTCAGATCTGGATTTCAGGATTAGAATATGGCCTTTCTTATCAAGGATGATTTTACACCTTTAAGAGGTAGACCCGGAAGTTGGAGCTGCATCCCTCGAAAGGCCTACTAGAATTGATTTGATAGTACTTCTTTTTCCAAGACAGGATTCTTGTTCTCTGTGTAGCAGCCCTAGCTGTCCTGGATCTAGCTCTGTAGACCAAGCTGGCAATAAACTCAAAGAGATCCATCTGTTTCTGCCTCCTGAGTACTGGGATTAAGGGCGTGCGCCACCACCGCCCGGCTAGAATTGATTTGAAAAAATGAAATCTCCCTTCGATGGGAACCGGCTGGGGGTGGGTTGGGGTGGCGGTGGAATTGTGCATGCATTGGCACTTCCCTATGGCTAATCTTGTCTGCCGGGAGTGCCCTTCTCATGGGGACCTACATGGAGCAGGGCGTGCAATGCTCTTTGGACCCAAGAAAGTGGTATCAGTGTTGCCCTGCCTGGTAGTGGTGGGATAGGCCCTTTCTCCTTGCTGCTATGAATCTGCTCACTGGTTCACCCTAGTACCTACTCCTGTGTGGGCACATGACTATTGCAGCTCCAGAGGTGTAGGGAACATGATATGGGGACAGACCTGGAGTAGACACCAGTGTGCATGGTCTGATGCATGTCTGGAACTGCTGGCCCTATCTCATTGGGCTTATACATAGGTCATCAGGTGCAAGCAGGCTGGGCAACTTGCCCAGGAAGCCAGCATTTGTGAACAGCGGCCCTGTCAACATGAGGGAGTTTGGGTGGCTGGTGCAGCCAACTACACAGTGTATGGTCGTTAAGTGCATGGAGTCCCTTTTCAGATATCCCAGGTAACATGCTTCCTGTCGGCCTGATAACTTGTGTGGTTAGCCTCTTACAGCCTCAGTGTCCTTGTGGACAAAATGGATAAGTGATTAGCTGTAAAATTGTTGGGATCTTCCATAGAGAATCAGACAAATTGGGTAACTTCCCTGAAGGCATTTTGTTTGAGTTGTTGGTGTTCTTAGCATGTAATCTTCAGCCTTGCCTTACACAACCTTGGGTAGAAGATGGTTGTTACAGTAAAGTGCACATGTATGGCGGGTCCGCCTACAGGCAGGCCTGGCTAGTGACTCCTTGCTTCTGATTGTGTTTCTGCAGGAAGTACACGATCTTCTGAGCGACTACGAACTCAAGTACTGTTTCGTGGACAAATACAAAGGGACAGGTTTGTGGGCCATGGGTGGACCAGGGCAAGGATGACAGTCCTCAGTGGTGACAGGAGGGACCTGGCTCAGCATTTGTTCTCCTGGTCTGTGGGTCCCATATTGTCCTAAAGGATGCACTCAACAGGAACTCCTGTCTGATCCTTGTCCTGGCTGTCCATTTAATTTTTGGAGACAGGGCCTCCCTGTATAGCCCTGGCTGACCTGAAACTCACTGTGTAGATCAGGTTGGCCTTGAACTATAGAGATCCACCTTCATTGCAGCTTATTTAGTGTGTGTAGGTATGAACACGAGGAACAAACGTGGAAGTTAGAGGACACTGTCTAAAGTCAGTTCTTTCCACCTTGCTGAGGCAGCATATCTTATTTCTGTCTTGCTATAGACTAGGAAGCCAAGGATTATAGGTGCATACGAGAGTGCATAAACTCAGGTGAGTCTGGGAATAGAACTCAGGTGGTTGGTTAGGCATGGCAGCAGGCTCTTTTACCCAGCCTTATTTTTCCTTTTTTTTTTAAGGCATGGACTTACTCTGTAGCCCAGTAGCCCAGATTGTCCTGGAGTTCTTGAGGTAGCCCCAACTAACATGAAGTGTGTAGTAGTACTCCTTCTTAGCTTCTACCACTGCTTTGGGTTTTGTGTTTGTTTTTTTTTTTTTTAAGTTATCTTTATTTAACATGTATAGGTATTTTCCCTGCACACCATTTGTATGCCTGGTGCTCATGGAGGCCAAAAGAGGACACCAGATTCTGTGGAAACAAAGTTGTAGAAGGTTGTGAGTTGCCATGTAGATGTTGGGAACCAAATCCAGGTCCTTGCAAGAGCAATAAGTGCTCTTAACAGCAGAGGCATAGCTTCAGCTCCAGTTTTGATTTTTGAGTTTTGGTTTTATTTAAATCAGTTCTCATAAACCAGACTAGAGTCTTGTATCACTGTGCTCGGCTCCAGCACTGTTCCACTGGCCACTCCACTCTGTCACTGTAGGCTGAGGCTGGCACATTTGCACACGCATGGAATGGTCAGCCCTAGGTCCATACGGTAAGACTTGACAGTGTTGGTTTCCTGTGTGAGGCCATCAGTGCGTGTCTGTGCTTCCCAGTGTTGGACCAGGTGTGAAGAGCGTCTAGAACCGTCTCTGATATTTGTAATGTGGAGGAGAACCAACACTTGAGAGTTGGGCTAGAAGATCAGAAGTTCAGTTTCCTTGGCTACAGAGTGTTGTTTGTTTTTGTTTTTCAAGAGTTTTTTTCTGTAGCTTTGGAGCCTGTCCTGGAACTAGCTCTTGTAGACCAGGCTGGCCTCGAACTCACAGAGAACTGCCTGCCTCTGCTTCCTGAGTGCTAGGATTAAATGCGTGTGCCACCACTGCCCAGCCTGTATTTCTAACTTTTTTTTTTCGTGATTTTGTGAGGGCTCAGTGTGTGGATGTGATGCTGGACCTTAAGTTTAGGGCCTTACGTACACCAGAAAAGTGCTCCACTGTAGATAGCCCTAATATCTCTCTCTCTCTCTCTCTCTCTCTCTATCTCTCTCTCTCTCTCATGATTTTTCCAGACAGGGTTTCACTGTGTAGCTTTGGAGCCTGTCCTGGAACTCACTTTGTAGGCCATGCTGCCATTAAAAGGCGGGGCGGGCTGGCCTCTTTTTTAATTTTTATTTTGTGGTGCTAAAGATGAATATTCTTTTTTTTTTTTTGGTTTTTTTTGAGACAGGGTTTCTCTGTGGCTTTGGAGCCTGTCCTGGAACTAGCTCTTGTAGACCAGGCTGGTCTCGAACTCACAGAGATCCGCCTGCCTCTGCCTCCCGAGTGCTGGGATTAAAGGCGTGCGCCACCACCGCCCGGCAAGATGAATATTCTTAATGCTGAACTACATCCCCAACTTTCAGTTCGTGTTTTTGAGATTTGTCAGGTAGTCAGGGATGACCTTGAATTTCTGATCCTCCTGCTGCAGTCTAACACTGAAGTAGGTGTGCTCTGTCGCACCTGGTCTATAGACAGAACTCAAGGCCTCATACCTGCTAGGCAAGCACTCTACCAACTGAGCTGTGTTTTCAGTCCCAGCCCTGAGTTTTTTAAGACAGAATCTCACTAGGTAGCCCAGGATGACTTTGAACTCTGTCCCCAGTCTTGCAAATGCTGGGATCACAGACATGTGCTACTATTCCCCACCCACAGCCTGGCTCTTGGGCTGCTAATCTGGGCCTGTTTATTCGACCAAAAATGGTAGATGTGAGGGTTAACCTGTTCTCATTTGACAGATGAGAAAGTTGAGGTGCCAGAACTTTTAAGGGCTTGGGGCTGGAGTGATGGTTCAATGGTTAAGAACACTGGTTGCTCTTCCAGAGGCACCGATCAGTGCCCAGCACCCACAGAGTGGGTCACAAGCATCTGTAACTCCAGTTACAGGGGATCTGGTATCCTCATCTGACCTCCACAGGCACCAGGCATACATGCAGGCAAGCATTCACATAAAATACAACTTAAAAAAAAAAGCCAGACAGTGGTGGCACCACCTTCGATCCCAGCACTCTAGAGGCAGAGGTGAGCAGATCTCTGTGAGCTCTACAAAGAGAACTGCAGGACAGTTAAGGTAACCATTAACTTGATGTCACCTGAGTGACACACTGGCAGAGCCATGTGCACAGTGAAGAACTGCTCAGGTTATGAACTGCTGTGGGGAGATGTGGGGACAAGAGCTGGTGGAAATGCAAGGCTCCAGCTGGCCAGTTTGTGCTTGCCAGTGGCAGTTGATTTGTTACTGGTTAGAGGGCCTCGGCTAGGGAGTCAGAAGTCCACTCTGACCTCAAGTCCTCTTGTGCCTTGCAGCTTTCGTGACCCTGCTGAATGGGGAGCAGGCTGAAGCTGCTATCAACGCCTTCCACCAGAGCCGCCTTCGAGAGCGGGAGCTGTCAGTTCAGTTGCAGCCTACAGATGCTCTGTTGTGTGTGGCCAACCTGCCACCCAGCCTGACCCAGGCACAGTTTGAGGAGCTGGTGCGGCCCTTTGGCAGCCTGGAACGCTGCTTCCTAGTGTACAGTGAGCGGACA
The DNA here is from genome assembly GCF_903992535.2 of Arvicola amphibius. Classification (NCBI taxonomy): domain Eukaryota; kingdom Metazoa; phylum Chordata; class Mammalia; order Rodentia; family Cricetidae; genus Arvicola; species Arvicola amphibius. The sequence goes on along the minus strand of NC_052049.1, from coordinate 89,508,519 downwards.
GGTCACTCTAAGGGCTATGGCTTTGCAGAGTACATGAAGAAAGACTCGGCTGCCAGGGCCAAGTCTGATCTGCTGGGCAAGCCACTGGGCCCCCGCACACTGTATGTGCATTGGACAGATGCTGGGCAGCTGACCCCTGCCTTGTTGCACTCCCGGTGCCTCTGTGTGGACCACCTGCCACCTGGCTTCAATGATGTGGATGCCCTGCGTCAGGCACTGTCAGCGGTCTATACCCCCACCTTCTGTCAGGTAGGTCCTGGGCCCTTTGATGGAGCTGTTACAGTTTTAAATGCAGCTCTTGGGAGAGGGTCTGGGGTATGGTAGTTGAGAGCCCAAATGTGTTGCAAAGGTCAGAATGCAGTCCTCAGCTCATCCATTGTAAGTTGGGTGGGAGTCCTGCTCCTCTCATCATTCACACACTCAGTACTTATGTCGTGTAGCCCAGACTAGCCTAAAAACACCATCCTCTTGCCTAAACCTCATGATGCCAGAATTATGGGTAGTGTGGCACACCGCCTGGCTTATGTTTGTTCATTATTTTGTTTTTTGAGACAGCATCTCATGTAGCCCATACTGACCTGAACTTGGTATGTAGCAAGGATGAGCTTGAATTCCAGATCCTCCTGGCTCTACTTAAAAAGTAGGGCATGCTCCACCATGCTAAGTTTATATGGTGCTGGGGTTGTAATTCCCTAGGGCATCCTGCATTCTAGACAAGTATTCTACCTGCTCAGCCCCAGCCCTCATCAAAGGCTTCATGATTCTCTCTGGGTTCCCATCAGCAAGCCAGGGCTCAGACAGATTCTGGCCCTCTATGTTCTCAGCAAGTCCCTCTGTCTGCACCTTTGTTTCTCTCTCTTTCTCTCTCTCTCTCTCTCTCTCTCTCTCTCTCTCTCTCCCCCTCTCCCTCTCTCCCTCTCCCCCTCTCCCCCTCTCCCTCTCCTCTCCTCACACCCTTTTTCTAAACCGGTCTCCTTTTTTGTTGTTTTGTTTTTGTTTGTTTTGGTTTTTTTTTTTTTCTAGAGCCTGTCCTGGAACTAGCTCTTGTAGACCAGGCTGGCCTCGAACTCAGAGATCCGCCTGCCTCTGCCTCCCGAGTGCTGGGATTAAAGGCGTGCGCCACCACCGCCCGGCTTGGTTTTTGTTTTTCAAGACAGGGTTTCGCTGTAGTTTTAGAGCCTGTCCTGGAACTAGCTCTTGTAGACCAGGCCAGCCTCAAACTCTCAAACCACTGCCCGGCGACAGGTCTCATTTTGTAGCCCCGACTAGCCTGGAACTTAGAGATCTACCTAAGTTCTCCTAAGTGCTGGGATTAAAGACATGCATCACAGTACTTACTTTGCCTAGAGAAGCTAAATATTAAAAGTGTCTTAGCCAGGCAGTGGTGGCACACGCCTTTAATCCCAGCACTCGAGAGGCAGAGGCAGGTGGATCTCTGTGAGTTCGAGGCCAGTCTGGTCTACAAAAGTGAGTTCCAGGACAGGCTCCAAAGCTACAGAAAAACTAGAAAGGGGGGGGGGTATCTGTCTTAGTTAGGGTTCCTGTTGCTGAGAAGAGACACCATGACCATGGCAACTCTTATAAAGGAAACTGTGTACTTGAGGTGGTAGGTTTCTGTTTAGAGGTTTTAGTCCATTGTTATCATGGTGAGACATGGTACTGGTTCCGTCTTAATCAGAAGGCAACAGGAAGTGAACTGTGACACTGAGAGTAGCTTGAGCATACGAGGACTCAAAGCCCACTCCCACAGTGACACACTTCTTCCAACAAGGTCTTTCTACATAGCCCTGACTGACCAGGACCTCACAGTGTAGACCAGGCTGGCCCTGAACTCAAAGAGAGCCACCTGACTCTGCCTCCTGAGTACTGGAATTAAAGGCGTGTGCCACCAAACCAGGCTGTGATATATGGTTTTAAATCCTAGCACTGCAGAAGTAGAGGCAGAAAGTTCTCTGTGTTCAGGGTCAGCTTGGGCTACATAGTGAGACCCCTATCTTTTAAAAAAGGTAAGAAAACTGGGTGAGGGCTTCACCTGCCTAGGCACACAAGCAGGAGAGTTGCTGTGGAAATACACATCTTTCTCAGCTGAGAACAGCTTGGGGACATGTCACATGTTTACTGTGCCCAATTCTGTCTTAGATTCTCATTGTTTCTATGTGGGAGCTGGGAACTAGACTTGGGTCTTATGGACTGGTGCTTACCTGCTGAGTCATCTCTCTAGCTCTACTGACTTAAGTTGCTTTTTTGTTTGTTTGTTTGTTTGGGGGTTTCACTGTGTAACAGCCTTGACTATTCTAGAACTAGTGTTGTGTTACCAGGCTGGCCTTAAAATCAGAGATCCTCCTGCCTCTGCCTCCTGAATGCTGGGTTTAAGGTGTGCTCCACCACCACCTAATGACTTCTTTTTATTTTTTGGCAGAGCAAGGGCTGATATTTTACTTCTTTTGAGAGAAGTTATCATGATGTAGCAAAATCTATTTTGAAATTTGCTATGTATTCCAGATCCACCACCACCTAATGACTTCTTTTTATTTTTTGGCAGAGCAAGGGCTGATATTTTACTTCTTTTGAGAGAAGTTATCATGATGTAGCAAAAACTATTTTGAAATTTGCTATGTATTCCAGGCCAGCTTTGAACTCTTAACTTTTTTGACTTTTATGTTTACAGAGTGCTATGGTTACAGGGAACGCCAACATATTAGCCTTTTCCTCCCTTATTCCCTTTCTCTTTCTGAGACAGCATCTTTCAAAATAGTGTCTTACTGTATAAAGCCAGCCAGCACTGAAGGTAAAGACAGGAAGGTTCTTTGCTGATTTCCAGCTTAGCCCAGAAAATGTGAACCCCAAGTTCAGGGAGAGAGCCTGTCTCAAAGGGATGAAGACTGGATAGAGAGCACTTGTCCTTTGTACACTAGCGAGAGATAAACACACAACACCAGAAATCTATTTTCTTAAAGGACTGGGTGTGGTGGCATAAGCCTTTAATCCAAAACTCAGGAGACAGAGGCAGGCAGGTACCTGTGAGTTTAAGGCCATGCTGGTTTATCAGTTTCAGGCTAGCTAGCAATACAGTGAGATCCTGTCTAATAGAAATTTTGCAATACATTATGGGCAGCATTGGACCAGTCTAGCTTCCATCCAATCTCACTGCTGGAACTCACCCAGTATGAGCTTCTAGATGGGGGGATATGGACCCAACCACTGACAGGGCTGCTGTGGAGGACGCTGGTATAATGACACAGCTCTGCCTGTGATAGAACCTCTCTGCACTAGCACCATGACCTCCACATCCACCTGTGGGCCCTGGCCATGTGGAAGCCCTGGGTGCCTCTTCCCAAGTCAGTCCCCTGCCATGGTATCTGTGGCCCAGGTATGTGTTCAGGGCACACTCTGCAGCCATCCTTACTTCCTGATGTTCCCGTCAGAATTGGTTCCCAGCATGTCAACACAAATACCAGCAGAGTGACTTCAGTTGAGGTCGGTCCTATTTCTGCCCTGTGGCCTTGGGCAAGCTGACCTTCTAGAGCCTCCTATAGCCACTGCACAGATTTAGTGACCAGATAATGGGCACAAGGCTGGGAACAGTGAGTAGCAAGTAGTCACCCTTTCCAAGGGCTCACTGTCAATTCTTGAGGTCAGTGTCTGGTCTTTATGGTTTCTTGCCTGGTGCTAATAAGTACATCTCCCACAGCTGGCATGTGGCCAGGATGGGCAGCTGAAGGGCTTTGCAGTACTGGAGTATGAGACAGCAGAGATGGCAGAGGCTGCACAACAGCGGGCAGATGGCCTGGCCCTGGGTGGCAGTCACCTTCGTGTGTCCTTCTGTGCTCCAGGTCCTCCTGGCCGCAGCATGCTGGCAGCACTCATTGCTGCCCAGGCCACGGTGAGTAGGGGTGCCCCCTGGACACCAATGTCTCCCCTTTGTGGCCTCTGCTCTGAACCTTCCTCTGATCCCCTCCTCAGGCTCTCAATCGAGGCAAGGGACTCCTGCCTGAGCCAAACATCCTGCAGCTGTTGAACAATCTGGGCCCATCTGCCTCCCTCCAGCTGCTGCTCAATCCTCTGCTGCATGGAAGTGCCAGTGGCAAGCAGGGTAAGATGGACCACACACGGTTGTAGGGGTATCATTCAGAGACCACTCCTCCTATGTCGGTATCTGACATGAGCATGGAGGTCCCTAAAGGGAGTAGAACTTGCATCAGAAAAAGACCCACCCTTCTCTGCCTGGATCCTTCAGGCCCATCCATCACTTCTGAAAATTCGGGGTTGTGCTGGGTGGTGCATTATCACAAGGCATCCATGTCTCGTTCCAGGCCTTTTGGGTGCACCCCCTGCCATGCCACTGCTCAGTGGACCTGCCCTGTCCACTGCACTGCTCCAGTTAGCCCTGCAAACCCAGAGCCAAAAGGTAACAGCCTCATCGTGAAGGCTACCCCACCAAGCACCTTTTCTAGACCACCCCTTATGTGAGAAGTTACAATTCCCTCTGCTCTGGTGGCCAGGACAACCATATCTGTTTGCAAAGTGAATGTGCTAAGAAAGCCTGACCTTGTGCATTTGGGGTATAGTTACCCTTGGTCAGCTTTGTTCTGTGATGAACAAGGGCCTGGGTGCTAAGGACTGTCATTGTGTATGTGTGACCTTGGTAGAAAGTGGAATGACAGCCCTAACATGCTCAGTATTTCCCATATGATCTCCAGTGCATAGAACAGGGACTGGCATTCAGGAGCCTATAGACCACATGAGTAGGGTTAGGGTTGCTGGAGGGCTTCTTGTGTGTCTGCCTGTGCTTAACTTGGGAGTTGGTGGGGCTGGATATTGTGACTGCCAGGACTGTGGATGGCCCATGTCTGCTGTCCAGACCACACTGTTCCCACCTCCAGCTGACTGTACTCTAAACTCTGTTTTAGAAGCCTGGGATCCTGGGAGACTCACCTCTGGGTACCCTCCAGGCCGGGGCCCAACCTGCCAATTCTCTCCTTGGGGAGCTGTCTGCAGGTAAAGTTGGACCCTGCCACCCACCCCTCTAGAGATGATTCCCCAGTGAATTCTGTGTAGCCTTGGACAGGTGATTTGTCTGGGTCATTCTCCTGTTGTGTTGGTGCCCACCTCATGGGGCATCTGGGAGTGTCTTAGGATGCTGATGTCCAAAGAGACCTTGAGTCACTAACTGCCTGTAGGGCACAAGGTTGTTCCTTGTCCCAGGACCATGGGTAGAGTGTCTTTTTCAGGTCTGGACCCTTAGCTGACACCTTCCTTTTCTCTTTAGGGGGAGGCCTGGCCCCGGAACTGCCACCCCGCCGAGGGAAGCCACAACCCTTACTACCACCACTGCTGGGCCCTTCTGGGGGTGACCGGGAGCCCATGAGTCTGGGTCCCCAAGCATCCCAGCTCACTCCACCCCCAGCCCCTGTGGGGCTCCGAGGCTCCAGTCTTAGAGGCCTCCCAAAGGACAGTGGGCCCCTGCCAACGCCCCCTGGGGTAAGGTACCACCCTGTTTCCAGCCTCCCTTCCCTTTGAGGTCCCTTCTGCCCAGGGCCCTAGCAAAACCAACCCTCCTGTTACAGGTGTCACTGTTGGGGGAGCCCCCAAAGGACTATCGCATCCCCCTGAACCCCTACCTGAATCTACATAGCCTGCTTCCATCCAGTAACCTGGCAGGCAAGGAGACCCGGGGCTGGGGAGGCTCAGGGAGAGGCCGTCGCCCGGCTGAGCCCCCTTTGCCCAGCCCTGCAGTTCCTGGTGGAGGCAATGGCAACAACAGTGGCAACAAAGCTTTCCAAATGAAGTCCCGCCTACTCAGCCCCATTGCCAGTAACCGCCTGCCCCCTGAGCCAGGACTGCCTGACAGCTATGGCTTTGATTACCCCTCGGTGAGTACCAGGCTGCCCTGTATTCTGCCTGTCTCGGGGGTGGCCCTTTGTACCTGAAGAGCATGTCCATCTACAAACCATGCAGGGTGACCTTCCCTGGTCCAAACATCCAAAACATGACAGGCATGAGGACCTGAGTCTCATTCTAAAAGGCCACATAAAAAGAGCCAGGAGGACTAGCATGCTTGTGACCCCAGTTTTGAAGAGGGCTAGTCTAGTAGATAAACTCGAGGCCAGTGGAGAGACCCTGTCTCAACTGGGTTTGCTCATGAGGTAGGAAGATTGCTCTGAGTTCAAGGCCAGCCTGGTTTACACAGCATATTGCAGATGAACCATAGCTGCGTAGTGATATCTTGTCTCCAAAAGGGGGACAGGGCTTGGCCAATCAGTGGTTCAGTATATAGAGTGTGTAAGGGCTAGAGTTTGGATCCTCAGAACCAGTGTAAAGGCAGGTGTGGCAGTTTACCTCTAGTCCAGTGAGTATGAGGTGGAAACAGCATTTCTGGAGGAAGCTGGCTAGCTAGATGAATGGGTACCAGTGGGGATCCTTACTTCCGTGAACAGGGTGGAGAAAGGTCCTGAATGTCATCCTCTGTCCTCCATACATATGTGTCTAAACACATGAACAAACAGGCCCCAAACTAGAAAATAAGGTGGGACATTCCACATCTGACCTGTGTGGTGGATCACAGGACAAAGCAGGCCATAGCCTGTCAGTTGGGCGCTGTGCCAGCACTGGGGTGGAGGCAGGATGATCAGGAGTTCAAAGCTAGTCTCAGTTACATGAGACTGTGAAAAACAAAATTAAAATGAAGGTATGAACTGGTGAGATTCCCAGCTGGCAAAGGTGCTTATCTCCAAGCCTGTGGATCTCAGCTCCGTTCCTGGTCCCACATAGTCGAGGGGGACCTGCTCTCACAAGTTGTCCTCTCACCTACACATAAGCATGAAATTTTTGCCAGGTGGTGGTGGCACACGCCTTTAATCCCAGCACTCGGGAGGCAGAGGCAGGTGGATCTCTGTGAGTTCAGGGCCAGCTTAGTCTACAAAGCTTGGTCTAGGACAGCCAGGGCTACATGGAGAAACATTGGCTCAAAAAAAAAAAAAAAATTTTTTTTTTTTTAACAGTATAAAATGTGTGTGAATTGTACCTGAGACACTGGTGAATTTCTCTCATTGAACTTAGGGGACCACCCCGCCACCCCCGTTTCTTCCTTTATGTGGTATTTCAAAGTCCAAGGCAACTCAAGTCAGAGATATTCCTGTTTACAGACACTTCTGTAAAAGGCTAGTATCAGGCGGGCGGGCAGTCAGGAGCTTGTGGCTAACACATTCCCTCTTCTTAAGTCTCCTGTCCATGTCTGTCTTTTAGACTTTAGACCTTGCTGGCTTTTTACTGGGTTTTGTTTGTTTGTTTTTGTTTTTTGGGTTTTTTTTGAGACAAGACTTATGTAGCCCAGGCTGGCCTCAACTCACTAAATAGCTGAGATGGCTCTGAATGTCTTTTTTTTTTTTTTTTTTTTTTTTAAATCGACCTGTACATTTTTCTCTACCTCCCCTTCCCCCCTATGACTTATCTCTTATCTCTACCACCTGAGTACTGGGATCTCGGGCATTCACCATCACACCCAGTTTATGTGGTACTGAAGATGGAAAACCAGCCTTCATACGTGCTAGCTGGGCAGGTACTTAAGTGTAGCCTAAGTCCCAGGGCATGCTCTCTCCCTAGAGAAAGGGCTTAGCACAATACAGTCATTTCACTACAACCATCCCGGAGCTCACGTACACACTTAACCTATTTGGTGTGCTATCCCTATCCTACTGAAGTCCGTGCAGGCCCAACTGTGGGTCATGGATCTCTAGTGTTAAATTGTGAGGAATTGACTCAGGGTAAGGATGGCAAACACCAACAGCCCTCCCTCCCCATGCTTTTGCCCCTTTAATTTAGGATATGGGACCTCGACGGCTCTTCTCTCACCCTCGGGAGCCAGCCCTAGGGCCTCATGGACCCAGCCGACACAAGGTAAGAGTCAAGACACTGGCCGTGTTCTGCAGCCTAAGTACTGGCTGTATCCCACAGTGAATATGGTGGTCAGCACTAGCTGTGTAACTGAAGTTACTGAACGTAGCTGAACTCCACAAACTTCTTTTCTTTTTGTTTTTTGTTTTTTCCTTTTTTTCTTTTTTTGAGTTGGGGGTCTCTGTGTAACTGTGGCTGTCCTGGAACTTGCTCTGTAGACCAGGCTCAAACTCAGAGATCCACGTGCCTCTGCCTCCCGAGTGCTGGGATTAAAGGCATATGCCACCTTTGCCTAACTTCACAAACTTTTTTTTTTTTTTTTGGTTTTTCGAGACAGAGTTTCTCTGTGGCTTTGACTTCACAAACTTTTGAGGCAATCTTGCTGTTGCCCAACTCAAATTTCTGGGCTCAAGAGTTTATTTTTCATCTTGGGGCAGTAGGTGGTTCCATAGGTCCCCGAAGATAGCCATGATCAAGCCCGGTCATGGTCATGTTATCTTCCTCACTCGGCTGCACTTTTCTCTGCAGATGTCCCCGCCACCCAGCAGCTTCAGTGAGCCTCGGAGTGGTGGAGGCACTGGGGGATCCCTTTCTCATTTTTATTCTGGTTCACCCACCTCCTACTTCACCAGTGGCCTACAGGCTGGCCTCAAGCAGAGCCACCTCAACAAGGTAAGAAGTCAGGCCCACTGAGGACTGAGTCCTGTGTATCTATGTCTGTTTCTAGGGTTTTGTCATCCAAGGTGTCTCAGGTATGGCTCCATTGGTGGCAGGGCTCAGTCTTGCTTGCTGAAGTGGCAATGGTCTGCTCTGACTCCCTGCTCTGTGGAGCTCAACACTGATAAGCTTCCCCTCATCTCAAGTTCACCTAAGATGTGGGTGGTCTTATCCCCAGAGGACAGAGGAGAAACAGTTTAATTACCACCAGTTCTTGTAGCCCTGGGTGGCAGACACAAGGCTGGACTTGGACTCTCAAGATTTCCCCCAGGGGTGACTTGCCCCACCTCTTTGCTTTCCCCAGGCGGTTGGTTCCTCCCCGATGGGCTCCAGTGAAGGGCTCCTGGGCCTTGGCCCTGGGCCTAACGGTCACAGCCACCTGCTAAAGGTACGGGCAAGGGGAGGGGAGGCTCAGGGCTGGGGAGCCCCGGCCCCTAGGAGGCCCCTGACCCAGCCTCCCCTGCCATCTGTCTCCAGACCCCACTGGGCGGCCAGAAACGCAGTTTTTCCCACCTGCTGCCCTCGCCTGAGCCCAGCCCAGAGGGCAGCTACGTGGGTCAGCACTCCCAGGGCCTCGGTGGCCACTACGCGGACTCCTACCTGAAGCGGAAGAGGATTTTCTAAGGGGTCGGCGCCAGAGATGCTCCAAGGGCCTGCACCAAATTGCTTTTGGGTTTTTTCTGGTATTTGTGTTTTGTGGGATTTTATTTTTATTATTATTTTTTATGTCCTTTCTTTGGGTAATAGAGAAATCTCTGAAAAAGACTTTGCTGACCAACCAGCAGGAGCTCAAGGAATGTAGGGGTGTCTGGGGGCCACACCATTACCTGTGGGCCTGCTCCTGGAGTCAAAACCCTGCAGCCTTAAGAGAGAGGGGCCCGGCCTGCTCTCTTTCCTTTCCCAACTCCTGGTCTCCTGTGCCCGGCTCTCCAGGCTTCCTCGCCTGCCTCGTCACTCCTGTGTTCTGGCCTCTCGAGTGCCTTTGGAGGTGTCCTTGACCTGTGAGGATCAGGGACAGTCCCCTTTTTAATCTTAGACAATTGAATTTGATTTCCTTTTCTAATTTTTATTTTTTAAGACAACCAGGATAATGACCACATCCACCCCTCACCCCAGGAAACCCCCAACTTTGATTCCTTCAGGATCTGGCCTACCTGGGCCTCCGTTCCACACTCTGGGTTTCCAACAGCTTAACTCTTCTCTTTTCCCAGTCATCTGCTGCAGGTGTAGCTGTCTCATGCCCCTGCCTGCCTGCTCTGGCCAGTACCCAGTCCAGGATCTCCACCCCCCTGCCATACTCTTCTTGCCTTCTGATGCCTTAAAGTTGGGCCACAGGTCCTACTAGGTCAGAGCTTCTCAGATGCCAGGCTCTGGAAGCTTGACTCAGGACCAAAGAGCTCTGACCTAGGGATCGTCCTTTCTCCAGGGTGTCTGCCCTGTGGACAGAAGGCCAAAGCCTTGGTCTTGGCAAACCACCCCTTTAGTACAGAATCCAGTGTTTTCTGCTGGCTTCAACAGTCCCTGCTGCTGTCTGCGAAAGTTGACCATTGTACCCAGGTCACTGGGCCTCTGCCATGTCCCTCCAAACCCAGATCACCACCACCACCCCAGGCCGGATCACTGGAGCTGGCCTCCTCTCTGCCCACACATACAAGTTCTACTTCAGCCTGCCCACCTGAGGAGACCCAGGGACTCTTGCCCCTGGCCAGCTGAGCCACCAGCCTCCCTCCCCAAATCTGATGGCCCAAACCCACTCCAGGAGGGTATCCCCTCCCCCCCTTCCTCCCACACAAACCTTTGCTGAATTAAAGTTTGTAAGTAAACGGTTTTAAAAAATCCGAGCTGGCTGGCTGGTTCTTGAAATAAACTGTGGGCCCAGCAAGATAGCTCAGCGTTAGAGGTACGATACCTACCACCAACTCCGACAACCCAAGTTTTACCCCTGGGGCCCAAATGACTACCATAAGTCGTTCTTGACCTACACATGTAACACAGATGGGCAAGCATGTGTGCTCACACACATTCTCTAAAATTTAAGTTGGACTTTGGTGGCACTAGCTTTTAATCCCAGCACTTGGGAGGCAGAGGCAAGACATTGAGTTCCAGATCAGCCTGGTCTACATAGCAAATTCTACAACAGTTTAGTCTATACAGAATCTGTCCCCCAAAAAGTTTTTTTTCTTTAAAGCCTGGGCATGGTAACACATAACTCTCAATACCAGCAGTGCAAGTCGCTCTCTTTGAGAGGCTTAATTCCAGCCTCTTCTACAGAGTGAGACCCTGTCTCAAGAAGGGCTCCGAGTTTGGTCCCAATGTTTTGGCAGAAGACCGGACTTTAGTTCCCAACACCCTCACAGCCCGCTAATTCTGGGCTCTACAGACACCAGGCACCCACTCCTCGGTGCTCATATATACAAGCAGAATACACAAGGCTCAAGGCGGGGGTGAAGAGGCTTAGGAATCCAACCAAAGGGCCAGGCCGGAAGTCAGACTGAATTCTGGTACATCACCTCTGACCTCATGCGGCTGTGGTTAAAGTTGCAGCATAGTCACTGAGCATGCTCGGTGTTCCGGTCACGTGGCCTGTCATGGCCGCCTCCATGGCCCGCGGCGTGAGTGCCCGGGTCTTGTTGCGGGCTGCCGGGGGATCTTGGGGTAACTGGACTGGGCACGGGGCAGTGACATCCAGGACTCTCCGGAGTACAGGTACCTAGGGCCGGGCCGGGCCGTGGCTGGCAGCGAGGCCGCAGCCGCTCACCCACTCGTGTTTTCCAGGAGAGCGGCGCGCAGGCGAGGACGAGGCGGACGGCCCGGAGCTGCCCCGGGACGCGTGAGTGCCCGCCACGCCTTGCCCCGCCCTGCCACTCAGCCGCAGGCCGGCCTTGGCTCAGCGCCTGCACCCTGTCTGTCCCCAGGGTCAACGTGGTCTTCGTGGACCGCTCTGGTCGGCGGATCCCCGTGAGGGGCAGAGTTGGGGACAATGTTCTTCACCTGGCCCAGCGCCACGGGGTGGACCTGGAAGGTAGGTCATAGGGAATTACTTGGAGACCCTTACCATTCTTTCACATCCTTTTTGCATTTCTGAGACCGTCTCATAATATAGCTCAGGCTTGCCTCGAATTACTACTATCAGAGGGTGGCATGGAACTTCTGACCCTCTTGCCTCCACCTCCCGAGTGCTGTGTGACAGTGCCCCACAGTAACACCTTACCTGGTAGTTTTGTTTTGATGTGGATTAGTGGGTCGGTAATCAGGGCCTCACGCTCTACCTCGGGCTGTCCAGCAACTTGAATATGTAATCCAGGCCAGCCTGTACCTTATTGCAGTGATGCTCCTGCCTCCACTTTCTGAGCACTGAGACTACAAGCATGTGCTACTACACCTCCATATGTGGGGGTGGGAAGAGCTGAGAAAGACTCCATGTAACTCAGGCTATTCTGAAAGTAACTAACCAAGCTAGGTTCAAACCCACGGGAGTGACCCCCCCTGCCTCCCCCTCTTGGGTGTTGAGGTTAAGACAGCCTCTGTGCCTTCGCCTTAAACCCACTGGATGATCCTCCTGCCTCAGCTTTCTCAGTTCTGGGATTACAGGCTGTCTCCACTGTTTAGCCACCTCTGAGTTTGAGCTGATAGGATGGCTCCTACACAAGCCTACCAACCTGAGTTCAATTCCCTGAGATCATGTAAAGGCAGGAAAGAAGCTGGCTGCGGCAGGCGCACACATCGTGTACACAGTAATAAAACACTCAAATTAGAGACAATCATAGAACTGGAGAGGTTGCTCCGTGCTGAAGAGTGCATATGGCCCTTGCAAAAGGCCTTGCTCTGTCCCTCCCATTCGCTCTGTGCCAGGCAGTTCACAGCCTTCTGTAACAATAGCTCCACGGCTCAGACCCTCACTTGACCTCTGTGGCCACTGCACTCTCATGTGCAGCACACAGACACAACACTGAACTAACACTTGGTCTCAGAGCAGCTCTTACTGAGTGTTTACTAGAGGCTACTAGAATATGCCTTCTCTTGTAGCTTGAGGATTCTTGCCGTTGACCCCTGCCCTCCAGTGCTGGGATCATGTGTGTGTGACTGTCCCCCTGCTCTGTCCCTTCTTCAGGCCACAGAGCTCAGGACTATCCCTAGGCTTTTGTGCTTCCTGTTCTGTGTCAGAAGTGTTTTCCGAGCACATTGCTAGCAAGGCTCCTCTTTGTCCAGACTGACTGTCTGGCACCCTTTCACCCCAGCTTAAGCCCCGTGCCCATGTCTGTCCGTGTATCTCGTGGTCTCAGAGTTTGTGTTTCATTTACTCTCTGCCATCTGCCTCATTCCTGTCACCTGTGGCCTCTCCTGTCCTCTGCGAATGTCGAGTGCCAGTTCCTCGTGCAGCTTTGTGAATAGAGCAGGCAGTGATTCCATCTTGCAGAAAGGGAGATTGCACCATGTGATAGTAGTTGTGTTCAGAAGCAAGAGAAGCATGGCAAAACATGATTCAAACATGGGACATTTAGTCCTCCCATGCTGCTCTTTGCGAATATCAGTGGGTATTTTCTTTATTGAATTTATTTATGTGCATACATGTGCCTCTGTAGAGGTTAAAGGACAGCTTAATGCATGCAATTCACTTCTTCCATATTGTTTTGCTAGGGATTGAACTCAGGTCTTTAGACTTGGCAGCAATCCCTTTACCCAATGAATGCATTCCAGGCAAGGCAGGGATTTTGGTGAGACCCTATCTTTAAAAAAAAAGAAAAAAGATGAAGCCCGATGTAGTTGCGCATGCCTTTACCCCCAGACTCAGGAGGCGGAGGCAGGCAGATCTCTGAGTCAAAGCCGGCCTGGTGTACATAGTGAGTGCCGGGACAGCCAGCGCTATGTAGTGAAACCCTGTCTCAAACAAAAACAAAAATGGGAATGTCTGCTTAGATTCATACCCAGCCTGGATAACTTAGCAAGAGTCCCTGTCTCAAAAATAATGAAATTATGAAAACACAAATTATGAAAAATTATGTCTCAAAAAATGATGAGAGTCCTTGTGAGAATACTATCTATTGAGTGTGCCGAAGTGACAGGCCCTCTGAGCCTAACAGGAACTGGGAGCCAAGTAATAGAGAAACTACTAGGGTTTCACTGGCAGATGAGTTGGAAGCGTCTCCCTGGGTTAATGGAATAGGCCTGACTAAAGTTCTGCTCTAAAGTTGGCAGATGTGGCTGAGCATGGTGGCACACACCTTTGCTGCCAGCACTTGGTAGAGAGGCAAGTGGATCTCTGGGATTTGAGGCCAGCCCATTCTACATGGCAAGTTCTAGGACAGCCTGGGCTACACAGTGAGACTTTTTCTCGGAACAAACCAAAAATCCAGTGAAATGGATGGAGCTGCTGGGAGGTGGCTGGTGAGTCTGGCGCCTGCTGTACAGAGCAGCGTTTGGAACAGGGTTTCGAAGCAAGTGGGCCTCGTCTGTGGTTTCTCACCAGTGCGTGAGCTCAAGCTCGGCATCCGAGCCTTCTGTTGCTCTATGACAGGGTGACTTAGCACTGCTCTCAGCAGCTTGCTGTGGGAATGGGCATATTTAATCCTTGGCAGAGAGAAACTCCAGGATAGAAAGGTGGCTATAGATTACCTGGGCAGTGGTGGGCATTCCTGTGGGCCCTGCTGCATCAGAAGCTGAGCATCAGGACTACCTGAGTCTAAGAGTTCAAGACCAACCAGTGCAACAAAAACCCAGTGTAATCCAAACAAGTGCGACCTGCTGGCTCAGGCCTGTAACCCTATCTGCTTGGGAAGCTGAACCAGGAGAGTGGAAAGTTCAGGGTCTGGGCTGGCACGATGACTCATTGGTTAAAGCGCACTGCTGCCAAGCCTTAGGACCTGAATTCAATCCCTAGAACTGACTTAGAAGGAGAAGCAACCCAAGATGTCCTCTGACCTTGACATGTGTGCTGTGGTATGCACATTTCCACACAAATTCACACATCCATAAGTAAATGTTTAAAAAGCATTTAAGGGTTGGGTCTAATGGCACACGCCTTTAGTCCCAGGCCCAGATTCAGACCTGGCCTGGATAACTTACCAAGAGTCTCTGTCTCAAAAATTAGATTTGACTAGCCAGGTGGTGGTGGCACAGGCCTTTAATCCCAGCACTTGGGAGGCAGAAGCAGATGGATCTCTGAGTTTTGAGGCCAGCCTGGTCTACAGAACAAGTTCCAGACAGCTAGAGCTGTTACACAGAAATTTTGTCTCAAAAAAAAAAAAAAAAAAAAAAAAAAAATTACAGATTGGGAGAATGCCGTGGTTCAGAGGGTCAAGGCATTGAAGCAGAAGTCTGATGACTGATTTCAGTCCTCTGGGTGGAAAGCAACAGAGCCGCCCTCTGACGTCCTTAGGGATGCTGTGGCAAGCAAAGCAGAGGACATTCTAGGCCATGGGTACAGAGGCAGAGGCCCTGAGGTGAGACTGCAGTGTAGGACTAGGCATAGTGGCTCACGTCTGTCATCATACCCCTTGGGAGGGGTAGGAGAGTTGGTTCCAGGCGGTCCTTGACTACATAGTGAGTTTAAGGCTAGCCTGGGCTGCCTAAGACTGTCTCAACAACAAAAAGTCTACAGATGACTTAGAAACCTTCTCAGCTCTGAGAAGGCTGGGGCTAGGAAGCTGAGGTGGAGCGTGTTCCTCACTAAGGATGCCTCTTTCCTCCTGTCCCCAGGGGCCTGCGAAGCCTCCCTGGCATGTTCCACCTGCCATGTGTATGTGAGTGAGACCCACCTGGATCTCCTGCCTCCTCCTGAGGAGAGGTGAGTGCGCAGCCCAGCTATACTGCCGGCCTCTGCCTCCCTGTGCCCACACCACCCTGACCACTGCTCTTTGTCCCAGGGAGGACGATATGTTGGACATGGCCCCACTGCTCCAGGAGAACTCAAGACTGGGCTGCCAGATTGTGCTGACCCCTGAGCTGGAAGGAGCCGAGTTTGCTCTTCCCAAGGTCACCAGGAACTTCTATGTGGATGGCCACATCCCCAAGCCCCATTGAGAGGAGGTCACTGGACCAACCAGGGCCACTGAACTGAAAAGAAAAGACATGCTTCTGGCCCCAGTGCACGGACTGGCCGGGAAAGAGAAGCTGAAAGCACAGTGTGAGACCAGAGCCGCTGCTGGGTACAGCCCGTGTCTGGGCACTGAGGGGGATGGGTCTCTATCTTGGGTGTGTCAGTCCACCAGGGAGAATCGAATTATAAATTAGGGATGGACTCAAACCAGAGCTGCAATAAAAAGTAATACATATCTCGGGCATGTTTCGTGTCCTTGGGGGGGCCGGTCTGTCCAGCTCCTAGTGCAGGGGCCCTGGCTGTGCCCATACCCCCACCCCGGCAGAACCTGCGACTTTGTTCTTCCTGGGGACGCTCCTGTGTGACTAGGCCCCGCCCTAGCCACAGAGAAGGGATCCACAGCGCCCCTTGACCTTCAAGGATGTGCTAAGTGATCAGAAGATAGCTAGCAAAGAGGGGGTAACCCAGGGGGGCCGTCCTGATCACGAGCCACACAGCTGAGGCTCCTGGCAGCCACTGCAAAAAGTGCTCCCAGGTGCAAACAGCGCCCCCACGTGACCTGCGCCGGCCGGCTCCGCCCAGGTGGCGCCCATCGTCATCACCCTCATCCTTCGGGTTTATCTCTAGGGGGAGCAGGGCAGAGACATTTTGCTGCTGGGCCCGGAGTGGGCATGGAGGCAGCATCAGCCCGTGACTTGGAGCGCCGCCGGCAGGAACTTCTGGCGCCACCTTGTCTGGACACCGAGTCGCTCCGTAAGAGCCGACCCCCCGCACGGGAGCCTGGAGCCCTGAGATGCCTCACTCCCAATGGCAGGTGCGTGGGGCAAGACTCCTCCACCGCCCATCCTAGACAATGTCTCGCCAGTCCCGGAGATTGCGGGGTCACGATCCCCAGCTTCCCAGTCTTCCCCCTCTTAGTTACCGGCGCCGATGACGTTTTAGCCCCTATATACAGGAAGGGACAGGTGATTTCCATCGTACTCACCCTTCTGTGGCTATGTGACCCAAAAAGGTGCCAATGAAGGGTCATCGTGGAATGATGAGGGTAACATACTAACAAACAACAGTCGATGGGGTGATTGACTAATGGTTGCTACCGACATTAGCCTGAATTGGGCAGATTGCCTAGGGTGGGTCCTTGCTTTGTTAGTGGTGGTGGGGGTGGCTGATGGGAACTGATAGCCAGCCACGGGGGATTCAGTCTCTGCTGACAATTATTTTGCAACTTTTAAACCTAATAACCCAGGATTCTGGCCCCAGGTGAAGCACAGGGTTACCAAAGCAGAGGCAACAACGGGGTGGCGCTCCACCACCCCCTCCTTACCTATCAAATACAAGCCCTCGGGAAAGGGGTGGCCACGCCTTACTGCTTCTTATCCCCCAGGTCCCTGTGGCCTGCGTGCCAGGACTCTGTCAGCACAGCATTGCCTTTCCTCCAAGAGAAAGAAAACGGGTCACTGGGGTCCCCTTCGCTGGCCTCCCAGGCCCTGGGGCCGTGCTGGGAGCTGATGGTCATAGGGATGGCAGACCCCCTAAGTATGGCCAGGAATCCTAAGAGCACACAGTACCCCGATCCGGAACCCCCAACTTCACTCCAGAGAAGAGCACGGAAGCAGCTCAACCCCCAAAAGGGCATTGAGAAGGGGGACCCCACATTCAAGGGGGTGACTCTGAAGTTTCAGATACAGCCGGATTCTAGCCTCCAGATTGTATCCACCTACAGGTAGGCACTCTCAGCCATGATAATATATGCCTGCGTATAATAACAGTAGACTTACAGGACAGGGCTGGTATTAGAGGCCTGTCACCCAAACTATTCGGGAGACCGAGGAAAGCCTGAGCTACAGAGTGAGTTCAAGGCCAGCCTGTGCAACTTAAGGAGCTTGCCTCAAGATAGAACTGAAAAAAGCTGGGAGCCATGTATAAAGGGGGCATGTTGGGAAAGAACCGAAGCACATTTAAAGCCAGCCTGGCTACATAGCTAGACCCTTGCTCAGAAAAAAAAAAAAAAAAAAAGAAACAAAACACCTTGGGCCTGGAGAGATGGCTCAGCGGTTAAGAACGCTGGCTGCTCTTCCAGAGGACTTGGGTTCAATTCCCAGCACCCATATAGTAGGTCACAACTGTCTGTAACTCTAGACCCAGAGGATCAGACACCTCATAGAGTATATACAGGCAAAACACCAGTACAAATCAAATAAATAAATAATCTGTCTGGGGGAAAAAAAGCAAGCAAACAAGCAAAAACCATTTAAAAACAAAAACACACCCCAAAGAGAAAAACTTGTAATCCTAGCACCCTGGATGCTGAAGTTGAGGACCTTGAGTTGGAAGCTGGCTAGCCTGGGCTGAAGACCCAGCTCAAAAAAATACAGATTGCTGGGTGTCTTTAATCCCAACATTCCAAAAGCAGAGGGGCAGGCGGAGCTCTGTGAGTTCCAGGCCAGCCTGGTAGGTAAAGGAGCTTGCAGCCAAGCCTGACGACCTGAGTTCCATCCCTAGGACCAGTGTTGTAGAAAAGACCTGACTCCCAAGAGTTGTCTTCTGACCTCCACTCATATACACACACACACATACACACTCACATACACTATAGTATACACACACAGACGTAATAAATACGAAAAAGGTTTATTATTTGTGCTTGCTTAGAACTTACATCCTCATGCAAAAATTTTATTTTAATTTATTTGGGGGTACACATGTGCCATGGTGCACGCGCATGTGTGAGTTTGTGTGTGTGTATGTATGTGTGCGTGTGTGCATGTGTATGTGTTTGTATGTGTGCGTGCGTATGTGTGTGTGTGTGCGTGCGTGTGTGCGTGTGTGTGTGTGTGTGTGTGTAGGTCAGAAGATAACTTGCAGGAGACGGTTCTCTCCACTGTGTGTGTTCCAAGGTTCAAACAGGTTATTGGATGTGGCAGCAAGTCCCTTTATCCACTGAGCTACTTCAAAGGCCCTGAATTGGATTCTGCTAATGCTGTTTTTTGAAACAGGATTTCAGATAACCCAGGATGGCCTTGAATTTCTAATCCTGCCACCTCCACCTCCCTAGTGCTGGGATTACCTGTGGGCACCACCGCATCCAGCTTTTTTTGTTTTGTTTTGCTTTTTGAGACAGGGTTGCTCTGTGTAACAGCCCTAGCTGTCCTGGAACTTGCTCTGTAAACCAACCAGACTGGCCTCGAATTCAGAGATATACCTGCTTCTGCCTCCTGAGTGCTAGAATTAAAAGCATGTGCCACCACTGCTGAGTTGCATCCAGCTTATTTTTATTCAATTACTTGGTTTGGTTGTTGGGTTTTTTTTCTATTTTCCTTAATTTTTGAGACAAGATCTCATTATGTAGACTAGGCTGACCCAGAATTTCACCATTCTGCAGCCTCAGCGCCTCAGGACTGGAATTATAGGAATATAACATACCTGACTTAAATGCAATATTAATTATTTTATTGCTGCTAGTGGAATATAAAACCAGGTCTTTGACATCAGATGCCCCTGAGGGATGCCTGTTAACCTTGATAATGAATCTTAGTTTGGGGCTGTGACTCACTGGGTAGAGTGCTTGCCTAGCATGCACACAGCCCTGGGATCCATGAGAGACCATTATCTCCAGCCAGGCGTGATGCCACACACCTGCAATCCCAGCACTTAAGAGGCTGAGCAGGTTCCTGGACAACCTCAGCTACAGAGAGAACCTGTCTTAACAGCAAGGAAAACAAGAGAGAGTGCAGGCTGAAGCAGGGCAGGTTACTATGACCTTGTTTCAAAAGTACAGAGAGGCCGGGTGGTGGCGCACACCTTTAATCTCAGGGAGGCAGAGGCAGGTGAATCTCTGTGAGTTTGAAGCCAGCCTGGTCTATAAAATGCATCCCAGGACAGCCAGGATTGTTACACATAGAAACCTTGTCTCAAAAAAATAAAAGTAGAAAGAATTTGTTAATTTTTATTTTTTCTATGACAATGTTACTTTCCTTTTAAATTGATTTAATATATCTAAAATTACTGTATAAAATTCTTTTTTTAAAAAAAAAAAAAGAAGGTAGAGAGGACTGGAAACAGGCAATGGTGACATTCGCTTGGGCTTGTGAGGCTCAGGGAAGTATTCATTTGGGGTCCACCTTACAGATCCACTCAGTGCTACGTCTTGTTCTTTTTGCAGCTTGCCTGGCAGAAGTTGTTTACAAAAGCTCCCTGCAAGCCCTTCCAAAGCCCTTGTCAACCCAGGAGGCAACGAGGCCCTTGGTGAGAGGCAAAGATGGTGTGAGCTAGAAATATCTCGAGGGTGCCATCTTCACATCCTCTGTCTTTCTCCATGCCCCCTTCTTCATCCCAATTCCTCATTTAGACTGCTCAGAGGCCCCCCCAGCACTGAGTCACCCCACCCCCAGCTTCCTCCTCGGTAGAGACTCGCCATCTGACTCACCATCTGTCCCGGTGCCCAGCTCTCCCCGTTTTCTCTCTACCAACACCCAAGGCAGACACAGAGCTACTGAAGCCTTAACAGAGACCACCCCTGGAATTCTCCACCCCACACAGGCCTCTGAAATTGACTTCTGACCTTTGACCCTGTGCCTTTTGACTTCTGACACTCCAGAGCCCAGGCGCTGTGCTTCTTGTAGGACCCAGAGGACTCCACTCTGGAGAGATGCCGAAGATGGGACCCCTCTCTGCAATGCCTGTGGCATCAGGTCCTCAACCCAGAGGTGTTGGGGGTGGGGCAGTCAGACTGGACTCAGCTGGTGTGGGAACTAGGGAAAGAAAAACAGCCACCTATTGAGGAAAATGGTTTCCTCTTGGTGGTTTCTAGTTCCCCACTGCATCCTATATGGTGGTTTCTTACACCCTACTCCCTCACTCTTACCTCCAGGTACAAGAAATATGGCACCCGTTGTTCCAGTTGCTGGCTGGTTCCAAGGAAAAACGTTCAGCCCAGGAGGTTGTGTGGCAGATGTGGGGTGTCCCAGGACTCCCACCTAAACCCAACTCAGGAACTGTGAGCCCTTCTTTATCTAGCCAAGTCAGTTTGGCTTCAGTTTCTCCACGGGAGAATAGGTAGAATCGAGCCCCTGGAAGTGCCCAGCCTGTCTTGCTGCCAGCAACCCCAGTTGGAGAGTCAGCCTCATGTCCAGAGCCCCCCTTTTCCACTCAGTCTTGGCTGAACCCCAAATAAAAAAATCATTGCAGAAATTATTATTTTTAATTATGTTTTACTTTAGATTTTCTTTTACATTCATTTGTATGTATGTCTGTGCATTCGGTCATGGTGTGGCTTCAGTGTTTCAGAAAACAGAGGACTTCCAGGAGTTGGTTCTCACCCCCACAAGCTGTGTGTGGATTCTGGGAATTGAACTCAGATCATCGGGTTTGGCTGCAAACATCCTTACCTGCTGGGTTATCCAACAAACCTGAGGAAATTCTCACTAATACTGTTAACACTGTGCTGACGGCTGAGCCACCCTCAGTATCACTGCATCCCTCCCTGAGCCTGGGAAGGTAAGAGGTGTTTCAAACACCTCTTTAGGGTGGATTGTAGGTAGGCAGAGGTGGCGCAGACCTTTAATCCCAGCACTCGGGAGGCAGAGGAAGGAGGATCTCTGTGAGTTCGAGGTCAGCCTGGTCTACAGATTGAGTTCCAAGACAGCGAGGACTGTTAAAAAGAGAAACCCTGTCTCAATAAAACAAACAAACAAAACCAACATGGATTGTATATATAGTCAGTCTGAAGCAAGAATGAACCACATTTTAGAAGGGGAGAAGGGTGGCTGGAAAGATGGTTCAGGAGTCAAGAGCTCTGGCTCTGTTCTTCCAGAAAACCCAGTACTCACATGGCAGCTCACAACCATCACTAACTCCAGTCTAGGGGATCATATGCCTTCTTCTGACTTCTAAAGACACCAGGCATACATAGGACACACACACAAACACACACAACACACACACAGGCAAAACACCCGTATACATACACATACATACACATACAAACATTTTTCAGCTTAACTTTAGAAAAGCAAGTAATTTTTTTAACGAGGCAGCCAGCTAGATGGCTCATCTAAGGAAGGCGCATACACACGGCCTGGCTAGCTGAGTTTTCCCCTAGGTTTGACCCACACACCTGCACACTCACATGAGGCACAAACGCCCAAGGCATCTGCAGACACAGAACTGGGAAGGTTAAGGGAGAAGGATTACAAGTTAGAGACTGGCCTGGGCTGCACAGCATGGCTCTGTCTCGATACTTGGTTTTCTTTTATTTTGTAAGACGGGTTTTCTTTGTGGCTGCTTTACCTCCCCAGTGCTAAAACTGCAGATATCCACCACCATTCCTTTTGATATTTTGTGTGTGTGCAGGCATGCCTGTGGAGGTGAGAGGACACACAGCTGTGGGGATCAGCACTCTCCTTCCACTGTGTAGGTTCCAGGAGTGGAGTCAGGTCATCCGGCTTGGCAGTCAGGGCCTTTCTTCCCGGAACCATCTTGTTGGCCCTCCACCTTACTTTTTGAGAGGGGTCTCTCCCTGAACACAGCAGAAACAACAGACTCCGAAAAATTGTGTCTGACCTCCACATGAATGCACTTTGGCATTAGTTCCACCCCCCCCAACACACCTAAATAAATAAATAAATAAAAAGACTGAGCCATTGGGGAAGACACCCAGCTTGACCTTTCCTTTCCAGGCATACGTGTGAAGGCAGGGTAGGTGATACACGCCTTTAATCCCAGCACTCAGGAGGCTGAGGCAGGTGGATCTCTGTGAGTTTGAGGCCAGCCTGGTCTATACAGTAAGTTCCAGGCCAAGCAAATGTTTGAAAACTAAAATACAAATCTGCATATTTATGAGAAGTGGTGGCCACTTACCTCTGGTGGAGGGATGGAGGTGCCTGCATGCAATCCCAGTTCTTGGAGGCTGAGGCAGGATGGGTTAAGTCCAGGAGTTTGAGACCAACTTGTTCAGCACAGCAAGATTATGTTAAGAAGGGAAAGAAAGTGGGGAGGTGGTGGTGCATGCCTTTAATTCCAGCACTGAGGAGGCAGAGGCAGGCAGCTCTCTGTGACTTGGAGGCCAACCTTGTCTACAGAGGGAGTTCCAGGGCAGCCAAGGCTACAAAGAGAAATCTTTCTGTCTCAGAAAAAAAAAAAGCTCAAAGTCTCTTTTGAGACTCACGGCAATCTCTTAACTGTAATCCCATTTTTTAAAAAAAACAAAAACAGATCACATACTTTCAACGTATAGAATGGTTCAGGATATATATTACCATTCCAAAAGGGTGCAAAGGGAACACAGTGAAGAAATACTGGACAGGAAACCAGCTGGGCAAACGCCAAACTCTGCCTCTCCAACTCCTTTCAGCTTTGTTGACTGCAACACACTTCCTTCTCTAGGGCTGGTTCCACTCCCTGTTAGCATCTTTCCTTGGCTGGTATCCCACAACTCCAGAATCTCCTACATTTTGGGGTCTTCAAGGCAATTCAGGCTTCACCTTCACAGCTTCAAGCACACTTCTCTAGGTCTCCATGCAGGGACCCCCTGACATATGCCCGACCTCAGGTGGCTTTCCTTAGTCATGGGGGGAACGGGGACAGGGTGTTTCCATAAAACTCCTTACTTGTATCCTTGACTCTTAAGCCAGAACCACATAGCCAAGGATGCTAAATTCTCCTGACTGCTGGGGCTGGAACATGGTCCCCTCTTTGAAAGACATTTTCACCAGCTCTCTGTTTTCCATGTATTCCTTCACTACCTAAGCCTAGCTGTCCTAGAACTCACTCTGTAGACCAGGCTGGCCCCAAACTCAGAGATCCACTTGCCTCTGCCTCCTGAGGGCTGGGTTTAAAGGTGTGTGCCACCACACCTAGCCGGAAGCCTTTCTTTATTTCCTATTCACAAACTGGAGACTTAGCTGGGTGGGATCTCGCCCTGAGGTCACCACTCCCTTTACTCCATTTAGCCTCAGCCTTTTCTTTAATCTAATTACACTTCCTGGTGCCTCTTTCCTGCTCAAACTGTACATTTTCTATTTTCCCTTGTTCAGATTGCTCCTTTTCATTATAGCTCTACATAAAACTGGCTACTAATAATCACACAACACAGTCAATACTGGGCTGTTTTGAAATCTCCTCTTCCAAAGCAATTCATCCTAAGACTTTTCAGACAAGGATTTTCTTCAAAACAACCAGTCTTCCTTGTATGACAAAAACTTTAAATCTTTGAAGAAAGAAATTGAAGAAGACACCAGAAAGTGGAAAGCTCTCCCATACTCTTTGATGGAGGAGAGTCATCTGTCTATGTGTTACTTTCATTGGTTAATAAAGAAACTGCCTTGGCCCTTTAATAGGACAGAAAAGTAGGTAGGCGGAGTAAACAGAATAGAATTCTGGGAGAATCAGGCAGCCGCTTTAGGCAGTCGCCATGCCTCTCCTCTCTGAGTCGGACACAGGTTAAGATCTCTCTTGGTAAACTACCACCTCATGGTGCTACACAGATTACTAAATATGGGTTAGTCAAGATGTGAGAATTAGCCAATAAGAGGCTGAAACTAATGGGCCAGGCAGTGTTTAGATGAATACAGTTTCCATGTAATTATTTCGGGTGTAAAGCTAGCCAGGTGGCGGGACACAGCCCCACCGCTCCATCTACAGCTCTTGGGTAGGCAGAATTAATATAGTAAAAATGGCATTCTTTACCAATTCAATGCAATGCCCATCAAAATCCCAGCAAAATTCTTCAAAGACCTCGAAAGACCAGTACTCAACTTCATTTGGAAAAGCAAAAAACCCAGGATAGCCAAAACAATCCTGTACAATAAAAGAACTCCTGGAGGCATCACAATCCCTGACTTCAAACTCTACTACAGAGTTACAGTACTGAAAACAGCCTGGTACTGGCATAAGAACAGAAAGGAGGACCAATAGAACCGAATAGAAGACCCAGATATCAATCCACACATCTTTGAACACCTGATCTTTGATAAAAAAGCAAAAAATATCAAATGGAAAAAAGTAAGCATATTTAACAAGTGGTTCTGTCATAACTGGATATCAACATGTAGAAAATGAAAATAGACCCATATCTATCACCATGCACAAAACTCAAGTACAAATGGATCAAAGTCCTCAACATAAAGCCAGCCACACTGAATGTTATAGAAGAGAAAGTGGGAAGTACACTTGAATGCATTGGCAAAGGGAACCACTTCCTAAATAGAACCCCAGCAGCACAGACACTGAGAGAAACAATTAATAAATGGGACCTCCTGAAACTGAAAAGCTTCTGTAAAGCAAAGGACACGGTCAACAAGACAAAACAACAGCCTACAGAATGGGAAAAGATCTTCATTAACCCCACATCAGACAGAGGTCTGATCTCCAAAATATACCAAGAACTCAAGAAATTAGACACCAAAAGATCACATAATCCAATAAAAAAAATGGAGTACAGACCTAAACAGACAACTCTCAACAGAGGAATCTAAAATGGCTGAAAGACACTTAAGGAAATGTTCAACATCCTTAGTCATCAGAGAAATGCAAATCCAAACAACTCTGAGATTCCATCTTACACCTGTAAGAATGGCCAAGATCAAAAACACTGATGACAACTTATGCTGGAGAGGTTGTGGGGTAAAGGGAACACTTCTGCATTGCTGGTGGGAATGCAAGCTGGTACAACCCCTTTAGATGTCAGTGTGGTGATTTCTTAGAAAATTAGGAAACAACCTTCCTCAAGACCCAGTAATATTACTTTTGGGTATATATCCAAAGAATGCTCAATCATGCCACAAGGACATGTGCTCAACTATGTTCATAGCAGCTTTGTTTGTCATAGCCAGAACCTGGAAACAACCTAAATGCCCCTCAATCAAACATGGATAAGGAAAATGTGGCACATTTACACAATGGAGTACTATAGCAGAAAAAAAATAAGGACAGCTTGAATTTTGCAGGAAAATGGATGGAACTAGAAAACATTATTTTGAGTGAGGTAACCCAGACACAGAAAGACAATTATCACATGTACTCACTCATAGGTGGTTTTTAAACATAAAGCAAAGAAAGCCAGCCTACAAACCACAATCCCAGGGAACTCAGACGACAATGAGGACACTAAGAGAGTCTTACATAGATCTAATCTACAAGGGAAGTAAAAAGTATAAAAAGACAAGATCTCCTGAATAAATTGGGAGCATGGGGACCTTGGGGGAGGGCTGAAGGGGGAGGGGAGAGTCAGTAAGGGGAACAGAGAAAAATGTAGACCTCAATAAATATCATGGGGAAAAAAAAAAACAACCAGTCTTCACCAAAATATCACAAGAACTGTCTCTAAGCCACATACAAATATTCTTCTCCTCTGAAACCTCTTGAACTTGATCCCTACAGTTCAAAGTATCCTCAGAACCACTGTCTTCTGTGTTCCTACTAGGATGGCTCATTAAGCCATGCTTAAAATGTCCAATCACTTTTCTGGTCCAGAGTCCCAAAGTGTTTCACATTCCCCCAAACAAAATCATGCCCCAGCCCACTCCTGGTACCAACCCAGCTATCACAGGAACACCCCACTCCTGGTACCAACCCAGCTATCACAGGAACACCCCACTCCTGGTACCAACCCAGCTATCACAGGAACACCCCACTCCTGGTACCAACCCAGATATCACAGGAACACCCCACTCCTGGTACCAACTTCTGCCTCAGGATTTTACTGCTGTGAGAGGCACCATGGCCACAGAAGCTCTATAAGGTAAACTTTTAACTAGGACTGGCATACGCTCAAGGATCTACTCCATTATTGTCACACAGAAAGCATGGCAGCATATAGGCAGACATGATACTGGATGAGGAGTCTAGAGTTCTTTATCTGTATCAGCAGGCAGCAGAAGAAAGAGACACTGGGCCTGGCTTAACCATCTGAAACCTCAAACCCACCTCCAGGGATATGCTTACTCCACATGTATATGAGGTGCAGGTGTGCTCATACACACGTGTAATTGCTTTTAAACTTTGGGGCCAGAAAGACAGTTCAGCAGTTAAAGAACATTTGCTGCGGTGTTCAAGTGGCTCACAACTGCCTGTAACTCCAGTTCCAGGGAAATCTTATACCCACTCCTGACCTCCACACTTACTGGCTAGTTTTGTTTGTTTTTGTTTTTGTTTTGTTTTTTGTTTTTTTCGAGACAGGGTTTCTTCTGTAGCTTTTGGTGACTGTCGCGGAACTAGCTCTTGTAGCCCAGGTTGGCCTCGAACTCACAACACTCAGGAGGCAGAGGCAGGTGGATCTCTGTGAGTTCGAGGCCAGCCTGGTCTACAAGAGCTAGTTCCAGGACAGGCTCCAAAGCCACAGAGAAACCCTGTCTCGAAAAATCAAAAATCAAAAAAAAAAAAAAAAAAAAACAGAGAGAGAGAAAGCAGGCTGAGCAAGCCATGAGAAGAAAGCACCCCTCCTGCCCTCTGCTGATATCAGCTCCCGACTCCAGGTCCCAGCCCTGTCTGAGCTCCTGTCCTGACCTCCTTCAATGATGGAGTACCACGTGGAAATGTAAGCCAAATAAACCCTTTCCTTCCCAACTTGTTCTGCTCATGTTTTGCTATGCTTCGTCATAGCAACATTAACCCTAAGACATACCCACACGCTTGTGCTGTATATTTGGATAGATATATACATACAAGTGAAAATAAAATCTTGAAAAAAAAAAAAAACAATTCTAATTCAGTTGAAATGCTTTGCTTTGAGGCCAGAGCTTTGGATGCCTTGTATTCAAGCATCACCCAGAGGAATATTGAGCTACACAGACACTGAGAGGCTGATTTAGCCATGGTCCAAGGGATGAAGGTTCTGTTCAAGCCAGTGCCAGTGTTTGGCATGGTCCACAGCCAGCATGTACACAGCAAGGACTATAGATAGCATCACAGAGACTAAAAGGAAAGTCTGCGAATTGGTGTGACCAAGAGAGGGAACATTGCATTTGGGGAGTCTCTGAGAGGGGAGGGCCATGTGAAGCAGGGGGAGGGAAGCCAAGGCGGCAGCAGAGCCACCCAGAGCGTTGGATGATGCCAAGAGCACAGAAAATCTACAGTCACTATGGGTCTAGCCCAAGAGAGAGGCTACATGGGATGGGAGTGACAAAAGCCTTGGGTACTCATGGCAAGCCACCATGTTCCTAGATGGCAGACCTGAGCAGACTTTACTGTCCGTCTCACCTGCTCTTATCATCTCTGTCTTCCTGTTCCTCCCTGGTTTTGTCTCCTTGTTGTTTCTGTTTGTATTTGAGACGGGGTCTCTCTACAAAGCCCTAGCTTTCTAGAAACTCACTTTATAGACCAGGATGGCCTTGAACTCCGAGATCATGATTCTGCTTCCCAAATGCTGGAATCAACGGTGTGCACCACCACTCCCAGACATTCACTATTTTTATATGTATGTGTTTGTGCACACAGGAGCCTGCGCAGGTCAGGTGCATATTAGATCACCTGGAACTGGAGTTATCAACCAGGGTCCTCTGGAAGAGCAAGAAGAGCTCTTAACCACAGAGACATCTCTTCAGCCCCTTCCCTTTATTTTTTGAGATGAAATTTCTCACTGAACTTGGAACTCAGTGTTTGGGTAGGCGTGCCCGACCAATGAACTCCTCCAGGATCCTTAGTTTCTGTCTCCCCAGGACTAAGATTACAGGCAGACTCATAGGTGCTGGGCCTTTATGTGGTGCTGGGAATGGAACTCAGGTCCGTCCTTCCTCCCTCCCTCCCTTCCTCACACTGCACAGCCTGCCGGAACCTCATCAGGTCAGAGAGTGTCCTTTCCAGGTATCTTAGTTGGTCTAAACCTCTTCCAGGCAGCTTGGCTTGTTGCTACTTCTGGAAGCCATTTGGTCAGAGACATCTTTGCTGCATGGCTCTGTTTCCTCTGACAGGGAGGGGCCTAGTGAATCTGGTCAGTTTAAGGGACTTCCTGAGGCTAGTTTGAGTTGTTTACCTTCCTTTTTAACTAGCAGCAGGATGGAATGTTTCAATCTCTGAGAAAACTGTAACATGACCTGACCTCTTGCTCTTCATTTCTTTGGTCCCCTCTTCCTCCTCCTCAGTGGAGGTGACTGTAGGTGTCCACCTGTGGCTAAGAAACAGGCCACCATGCCACAGTAAGTCACTTGTTCTCAGGAGCTGCACAGTCATGAGTGGAGGATGACAACAGTGATCTATGGGTGTCACCACACATGTTTAGAAGGAGGTCTGATGGGCACATCACATCTGTCTAGAAGAACCATACAAGTCACCTCCCCACTGGGACCTATGACCTCCCCAGCCACAGGTGTCTGGTTTACAGTACCAGACATACTTGTATGTCTCTTGTGGAGCCTGCCTTAAATCCAATTGAATGGCTATTGTTCTTGTCCATATTGACTGAGCAACTATTGCACAATCAGGCCCATCCTGCCTCGAACGTCAGTATTTCAGCACACAGGGTCCACAGCCACGCAGGAATGTTGGGGATGGTATCCCACCAGCAGCCTGCATGTGGCCCCTTCTGGCACTGTGTGAGCCAGGCAGCAGATGGGAGCTTGCAGTCAGTCCCAGCTTAGTTTCCCCATGGCCTACACTTAGAGCAAGAACTTCGGTGTCTTCAGCACCAGGGTGTCATGTTTAGTCCTGGCATACAACCGACAACAGGAGCAAAGACTTTGGTTTGTGGAACCTCAGGGGCTTTCCCACCAACAACTCACAGGGAAAGAGTGTAGGGTAAATGGTCTGAGCTCACTTCCAGATTTGAAAACTCACCAAAACCCACCAACCTCTGAGCTCGAAATTCCACCAGTCCCTGGCCTTGTCCCAAGCGCAGGACTTGAAATCCCACCAATTCCCACCCTGGAGATCTCCACCCTCGAACTCTCTGCCCCAAGAAACCCTATATAAGTCTTGCTGCTTCTTCCCCAAGCAGAGGCAGCCACTCTCCTGAGTGTATGAGGTTTGTGTGCAAGGGTGACACTGTGGTCGTCCTTGGCTCCGACTGCCAGGATAGCTTTCCCCTCAGGGTTATAACCCTTACAGGAAGTCCACTCCTGGAACTGGGAGTTTCCATTCAATAACTTTGGGGCCCTTAGGCCTGTCCTTTTTCACCCTTTTAGGGTACCTTTTGAGTTCTTTTCTTTTTTGTTTTTCAAGACAGTATTCTCTGTGTATCCCTGGCTGTCCTGGAACTCATTGTGTAGACCAGACTGGCCTCAGAACTCAGGACCTGCCTGCCTCTACCTTCCAAGAGCACTACCAATGCTCAGCATTGGATTTATTTCTTTTAATTAACCCGGCCCCAGCAGGGTTACAAGGCAGTCAGAAGCACCATTGTGCCTGGTTGTCTCTCATGGCTTTCCTTATCTGCAAAACATTCAGTGGTTAGCTTCATCTCATCTGCATAACGAAGACTTCTCTGGAGAATGAACATGGAACTGGATTGGGCTGAGTTTATTAATATGCACCCTCTGAATGGAGATTCTAGGTTTAATATGGAAGCTCCCACAGTTGAAAAAGGCGTCAAAAGTCTGCTTGAATGGTTGGCTGAAGCATTTGCCAAAAGCTGGCCTACTGAAAAGGAGTTGGAGATGCCTGATCTCCCTTGGCTTAGCGTTGATGAAGGGATTTTAGGCTCAGGGCAATTGCAACGCTGGAGTGGATTTGCTGTGTAAAATCTAATCCTCCACAATGGGAAGGCCTAGAAGACATGGCCTGATCCCACAGGACATAAAATGGTTAGAGGGTGCCAGGGCGTTTGAAGAGCTTTGTGGTTACCCTTCTACTTGTACCAGACTTTAGGGTCGGACAGACTAAGTACAATGGGTTTAACTAGGCCATGAAGTAGCAGGGGGCAGCTGGGAGCCCTAGATAACCAAAGGCAGGGTGATTGTTATCATAATGGGCAGCATAGACAAAGCAATGTCCATAATGGCCTGGCCTGTAACAAAGAATTCTTTAAGAATATTAACTCAGCTGGTAAGTGGTGGCGCATGCCTTTGATCCCAGCACCCAGGAGGCAGAGGCAGGTGGATCTCTTGAGAGGTCCAGTCCAGCCTGGTCTACAGAGATAGCTCCAGGATGACCAGAGCTACACAGTGAAACCCTGTCTTGAGAAAAAAAACTAGACAAAACAAACAAACAAACCACACTTATAACACTAGCAGCAGCCTGGAGGGCTGGGGCAGGGTTCTTTGAAGGCTTCTTTGAATCAGCATCTAATACATGGCATAGTTTCTTCCACAGAAGGATTCATAGGTCCATGAATCAAGGGTAACAAAGGGAAGGATTCCACACGTTACCACCCCTAGTGATCCACTACACTAGCAAACTTTTTGCTTCCTGGTCCTCCAACCTGAAGTTCTGCAGGTCTAGAAGTTTTGCTTCCAGAGTGGGGAGCACTCTTGCCTGGGAGCCACACAAACATGACGTTGAGCTGAAGCTCAAACTTCCCCTGGCCACTTTAGGCTTCTGAGGCCCTTAAGCCAACAAGCTAAGAAAGAAATAGCAGTGTTAGGACGGGGTGACAGATCCAGATTACCATGGGGAAAATGGATTGCTTCTCCACACAATGGAGGTACGGAAGATTATGTCTGGAATGCAGGAGATCTTTTACAGCCTGTCTTGGTGTTACCATCCTGTGGTTAAAGTCAATGAGAAACTACAACAGCCCAATGCAGACAGGATGGCAACGTGCACAGATCCATCAGGGATGATGGTGTGGGTCACTCCTCAGAAAGAGCTTGCTCAGACTGGAGGAAATACAGGTGGGTAGCAGAGGAAGGTAGTTATAAACACTATCACCCAAGGCCATGTGACCAGTTGCAGAAAAGAGGATTATAATTGACAGTATTTCTGTTGCATTTTGTTAAGAATGTGTCTATGCAGATTATCTGTCTTTTCTTTCCATGATTTCTTTATTATGTAATGTAACACTACTTAAGAGAATATCAATAATTATTATTTAAGTTTGAGCTACTTAAAAAATGTACCTCAAGGGACATTGCCACCCATTCTAAATTTATACTTTTTCGGTTGTATGAGGGATAGCTATATCATATTAAGCGTAATTATGACATGGTTACTGTTTTTATTTGAAAATCAAACAAGCCATAAGGAGATATGATTGTGTCAGTTTGACAAGGAGAGGACTTGTGATGTTTTCTTGGTAGTCAACTAAAACCTAAATGACACACCTGTGAGGGATTTTTTGTTTGTTTTTCAAGATGGGGATTTCTCTGTGCAACAGCTCTGGCTGTCCTGGAACTCTGTAGACCAAACTGGTTTTGAACTCACAGAGATCCACCTGCCTCTGCCTCCCGAGTGCTGGGGATTAAAGGCATGCGCCACCACTGCCCAGTGGAAGACCCAATTTTAATCCAGATCTTTGAAGTGGGAAAAATCCAGCTTTAATCTGGGCCATGCCCTCTGCTGGCAGCCTCAATAATGGACATGGAAGCAGGAAGCTTGCTGTCCTTGCCTGCTGGCCCTCACTCTCCCTGGCAAGTCCATTCCTTCACTACCATTAGAGCCTACTTCTCTGGGATTCCAGAATATACTGAAGACCAGCTGAGATATCCAGTCTTGTCAACTACTGGATTCTTGGACCTTATTTTCAGACAGATGGCCATTGCTGGACTAGCTGGACCATAGCCTGTAAGCCATTCTAATAATTTTCTTTATATATGTGTGTATATTATATACAGTCACACGTGCATGTAAATTCTGTTCCTCTAGAGACAAGGCAACATCCCGAACCCCCGTCGCACAACAAACTGTGGGGTTACAAAGAGAGCCGTGGTGAAGCACTCTGAAAGTCTGCCGTCACCTGTTCTCAGCAAGTGTCAGGTGATCTCAGGAGTTCACAACTAGGAAGTCACCAAAGTCAAACATAAGCAGGGTCAAAAACAGCACAGAAAGGTTCCATCCAAGCCGGGCGGTGGTGGTGCACACCTTTAATCCCAGCGGCACTCGGGAGGCAGAGGCAGGAGATCTCTGTGAGTTCAAAGCCACCGTGGTAGCCGGGCGATGGTGGCGCACGCCTTTAATCCCAGCACTCGGGAGGCAGAGGCAGGCGGATCTCTGTGAGTTCGAGACCAGCCTGGTCTACAAGAGCTAGTTCCAGGACAGGCTCCAAAGCCACAGAGAAACCCTGTCTCGAAAAAACCAAAAAAAAAAAAAAAAAAAAAACAAAGCCACCGTGGTCTACAAAGCAAGTTCCAGGAAAGTCAAAGCTACACAGAGAAATCCTGTCTCAAAAGCCAACAGGACTCAAGGAAGCTTAGGGAGGCAGTTAGGGTTGAATAGATAATTCAGGGGTTAGCAGAGCCTGGCAGGGGCTCTCACTTAGCCTGTGCTGTCTTCTTGTGTCCCTGGCATAGCTTGGCTGTCTCCTGCCCTGCTTCCTGTTCTCATCTTTGCCGATTAAATGTTTGCATCTGAGCAGCCAATGGAGGTAGGAGCTGCCTAGACCACTTCCCTCACCAGAGCTGTTCCTGCTTCTCAAGGAGCAGAAACTGAGGAGGAGGCTGCTGGAGAAGGCCCAGCTGTTCTTGCCTTCTGCCTCTGCTCCGGAAGGGGGAGGGGAGGAGCTGCGCTGTGGGGGTGGCAGCGATCCCTGTGTGTGCTTATCTGAAGTGGACTGTGACAGGCAAGTCCAGGATACACCGAGGAGACACAGGTGGACACAGGAAGGAGAAACAACCTGTGTCATTGCTCAGTATGTGTGTGTGTGTCTGTGCGCACGCGTGTGTGTGTGTGTGCCACAGTGTGTGTGCGGAGGTCAGAGCACACCTTTGTGCCATCTCTTCTCTCCTTCTATCTTTTTATGGTAGAAGGGATCAAACTCAGGTTGCCAGATTTGTGCAGCAAGCACCTTTACCCACCAAGCTGTGTGACTGACCCACATCCACCTCGGATTTTTACTTGGGGGTTGGAGACTAAACTCACATCTGTGGCAACTACTGAGCCCCTGTAACATTTTCCATTGGTTTGCTTCTGAGGTAAGGTTCTTGTCCCAGACAGGTCTCAACTGGACACTTACCCAAGGACTAGTTTGAATTTGTGATTCACCTGTCTCTAGTCTCTAGTGCCAGGGATACAGGGGCTTGTCGCTCACACTTGCACGGACACCTTTAGCCTTTTACTCAGGCCGGAAATCCACAGGCCACTGGAAGGGGTGAAATGGCAGCGCATATGCTGGGAAAGGAACCTGGCTGTGACCATAAGCAGGCCTGGGGGAGCTACCTTCAGTCCCACCTTGGAGAGCAAAGGGATCAGAGGGCAGCAACTGGGCGGAAGAGATAAGTGGGAGGGACGGAAAAGGAGCTGGTCCCCACCCTACCCAAGTGTCCTTTTGTTGTAGGCAGCTGTATAGGAGGTCAGGCTCCAGGTTTCATGATGCAAAGATGGCTTGGAATATACTGGAAACATGAGCATTCATAGAAATAAAATCAAAGAAGTGCTTTGAATGAATAACTACTTCTTTTTTGTCTTTCTTTCTTCTTTCTTTCTTTTCTTTTCTTTCTTTTCTTTTTTTTAGCTTTGGAGCCTGTCCTGGAACTAGCTCTTGTAGACCAGGCTGGCCTTGAACTCACAAAGATCCACCTGCTTCTGCCTTCCGAGTGCTGGGACTAAAGGCGTGCACCATCACCGCCCGGCCTATTTCTTAGTTTTTATCTATGTGTGTATGTACATGTTTGCCTATGGAGGGCACTTGCCTGCAGAGCAGGTGGAGGCCAGCTGTTGGACCCCCCTAGAGTTGGGAACCGAATTTGGGTTTTCTATAAGAGCAGTATGCACTCTTAACCTGAGCATCTTTCTAGCTCCTCAAAAACTCTCTTTTTGTTTGTTGTTGTTTGCTTGTCTGTCTGTTTCTTCAAGACAGGGTTTCTCTGTATAGGTCTGGATGTCCTGGAACTTGCTTTGTAGATCAGGTTAGCCTCAGACTTACAGAGATCCCCTGTCTCTGCCTCCAGATGTTGGGATTAAAAGTGTGCACCACCACGATTAGATCAATGAATAACTCTTGAGGTCTGACTCAAGAGGTGGCGGTGAGAGAATGGGTTCGAGAGAGGATGGGTTATCCTCACCTACAGAGGGAGTTCCAGTCCAGCCTGGACTACATAGGACCCTGTCTTTTTGTTGTTGTTTTTTTCGAGACAGGGTTTCTCTGTAGCTATAGAGCCTGACCTGGAGCTAGCTCTTGTAGACCAGGCTGGTCTCGAACTCACAGAGATCCACCTGCCTCTGCCTCCTGAGTGCTGGGATTAAAGGCGTGTGCCACCACCGCCCGGCCAGGACCCTGTCTTTACAAAAAAAAAAAAAAAAAAAAAAAAAACCTGGGGATGTAGCTGGAGCTTGGTTGACAGAGCATGTCTGGAGCTCATGGTTCTGTTCCCAGGACTTCAAAAACCAAGTGTGGTGGTGCTCACTGGAATTACAGTCGGAAGGATCTCACAAAGACCTCAGCCACATGGGAAGTTTCAGGCCAACCTCAAAAAAATATACACACATATATAACAAATATGTGTGTGTGTGTGTATCTAATATGTCCCTTGAGATTGGAATTCAACCCCCATTGCTATACATTACAGACAGAGATCCAGAGTCCTTTATAAAAACTTTACTGAGGGAAATGGGTAGAAAATGGTGGTGATGCCCCTGGAGTTGAATAGTTAGAGACAGCAAACAATACATACTTCCGCCCTGGTGCTTGGGGAGGCCCCCCAGGGGCTCACGAGGCTGTCAGCTGGATGGCAAAGACCTCGCCATCTGCAGGTGACTCGGCAGTGCCTGGACTCTCAGCTCCGCCTTCAGCTCCCGGTGTCCCGCCCGCGCCATTGAGACAAACCGCCTCGCCAGAGCTCTCGGCCTCCTGGACGTTGTACTCGCCCTTCTTGCAGGCCGTGGATTGCACGTAGAAGGCCAGGCCGGCCCCCACGGCCAGCAGCGCTGCGCCCCCTGCTGCACCGCCCACAGCGACCCACAGCCACGGACCTGTGGGCGCAGACCCTCGCCAGGGTGGGCAAGCCCTTATTCTCCCCCAAACCCCCATGCACCTGCTACTGCAGCCTGACAGAAGGGGCCCAGGAAGGCCTCTCCAGCATCGGGGAACCCCAAAATACCAATGTACACCCTTCTTAAGCCATATGATTATAAGCCCTTGAACCCCCTACACCGTCCTCATGACCCAGCTCCTCCCATTCCCCTAAGGGGACAGCCTGCAGAGACCAGCTCAGCCTTCCTCTAGCTGATAGACCCCAGTCCCAGGACAGACATGAATTGGGGTCACCATCAGCTACTCTGAGAACATCTCTGACCCCAGTTCCTCCGCAGTGACATGGTGGAGAGTGAATTGGGTCAAGTGTTTCTTAGCAACTAGCACCTACTCTAATGCGACTCCCCCACCCCCAGGTCTGTCCTTGGAAGTCTTTTCTTCCTTTTGTGTGTTTGAAAGGTCTTATGTGGCATAGGTTGGCCTTACACTCCCTCTATGGCTAAGGATGACGACCTTAACCTCGGAATCGTTCTGCCTCCACTTCTGTATTTCCCTCCAGTATGGGACACGACACACAGGTGGGCAGCATTGTCCTGCCTCCTGTCCATTCTCTCTGTCTCCACTTCTTTCCCCTAACCTGTCACCAACAGCCCCATCCATTAGCGCCCTCGGCCTTCACATTTGGCCCCCTTTGGTCTTGCATACCAAGAGGTAGAGTCGGGGTCAGCCACCCCAAGGCCTAGGTCACTCCGTGTGGCATGTCCCTTGCCCCACCTCCACCCCAGGAACCCACACTCACCGGCCACGCGCACAGTGATGCGTCGCGCGTGGCGCCCATGCGCATTGGTGGCTGCACACTCATACTCGCCGCCGTGGCTGCCCATGGCGCTTGCCACGCTCAGCGTGCTGTTGTTGCTGGAGAGGCCGAGGTTGAGAGCCCCCGGGGGCGTGCGCCAGCTGATCTGTGCTGGAGGCCAGGCCTCTGCACGGCAGGTCAGAGTAAAGTTACCACCAGGTCGCACGCTTGGGGGCGAGGCCGCCAGCTCCGCCACTACAGGCCGGTCTGCAGGGGCACAAAGAGGCTGCTCAGCACTGGGCGTTAATCTGGATGGGGATATCCAGAATCAGTCTGTGACCACCCCTCCTGGGATGGGCGGGCAAAACCGCTGCCTCCTCTGAGAGTCCTACTCCCACCACCTACCTACCCCACTGTGGGAACAGAAGTGCTTGTTTCTTACTGAGGGGTACTGAAAACAGTCCCTCTGAATTCCCATGGGTTTGCCATTCTCCCCTCCCATGGTTGATGTGGGGAGGAGAGAGATAGTGAGCTAGAGAGAATCTATGTAATCCTGGTGGGGGGGGGGGGAGAGGGCCGGTGTAGCCTCTACATAGACCAGGCTGTCCTGGAACAGATATCTGCCTGCCTCTGCCTCTCAAGTGTTAGAACTAAAGAGTACTGGGAACAGAACGCATAGTTTTGTGCGCGTTAACTGAGCGTTCCATCCGCTGGACTGTATCCCCAGCCCTCCGGCCACCTTGCTAGCGGTCTGAGTCGCCTCCATCCAGCGCCATCCTCACTCACATTCCACACCCACGGTGACCGTCCGTGAATCCGTGCCATGCGTGTTGGTGGCCACACAGTGGTAGGTTCCCGCATCCTCTCGGGACACACGCAGCCTCTCCAGCCTGGCGGCACCCTCCCTGGAGCAGCGCACCCGAGGAGCGGGGCGGCCTTTGGCACTGCAGGTCAGCGAGGTAGCCTCAGCTCCTTCCAGCCAAGTCTGAAGACTTGGGCAGCTGGACTCATCCATCTGTGGCGGCGCTGCCGAGCAATCACCAAAAGGAGGGGCGTCAGGGAAGGGAGGGATCCTGGGATACCCCGTACTTCCCACCCACCTGCCCCCCCTCCCCGCTCACACTCCGCGCTCACGACGACAGTTTTGACTGTGGAACCGTGCCGGTTGGTGGCGTTGCAGAGGTAGATGCCCGGTGACAGGTTACTAGAGGTCACAGAGTTTCTAGGACCAGGGTTTGAGGACACCAGGGGTAATACCACCCCTTCACTAGCACCCTCGGAGCCCAGGCACTCCACGCGTGGTTCTGGCTTCCCATCAACTACACAGGAAAACAGCTTTCCAGATCCTTCTACCCACGTCCAGTTGCTCGGGCAACTGAGCTCCTCAAAACTGGGACCGTCTAGGAAGCAGGGAAATAGGAGTTCACATTGAGGACAGAGGATACCCATGTGCTCCTCTCTCCAGCCACCCCTACTCACATTCCACCGTGACAACCACATTTTTGGCCGCTGATCCTCTGGCGTTGATGGCTTCGCATCGGTAAATGCCGGCGTGCTCCCGAGCCACACGCAGTGGCCCTTCCATGACTTCCTCATTCTCAGAGCGCACACAACTCACGCTAGGCGGTGGGACCCCGTGTGCCACACAGCTAAGCGATGCCTCTGTTCCCTCCAACCAAATAATATGTTCTGGGCAGCCAACACTGTCCAGCGCTGGGGCATCTGGAACGGATTTTGTTTTGTAAGGCAGGATGGCCTATAGCACAGGTTGGCCTCGAACTCATGTAACTGAGGAGTATGTTGAACTCCAGTTCCTCCTGCCTCCTATTTCCAAGTTCTGGGCTTTAATTATGCCATGCAGAGGGTGGAACTTCACACATGCTACGAAAGCAATCTACCTATTGATTTAGAAACCCATCGAATTCCCCCAATGACCCTTCTTTCTACTTCCAGAAAGGATTTGGTGAGCTATATCCTGCATGGGAGCGCTCTCTCTCTCTCTCTCTCTCTCTCTCGCTCTCATTTTTGAAGATAAGGTTTTTCTGTGTAGTCCTGGCTGTTCGGGGACTCACTGTGTAGACCAGGCTGGCCTCGAAGTCACAAAGATCTATGCTGGGATTAAGAATTTGTGCCACTACTGCCCCCCCCCCGCCCGTGTCTCCTTAGTCAGTCCTGTTTTATTTATTTGTTTACTCTGTGTGATATATGTATGGGAAAGCATTACCCAGCCCATGCATGGAGGTGGGAGGCAGTTCTATCTTTCCACCTTTACATGGGTTCTGGAGAGAAACTCACTTGGTCAGGCCCCTTTCCTGAGGTCTCAGGGTTCAGTTTGACTGATTTCCACAAAGTGCCCATGAGACCTTCCCAGGTACACTTCCCAGTTTTGACTGCCAGACTGTGCCAAGGCTCCACAACCAAGTTTATGAACACCCTACCACTTCCCTCCAGTGTTCTCCCCATCCCTGCTGGAGCTGGGTGGGCCTCTTTCCCTCTCTGTAGGCCAGCTTCCCGAAAGAGATGCAGATGCCAACCTCTCCCCACTCACACTCCACAGTCAGGGTCACATCCTTGACCGCTTGGCCTTGGCCATTGACCGCTGTGCAGCGGTAAGTGCCTGCGAGGGCGCGAGTCACTGGGCCCAGCAGGCCAAGCGCCAGCACTGCCCCGCCATCAGCTCTCGCACAGTGCACCGAGGGCTCTGGGTTCCCACGGGCCTCGCAGTGGAGGGTCTGCTCTGGACCCTCGGGCCATGTCCAGCTCCTGGGACAATCCGAGTCATCCAGCCGGGGTGAATCTGCAAGCAAGAGGCAGAGGAAATACAGTATGGTTAAAGACGGGGCTCGCGGTATTGTCCTTGGAAGTCACAAAGAAAGGGTGAATACCCACTCACACAGGACACGAAGCTCAGTGCTCTGGTTCTTTCTTAGGGTCTCCCCATCCACTTCGAGGGCAGCGTCGCAGAAGAAGCTCCGCTTGTCGTCTTTCTCTGTGGCATTTAACTGGAGCTCAGCGGGTTGCCCCGGGACCGCCGCTGAAATTCCCTCCAAGGTGACAAGGGCTCGAGCCCCAGCCCAGCAGCTTATAGTCACCACCTTCCCCTCCGGGGCTTCTGGCTCGCTCAAAGTCAGAAGTGGAGCTGGGAAGCCTGGGGGGGTGGTGGTGAAACATTGGGTGGGGTTCACTGGCCACGCCCCCTCAGGTAATTCAACACCTCCCCATCTATTGGTCCTAGACCCGGCAGTTGAAGCCCATCCTCGATTCTCCTTACTGTAGACAGTCAGATTTTCCTGGGTCTCCCTGCTTTCGCCTCCGAGGGTCACGCTGCACATAAGCTGTGTGATGCCTTCTTGTTCTGCGCTTGGCGTAGCTGTGGCAGTGGCCACGAGGTTGTCGCCATCGAGGGTCACATCGGGTTGCAGCCTCTGGTCTCCCAGCGAGAGGTAAACCCCAGCCTCTGGGGCAGGAAACAGTCCATCCAAAGTGCAGCTCACTGGCCTTTCTGAGCCCACTTCTAAGAATCGGGGAGCAACTAGGCTCGGGGGAACTGGAGGCAGGGCTGGGGGAGACAAAGAACCAGAGCTCGAGTTTATATATTAAGCGTTCAGTATGGACCAAGCAATTTGCATGCATGTATCATAAATACAAAAGGGCCAGAGATATGGCTCAGCGAATACAGACGCTGGCCACCAACTTGGCGTAACGACCTGATTCGATTCCTAGGACCCATATTGTGGAAGAGAACCAACTTTCACTAAAGTTGTCCTTTAACTTCCACACATGCACCGTGGGGAGTGCATATTCTTCTCTCTCTCTCTCTCTCTCTCTCTCTCTCTCTCTCTCTCTCTCTCTCTCTCTCTCTCTCTCTCAGTAAATAAATAAATAAAAGCCCACAGAGGTAAACACTTAAGCTAGTAATCGTGTTGAAAGTAAAGGCTAGGCGCTAAACGTCAGGCAGCCCTGGTTGTGTAGTCCAGGCTGGGCTTAAATTCACAGAGATCTGACTTACCTCTGCTTCTGACTCCCAAGTGTTGGGACTGAAGGCGTGCGACACTACACCTGGCTGCCCCTAAATTTCTTAAAACTTGTCAGTTAGGGTCCACACTCACCAAAGGTGCGGAGCTGTCTGAGGGCGGAGCTGTTTGCGAAGAGTCCCAGGCCGTGTGGCCGCAGGTCCAGCTCGGCAAGGCATGAGAAATTAACGCCGTGGTCCTCCCTGCGCGCCAGGACTGTGGCGGTGAGCACCGCGCCGCGTGCTCGGGGTGGCTCGCCCGCGAAACTGCGGCGGGTCAGCTCTTGGGCGCCTCGCAGCAGAGTCAACGTGAGGCTCGCTCGGGGTCCCGCTCCTGGAACTCTGCAGCTCAAAGTGAAGTTCTCGCCCACGGGCTGCCAAGGAGGCAGCGGCACTAGCTCTACCCGATCCGGCCGCTCTGCAAGGGACCGAAACTTCGGCTCTAGTGAGCTTCAAAGCTCACCCGGTTGCGCGTGGAAAGGAGGGAGTGAGGGCCGGTGGGCGGAGCTTGAAGGGGAGGTCCAGAGACCTAAGGGGCGTGACCACCCAGAACTCACGGAAAGTTCGAATGAGTCCACGCGCTTGTAGTGTGCGGCGCGCACAGCGGAAGAAGCAGACGGGTTGGGTCTCTGGCTCTCGGATGTCCACCAGCTGTCGAGCCAGCCAGCGAAGACCCCTCTGGGTCCCGTTCCGGCGCAGCGAGGTCTCCAGGCCACCGCGCTCCGGCCGCGGACAGTTAGTGCTGCAGTTGAGCCACAGCGAGCCCCCGCGCTCCACTAGCGCCACACGGGGCTGAAGGTCGGCCCAGAAAGGTTCTAACGCGACCGCTGCCCGGGAAAACGCGGGCTCAGCCTGGGGACCCCTCTCTAAAATCTTAGCACCCCTATATCCCAAATCAGGGGTCTCAGCAAGGACGAGGAGAGGCCACCGCCAAGAAACAGCACGGGAGTCCCGCATCCCACTCAAGCTTCGAGGCTGGCACACTCTGAGAGGGGCGTCTCTGAAAGCCTTGCTTTCTAAGCACAGATGGGGAAACTCGGTGCGGGGAGAATGGGGTCTCGGATGCACACGTCAGTAGTGGGGAGGAGGAGACTCCAGTGACGGGGGGGGGGATGGGGAACCAAGTGAGTCCCAAGATTCTGGTGGATCGTCAGGAAATGGGGGTGGGGAGACACACTGAGGCTGGGGGCGAAAGCGTGGAGACGAGACTGAGTCAAAGGCTTAAAGGAGACTGTCCCCAAACTTGAGTAACTTGGACAGAAAGCCTCAAGGCTGGACTCCTGGAAGGAACCGCGGGAAAAGCCCCAGAAAAGCTGGTTGCCAGGGCTACAAGTGGAGGGGGTACAGAGCCTCTGAGTCATAACAGTTGAGGAGATGGGGGTCTTTGAGGATCACGAATAGGGATGATGCCAGTCCGTGAACCATAGGGCACGACAGAGCAGGAAAGACTAGGAAAGCCACAGTGTCTCCTGAGCGGGGTTAGGTGCAAAACCCCAAATCCAGAAAAGGTGCTGGGTTCAAATCTGAAAGATCGAGGTGTGTTGGGGTGGAAGAGGGATGGGGAGAAGCCCGGGTTCCAGTGGTGGCAGAAGCGTGGGAAGCAAGAAGAGGGCGGAGCCTGGAGGGACACCCGGGCAGCCCTCTCCGATCCTTCAAAACCGCCCCCGCCTTGTCCACCTGGCTATGCGGGCAGGCTCTTCTTACCTGAGATGCCGAGGATCCCCAGGCCCAGGGCCGCCCAGAGGCCGAGAAGCGCTTGGCGCAGCCCTGGCGAAGGCCCCGGCATTGCCGCCGCTGCCGGGGAGGGGAGAACGCAGGAGGCAAGGGGAGCGCGAGTGATGGAGAGCCGGGCTGGGAGGACGGCGCAGCGCAGCGGGTGGAGTGTGGGGGTGGCAGAGTTGCGCCCAGGGATTGGTTTAAACGTTGGTAACTTGGTTTCCAAGGAGGGGGCGGTGGCAGAGGCGGTGATGGGGGGCGAACTGCCGGGAGGCGAGCACGCACCGGGCTGCTCTCGGCTTAGAGCAGACTAGCCGACCAGGCAAGAGAGGTCCCCCGTAGGGGGAGGGAGTCTACGTGGAGCGGTCTGATGGTCTAAAGCCTTTTGGGGGCGACCACGCTCTCCCGCGTCATCTGTGGCGAAGGAGGGGAGGGATGCTGTAAGGCCCTGCCCAAACTCCACCATCCTAGGTATAGATTCTGGGATAACAAGCTAGGGTTCCAGGCCACGCCCATCTCCGGCCTCCCACCAGCGCCCCTTGGAGCAGGTGTATGCTGGGTTGCTTGTAGAATCTTGGGAAGTCGTAGTATGCTGAAAAGGTGGTTTTAAGAGGAGGGTATGGGGAAGCCTCCCTTAACTGAGGCTTAGCTTTGACCTCCAGCAGATTGAACATGGGAGCCACGCCCCTAAGACCTCCTCTGTGCACGCGGCGACGGAGGAGGGGGGATCAAGTGCCCGCGAATCGCAGACACGTGTGCGTGTGCGCCGCGTTCGCGGGCGTCTAAATTAGAGTCGGTTTCGGCACACGATCTGTATTTACCCAGCGTGCAGCGGGAATGTGTCTATAATGCTGTTGTGAACCGAGTCTCTCAGGAGAGCATTTGCACATTCCTCGCCATGGGCGCCGCAGCCTCTGCTGGATAACCAGTGCGAGATTCTGCAATCCAAGCTGAACCAGAAGATCAACTGGGGACACTTGTGACCTCGCATCTGTCTCTAAGCTTTGACACCCCTCCCCAGATGCATGCCTGGCTCGGTGACAACAAACGCGTTGCCAGGATGGAAGTCTGTGACAGCCCATGTGGTCTGAGCAATCATCTCAAACTTGTTGCTAAGCTAGATCTCCAATCTGGGTATCTGCTTCTTCTACTCCGTGCAGGAGACCCCGCCCAATCATGTTTCCCCTCCCCCTTCATTAATGGTAACCCCGGGGACCGGGTCTAGCTCCACCCACTGGCCTCAGGAACGCGCTAGATCTGCTAGGGAGAAGATAAGGGAAACTTAGCTTCCAATCAGAGCTATGGTGTGTATCCGCAGAGCCAATCAGAAAAGGCCATATTAAGAGCCGTCCTACCCCACCCCCCCAACTCAGGGCCTGGAGGAGAGGCCAGTTTAGCCCTTCTGCCCTGCAGGGATAAATCCAGCTAGACTGAACGCGGAGAGGTTCTGGGACCTCAAGCCGGTCTTGAAGGAGAAACTTCAGGTGCCTTGAGACATACGAGATGTTTCCTCTGATACCGGGTATTGAAACCAAGGCTAGGCAAACGTACCCTTAAGCTACAAATCTTCAGCCCATAAACAAGGAGTTCGGAGACGTCAGGGTCCCCTAAAAATGAAACCACTTCCTCCAAGAACCGTAGGACAAAGACTGAGGAAGAAGGCTTTATTGATCCAACAAAAGTATGTGAATTAGTTGTTCTGGGCTTCGTTTCCCTCCCTCTTGTCAGGCATCGAACACCCGTCTATAACTGAGTCTGAACGGCCAGGTACTTGCGCACGTAGACAGTCCCCACAGCCAGGATGATCCCCACCAGGGCTGCGATGGAGGCAGAAGCCAAGGCTTTGGAGACTGGACTCAAAGCTGGGAGCAGGAGTGAAAATCAGGACCGAGGAGGTCTAAGGACCTCCAAGCGTGTATGGAGCCCACCCCTGTTCTGCTGGCCCTCTTGGGGTGGCAACATCCCCTCCCCCGCACCAATTCCCCAAGTTTGCAGGGTGCCTCACCGAGGACCTTCAACATAACTGGTGCAGAACTGCTGCGCACGACTAGCCCATCGAGATTGAGGCGTGCATGGCAGGTGAGTGGTTGCCAGAGGTCGTTGGGTCCTGCCCGCATCACGTAGGTCAAAGTGACATTAGCCAGATCTGAACCGGTGAAGCGCTCCAGACTTTCAAAATAAACCACCCGGCCACCTCTTCTCAGGCTCACCACCAAGTACCCCACGGGGAACACGTGTATCACATAGCAGCGTAGAGTGTACTTGTGGCCCATTAGGACCGGAGGCTCCATGATCACGCTTCTCGGCCGTTCTAAGGCAAGAAGGGTAAGACCCGCAGGCACCTCCTAAAGTAACTGCCAACTATCCCATTCCTCCACCCTTCTCCCCTCTCCCCATCCCGGCCTGAACCCCGGTCTCCCTCACTGTAAGCGGTGATCCTGGCGGTGGCCTCGCGCGTTTCTCCAGCGCAAGTGACGACGCAGCGCACCTTGGAATTCCAGGCCCTCACATCCAGCAGCTGGTAGGATACCCAACCCGATCCACTGAGTGTCTTTCCCTGCCGCAGCTGCGTGCGCAGGCTGGAACGCACCGGCAGGGGGCAGCTGTGGCTGCAGTTAAGCCACACCGAGCCCCCGGGAGGCACAGCCTCCAGCTCCGGGCTTAAACGCACCAAGAAAGGCGTTGAGGTCCCGGAAGGCGCGGGAGGGCTCATGTGGGAGCTCACACCCCTCGGATAGGCGGCCACCAGCAAAAGCGACGGGAGCAGGACAGA
This sequence comes from Arvicola amphibius, assembly GCF_903992535.2. NCBI lineage: Eukaryota > Metazoa > Chordata > Mammalia > Rodentia > Cricetidae > Arvicola > Arvicola amphibius. Next base: position 89,463,583 of record NC_052049.1, on the reverse strand, counting down.
CTCCATGGCCCAAAGCTCGAGGTGCGGTACGGGAGACCAGGGTAGTTTCAGCTGGCCCTGGAGATAAGACTCCCTGGCCACGCCCCAGAGTGGGCCCAGCAGCCCTGTTGAAGACACCGCCTCCCAAATGACACATCAGACCCCACAGTTAACCAGAAGTCATTGCACTTTCCTGAACCGGGGCTTTAGTTTTTACTTAAGCTCCAAAGGGTCATTAAATAGATTTCAGTGGGTGTTGTAATGGCTCAGGCCTTTAATCCCAGCATTCAGGAGACAGGCAGGCAGATCTCTGTGAGTTAGAGGCCAGCACGGTCCACATAGCAGGTTCCAGGACATTCAGGCTACACAGAGACGCTGTCTCAAAAAACAAAGATGAGGCAGACGTCTGTGTCTCCCCGAAACCGGCTGTCGTGATCTACTGCCAGGGAACCTACAAGGGCACTTCTGTGGTGCGCCATGCCTTTCTTTGATGTGCAGAAAAAGCTGGGCATTAGCCTCGATCGCCACTTTGTATTCCAAAGTGTTGAGCAGCCCTTCAAGATTCCCGCCCGATGCCATGCTTTCGAAAAAGAGTGGATAGAGTGTGCACATGGCATTGGTGCTACCCGGGCTCAAAAAGAATGCAGAATAGAATATGAAGATTTCGAGGAATGTTATCTTCGGTATAAAACGATGAAGCGCCTGGGTCAAATCAAACGACAGCGGGATAAGCTAATTAAAGAGGGGAAATACACCCCTCCACCTCACCACATGGGCCAGGACGAACCCAGGCCCTGAGCAGAGCAGGTGGACGCTGCTCTTCATGCTGTTTTCCGCTGGGAGAAAGTCTAATGAAAGCTGCTTCATCGAGTACATAAAAATAAAGAATTAGTCAACCTTAAAAAAAAAAAAAAACAAAGATGAAGAAAAAAAATAATCTAGTTTGCAGACTCAGGGTTAAGGTAACAGGTAACACTTTGAAGAAGTGGGGAGTCAGGAATACTTAGAGGGAGCTCTAGGTAACTGAAGTGACACCTGTCCTCAAACTCACAAGTGGCTGAGACCAACATAAAACTTCATCGCTGCAAAGGAAAGGCTTCGGAGAGGGGAGGGATGCGTACTGCCCCGCCCCAGCTTGCAGGATGCTCCTAAGTGGTTGCAGCATTTTCTTCCAGACTTTCCCTTTGAGATGGAGCCAGGTGGGGCATGCAGGGATTGACCAGTTTCATGAGCATGAGACTCCATTGTTCAGCTGCCAAGGGTAGGCATCCATATTTAGGTATGGGGGCTGACATGGGGAGCAAAGACAGGAATGTATGTGGGTGGGCCTATGAGCAGGGAACCCCTGCTAGTCCACTTAATATTTTTGTGACAGGTCCTTTGGGAAAAGCATCCTGACCAACAGAGGAGCCCTAGTCCCATGTGAGTCTTTCTCCAGGCTATTGTGTGCACAGCCCCTGCAATAGGATCCAGACAAGAACCTATGTGATCACCTGCTCACTGCTCTAGTGTGTGTGTAGGGTACTCAATAAATAGCAGGTAAAACTGAACTAATAAATACATCCTGTGTCAGAGGAAGTATGGTCTTGTGTTTCAACTCCTGCTTGTGTCTACTGGAGATCACTCTTCCTTAGGCAGGGCCCTCAGCGTAGGCAGTAGAGATGAGGTCAGCATTTCCTTACTGAAGGCCTGCAAGGCTGTGGGTGTGTCCAGGTCACAGATCCACGCCCTTGATGTTGCTCCCTCCTCTTCAAGTGTGAGGCCAAGGAGGTCTGATTGGTGCACATCCAGGCCACCATCTTGTCTTGTCACAACCAGAGGAGGTGGGTAAACACTATGTGTCTACCTTTCTGTTCAAAAGCAGCACCAGCTGCTACCCGCACAGGGGGGCCAGGGAGGTGTTGGTGTCCTGGTGGCTCAGTGAGGCGGGGCTTGTGCCTTGAGTTTCATGGCCTCTTCCTGTGCCCTCTGTAGCTTGTATATCCTGATCTTTCTCTGGCGGTTATAGAAGTACATGGCTGCGGTGATTATAAGGACCACAATGACCAGCATTGTCACCAAAATGATGATCCAGGCAAAGTCGTAGTCTGTGTAGTAACAACAGAAGGGGATGATAAGGATTAAGCATCTGGCACCCTGCCCACCACTCACCCAGCCCTATACCCCGGACACTCACAGACCACTCTCAGAAACACGTCCCTGGTGACATTTCCACGGGAGCTTTCAGCACGGCACACATAGGTGCCATTCATCGCCCGATTGACAGATGTCACCACCCCGATGGGCAGCGGGGCTCCATCTCCTTTCCGGTTGCAGTTCAGTGTGTGGGGGGGTGGGTTCCCCCTGGCCTCGCATTTCAGAGTCTGCTGAGTCCCCTCTTCCCAGGTCCAGTTCCCCAGGCAGTCACTCTCGTCCAGGTAGGGACCATCTGGAGAAATGATCGTGTGAGGACACAGGCTGGGAAGGGCTCAGAGGGCACCTGGGGCACTAGGGGACCACAGTTACCACCGGGCAGCCCCACTCACACAGCACTTGTAGCGCCAGGGTCTGGGTTTTAAACAGCACCTGCCCAGCCACGTTCAGGGCAGCAGAGCAAGAGAAGACTCGCTTGTCATCCTCAGCTCTGGCCGTCAGCGTGAACTGGACCTTCGGAGACGGGGACCCGGGCGGAGCACTAGTCAGGTTCACCACCTGCGCGCCACCGCTGGCTTCACAACTCACAGTCACTTGGCTCCCTTCTGAGACGTTTGGCTGGCTCAGGGTCAAGTCAGGAGCTGGAAAGCCTGTGGGAAGGACACACCGTGAGCCCACCCAATGCAAACCCAGCCCTTGACGGCTCAGCAGCCCCCTCTAGTGTCAGCCCCAACCTCCAGCATAGGACATTCGTGGACTGGGTTCCTCCTTTTGAAAGGCCTAGCATATTTTTTGTTGTTGTTTGTTTTTTGAGACGGGGGTCTTACTGTGTAGCCCTGGCTGGCCTCGAACTCATAACAATCCCACCTACCTCTGCTACCGCTGTGCTGGGATTAAAGGTGTGTGTCACTACTCCCTGCCTCAGATCTTTCTCTTGAAAATGCTTTCACCTGCATTAGTCGTGCCCCTGGTCCCAGTCCTGACTCCCACATGAGCTAACCTATGCTAGGCAACGGCCCCAGAAGTTCCACCCCTCGGTCCCTCCTCTGCTTTGGGCCCTACCCTTTGGTACACCTCCTTGGTATCGTCTCTAGCTATATCTGGACTAAGCCCACCCCTTCTTACTGTAGATGCTCAAGGTCCTCTCCGCCCTCAGGGTCTGGTCTGCCAGCTCCAAAACGCAGTGCAGCTGCTGAGTTCCCTCCAGCTCTGCAGTCGCCTCCACCAAGGCCGAGGCCAACACCAAGTCTCCGTGGTTTCTGCTCTTGGAGGTCAGTGTATGGCCTCCCAGCTCCAGAGATATCTGGGCTTCAGAGGCTGGAAACAGGCCTTCCAGGGAGCAGCGGACTTCCTGTTTGGTGCCCACCTCCAGGAGGTCACGGGTGTCGAGCTTCAGGATGTTCACAGGAAGATCTTAGGAGAGAACACAGGCATAAGGAAGAGCAATGGCCACTCACAAACCCATTTTTCTTCTTCCTTCCTTCCTTTCTTCCTTCCCTCCTTCCCTCCCTCCCTCCCTCCTTCCTTCCTTCTTCCTTCATTGGTGTGAAGGTGTCAGATCGCTTGGAACCTGAGTTTACAGACAGTTGTGAGCTGCCATGTGGGGGCTGAGAATAGAACCTGGGTCCTCTGGAAGAGCAGTGTTCTTAACTGCTGAGCCATCTCTCCAGTCCCCCTTTTCTTTCTATTTACTTAATGTATTTACTGTGTATACACGGACACGTCTCACTTGAGGAGGTCAGATGGCAGCTTTCAGGAGTCAGTCTTCTCCTTAGCTGGGAACCGAACTCACGTCATCTAGCTTGGATGCAAACCCTTGACCCAGTGAGCCATCTCACCAGTCCCAAAACTTCCACTAACAAGATCACCATTTTCTCAGCACCTCACCCCCACTGCAGGGTCCCACCTGCACCCTATGTAGGAATACCCTGGTTCCCAGAGCCTCACCGAAAGTCCGGAGCTGCCTGGTCATGGAGATATTCGGGAACAGCGCTAGCCCTTGTGGCCTGAGGTCCAGTTCTGTGCGACATGAGAAATTGGCTTCGTGGTCATCTCTGCTCACCAGCACCGTGGTTGTGACCTCTTTGGGGTCCTTGGGGTCCACATCCACTGGCTGCCGGTACAGCACCTCATCCCCTCGGAGCAGCATGACTGAGAGTTGGCTCCGTGGTGTCCCACCATCCACCAGGCAGCGCAGGGTGAGGTTCTTGCCCACCTGCTGCCAGGTGGGCAGAGGGTCCAGCACAACACGCTCTGGGAATGCTGCAGGGAGACAGGGGGTTAGGGATCAACTGTCTGATGACCTCAGTCTCCCCAAAACACACCCTACCATCTAAGCAGCCAGGAATGCAGAGAGCTTTGGGGAAAGCTAGGGAGGAGGCCAGGAGTGTTTGCACAGGGACCATAACCATCCCAGCAATATCTGAGATAAATTCCAGTTTCTAGCATCAGAACATTGGGCAAATAAATAGAAATCTAAGCACCTGGGTGTGCTAGAGGTTGATCAGACTCTTGGCGGGGGGGGCAGTGGCTCAGTCTTAGAGGGCTTGCCTACCAGGCAGGAGGCCCTGCCTACCAGGCAGGAGGCCCTGGGTTCCATTCCCAGTCCCACAAATAAAATAAGATTAAATTAAATTAAAATGGGCCAGGGAGATGGCTCAGAGGATAAAACTGATTGCCACACAAACCTGAGTACCCAAGTTCAACCCCTGGGTCCCATGTATAGGTGAACAGAATCAACTACACAGAGATGTCCTCTGACCTCCACATGTGCACATGGCATACAGGTCTGCACTCACACTTCATACACACGATAAGAATAACACGCCTTTAATCCCAGCACTCGGGAGACAGAGGCAGGTGGATCTTTGTGAGTTTGAGGCCAGCCTGGTCTACAAATTGAGTTCCAGGACAGCCAGAGCAGTAACAAAGAGAAACCCTGTCTCAAACAAACAAATGAAACAAAAAACAAACAAACAAGAAATACGACAAATAAAAAGTTTAGGTCATCCAAGCTACCTATAAAGCCGGAGCCTAGCCTGGGCTATGTCATATACTATCTCAAAGAGGAACGGCCCAAGAAATTATTCAGAAGGTAACGGGTTTTTTTTCCACCCAGGCATGACGATCTTAATTCAGTCTGAGGGATCCATATGATGGAAGAGAAAATAGATTCCCAAAAGCTGACTCTGAGGGCTGGAGAGGTGGCTCAGTGGTTAAGAGCACAGGCAGGCCTTGCAGAGAACCCAGCATGTATATGGTGGCTCACAAGCCCAGGGAATCTAGCGACATCTTCTGGCCTCCTCAGGCACCAGACACTCTCTTGGTGCACAGACTTCCCTAAGGGAAAAACATCCATACACATAAAATAAAAATGAACCTTTTTGTAAAAGCTGACCTCTGACATCCACACACATACTGTGCCATCCCTTCCCATTCAAAATAAAAATTAAAAAAAAAAATACAACTTGTAGAATTTGAGTTCCTTGGGCTGCAGAGATGGCTCAGTGGTTAAGAGCACTGGCTGCTCTTCCAGAGGACCTGGGTTCAATTCCCAGCACCCACATGGCAGCTCACAGCTCTCTGTAACTCCTGTTCCAGGTGATCTGATTCCCACATACAATCTGTAAGGCCCAGTATATAAAATAGAAATAAATAATTAAAAAAAGAAAAAGAAGAAAAGAATGTGGGTCCTAAGAACCCAAACATCCGCGGAGCCTGCTTCCCTGACTTACAACCCAGGCGAGGGGAGGGCATGGTACATTACTTCCTGACTCTGAGCTTCAGTCTCTCACCAAGTCCTAGTTGTTCCATTCTTCAAATATTTGTCTGCCCTTCCCATCCTGGCTGCTGCAATCACAAGTAGCAAGTGCAGACGGGCTGAGGCTGGATGCCAACTGCTGCCCAGCTTCTGGTAATCCAGCTTTCCACTAACCAGACAGCTCCACTCCCTTTGTGGGAGTGCGTGCTAGCTCCTGACAGCACCTAACCCATGCACAGTCTTCTCTCCCCCACTCCAGCCTTGCTCTGGGCTCTTCCCTCCGCCTGGTGCACCCACCCCCATCCTGGCTGACCTGGAAATCACTAAATAGAGACCAGGCTGCCCTTGAACTCTGCCTCCCAAGTACTGGGATTAAAGGTGTGCAACCACCACACCTGGCTCAAATTCATTGTGGTCACAGGGTAGAAATTAAGGCACAGTTGAACAGCCAAAGTAACAGATACAGAAAGGTCGCAGAGACAGAATTCCAGCCCCAACCTTGGGTTCCCAAGACCGGGTACCCTGGAAAAGCTCTTCAGAGGAACTTCCTAAGGCCACCACCAGGAATGCCTGGGGACTTCCCTTCTTCCAGGGCAGCACTGGCACATAAGCCCCCATCCCCCAAACCACATGCTGAGATTTCCCAAAAGCTTCTGTCCTGCTAGGATTATGGCCTTTAGGCTTTTTCATGTCAGAGCAGTCTGAGGGTCAACAAATAAACCAAGACGCCAAGCGCCCAATGGTCACCCAGTTCCTTGGTGCTAATTCCAGAGCCAGCTGGGTAGAACCTCTGCCTGGAATTCCCCAGTTAGGGGGTAGGGGCACGGTTTAGGTAAAGAACCCCAGCCTAGACTACCCAGAGAAGCTGGGAGCTGGGTTGGTGGTTAGTGCTAGCCTAGCGTGTGAACATTGGGTTCCATGTATAAATACGGCCTCCGCCATTCTGCCCCCACTGCTCCTGAACGCAGAAACCGCCACAGCACTCCTCCTCAGCACCCATTTCCTTCTGAGGTACAACATTCCTTACAGCAGGAAGGTGCTTATGCATTCTTTTATACAGTTGCATACTCTTCCGTGGTATGTCTAAACCAAACTTAATCTCACCATCTCTGTGAATGTCTGACCTTCAAATACAGCTGCACTGCAGATTGGAGGTAGAGCTGAGCGACAAAGTGAATACCTGGCTGTGTGCCAAGCCCTGATGATTTCATCTTCAGCCCAAAGGGACAGAACAACAACCCTCGAGCCTGACCCGTTTGTTCCCTGTAGGAGGGATCCATGCATCAACGATTTCCAAGACTGTGGAGGTCACAGGACACATATAGATCTTGTGTAAAGAACTGACATCCAGGGACTGGAGCGATGGCTCAGTGGTTAAGAGCACCACCTGATCTTCCAAAGATCCTGAGTTCAATTCCCAGCAACCACATGGTGGCTCACAACCATCTGTAATGAGATCTGGTGCCCTCTTCTGGCCTTCAGGCAGAGTACTGAGAATACTATATACATAAAAAAAACCTGCCATCCACCCCAGGCTTGGAAGCACACACCTATGATGATCTGGGTGCCTGGGAGGCACATACATGAAGAGCAAGATGTCAGGGGCTGGAGAGAGTACTCAGAGTTTAACAGCACTGGCTGCTTTTCCAGGGGACCCGGGTTCAATTCCCAGCACCCACATGACAACTCACAATTGTCTATAACTCCAGTTCTAGGGAATTTGACATTCTCACACAGATATACATGCAGGGAAAACACCAATGGACATAAAATAATATTGTTTTTTTTTTTGTTTTTTGGAGACAGGATTTCTTTATGTAACAGACCTGACTGTCCTGGAATTCGTTTTGTAGACCAACTGGCCTCGAACTCACAGAGATCAGCCTGTCTCTGCTTCTCTAGTGCTGGGATTAAAGGCATGCACCACCAGCTACCACCACCTGGCTTTAAAAAAATTATTAAAAATAAAGACAAAACAATAAAGTTTAAAAAAACAGAACAATCCAGACATCAAATGGTGGCATTTTGGAATGTGCTAAATTCCTGTGGTACATTCTCCTTGAAGTTTAAAAAGGTCTCTAAGTGACAGTGGGACTTTCCAAGGCTGTCCGCTGGTGCCAGTTGCCATGTCCCCACTGGGTCTCCCTATGTCCCGCCCCTGGCCCTGTCACTCACAGTATAAGATGATGGTGGCAGAGGCCGAGGACTGGATGGTGCCACAGGTCTCAAAGCACAGGGGCTTGCTGTCTTTTTCAATGTCACTCAGTTCAAACAGCTTCCACCTATGTCCACTCTCTACCTCTCTTTTGGGCCACTGAGTCTCCAAGCCCAGGTTGAGGTTCTCACTGCAGGAGGAAGAGCAGTTCACCTGCATGGATGCACCCCGCGGCAGGAAAGCTTCTATGGGGTGGATGGATACTTGAGCGCCACCAGGCCCTGGAACAAAAAGGAGAGATGATAGGCTGGTTCGGCCATGTAACTTCAGAGCTAGGTGCTGGGTATGCAGCCTTGAGTCAGGCAGGATTTTGCCCTTGATGAAGCCATGCTTGAGTATACAAGGTAACTAATTATGGGTGTTGAGGGGCTGGGTGCAGTGGGTAGAGTGCCTTTCTGGCATGCCTGAAGCCCCAGTTCCATCCTCAGCACCCATAATATGGGTGTAGCAGCACACACCTGTAATTCAGCACTCAGGAAGTAGAGGCAGGAAAATCAGGAGTTGAACACCATCCTGGGCTACAGATGGAGCTCAAGGGTAGCCTTGGCTACAGAAATTCCCCTCTCCCAACACCAAGTACTGGATTTTCTTTCTTTGAAAAGTGGTGGTATATGCCTTTAATCCCAGTACTTGGGAGGCAGAGGCAGGAAGATCTCTCTGAGTTTGAGGCCAGTCTGGTCTATGGAGGGAGTTCCAGGACAGCCAGTGCTACACAGAGAAACCCTGCCTGGGGGAGAAGAATTAAAACGAAAGTGTCTGAGCTCATGTTCCTTCTCTGCCCCAAAGATTCCAGTGCTGTGATTAACAGTCTGGGGTGGCGGTATTCCAGTTGGAGATTTTCTCAGGCACCTCTGGAATTATTCTGGTTCCATGGAGAACTCTGAGGCTAAAAAGATCCAGCTCGGAGTAATGGATTCTGGAAGTCCAGGTCAGAAGCCTCCTGTGAGCTGCAGAGCAAGTTCTGAATCTTCCTCTCATTGGAGGACGCAGGTGCTGCCCCCAGGCAGCAGCAGGGGAGGGCAGCAGTGGGGAGTCCTGAGCCACCTCACTTCTCAGCCTCTGCCTCCTGAGTACACAAACCCTGGAATTCCCCAGCACAGAAGCAGCCTGGACTTCCCCATGGGTGAGGATGAGGAACAGAATATCTGTGGGGAGCAACAGGACTTCAAGGCTCAGCTTGGTATCGGTGGTTCCACATACTATTTGTTCCCCACTTCAGCCACATTCTAACTGCCCCATGACAAGGGCGGTGACCACAGTTCCCATTGCACAGACCAGGATCCCAGGTTCTAAAAGGACAGACAAGTTTATGGAGGACTGAGGGGGAAACTCGGGGGCGTGAAGACTGAGAGTTCAAGGCCAGCCTAGGCTAAGTGTCTTGGCGGCATTCTCAAAACAGGAAAGAAGGGAAGGGGAGGGGAGGAGAGGGAGAAGAGGAGAAAGAGAGGGAGAGAGACAGACAGATAGACAGAATTGTGTTCTGTAACCCATTCGCGGGATTCGAACTCCAAGCTGTTAGTTTTCAACCCTTCACTTCCACTCCCACTTCCCGTTAATAACCACCTAATCACTACCGGTTTGCTGTTCTGCTGGCCAGGGAGAGCAGATTCCACCCGGAGTCCAGAGACTTATCCCTAAAAGCGACCCCACCTTGGACTCACCTGGAATCACAAGGGCGACCAGGGCCAGGAGCAGAAGCAGGGTGGGAGCCATAGCAAGGCCAGGGCAGAGCGCAGGTAGCAGCGTCAGGGGCACAAGCACAGGGTGCAGACTGAGGCTCTGCACCGCGTCCGGTCCTTTATAGTCGCTGGCCACGGGGGACCGAGGGGCGGTGCTGGCGGGGCCACTTTCCCGGAAACCTCGCGCCTTCCCCTCTTGAACGAGGACTTCGGTATTTCCGGATGGAGACAGTGCCCTGGCCGAGAGGGGTGGTCCTGCATCGCTGGCTCTCGTGGCCCAGGAATTTCCAAACTGAAGCAATTGTTGGGGGCAGGGTGTGTGAGGGAGAGGGTGTCAGAAGGTGAGGTCAGGAGAGAAGGCTCCGGGCCTCCTGGAGTCATGCCTCCAGGTTAATTGGTTAACTATTGCGTAGTTCCGTGGACGACTATCCCCTCGAGGGGTAAACTGAGGCTCGGTGCTGGGCAGGTAAACGAAATCAAATCCCGAACCTCCAGCTCCTACAGGCCCCTTTAACCCATCAGATATCCTTAGCCAAGGGTAAGAGCTCCCTGGAATCATTTGGGGACGCCTCTACCCAGAGGCGCGCCTCTCCTTAGGGCCATGCCCCACCTAGTTGGCACTAGAGATTTTCGGAGCAACGGTCCAAGCAGGACCAGACAGATCCGGCGTAGTGAGTCCTGCCAGAGAGGCGTAGTGCAGTCCTCGCGTCCCTCCTCCCACCCACGGGCGCCCACGCCCCCCGAGGCCTCGCTTCCCCTTTCTACTTTGACCTCTGAGGCGTCTTGACAGCTCCCCAAGAAGGAAGGAAGAAGTCTGGTCCTGTGGCATAGAGCCCTGCGCCGCCCTTTCCCAGGCTGGATGAGAAACTGATAGCAACTGAAGGGGAGAGGTGGCCCCTCTCAGAGAGGACTTGGTCTCCCCTTCATTCCTGACCCCCAACCCCCCACTGTGTCTTCTCTCCCCCTCCTTCCTCTCCCCCTCCTTTTCTCTCCAATCTCTCTCTCTTTCTCTCTCTCCCTCTCCTCTTTCTCTCTCTCCCTCCTCCCCTCTCATCTCTCCCCCACAAAACCATCTCTTTTCTTGAGGCTGGGCGTCAAATAGCCCAGGCTGGCCTCACTCTGTAGCTGAGAATGACCTTGAACTCCGGATCCTGCCTCGTGCTTCATTACGCTTGGTTATTTTAACTTTTGTTTTCTTCAGTGAAATGAGACGGACCCTGAAGTCCAAGGCTGACGAAGAGAGATCTCTTGAACCTCACTCTTCCAACTCAGAGGAGGCTTCCTGTTGTGGGACTCGGGTACAGTTGCCGTGGAGACCCGCGCTAGGCCAGGAGGTCGTGCTGCAGATGCGGAAGGGAGAGGTCTAGATGAGCGTGCTCTTCCTCCCGCCGCCGCAGTTCCCGGGACACTCCGCAACCCACGCCCCGCGGCCTGGGCATTCCTAAGGAATTTCCACGGGGATCTTTTGATCTTGGGGGGGCTGGAGAGGGGGCATTCAGTCTCCGCCCCGGAACAACCGTGGCAGATTTGCCAGGGTGACCTCAGGGAGGTGTAGGAAAACCCTCGGAGTGGATCTTTCTCTGGGTATCACTAAGCGTCTTTTGGCCCCTACTTCATGTGCATGAGCCTCCAGGTCCCTCCGGTACCATCTGCAGCCCTAAGAGTATAGTTGTTTAAGTGATGCCTACTGTGTGCAGGGCACCATTGTTCCCTGAGCAGAATATTGGAAAATCCTGCTGGGATGCTCAGCTGAGCGGTGACAAGCAGAACACAACTCTACTGCACACAACTCTACTGTGACAGAAAAGTTCAACAGCGTAGAGCAGCCTGTAACTCAGGGGCAAGATAGCTGATTGAGATCAGCCTCTTTACACCTTGAGCTCAAGGCCAGTCCCATCAACTGGGGACTGGAGTGGTGGTTTAGCAGTTAAGAGCAAGTGCTCTTGCAGAGCACCCTGGTTCAATTCCCATCACCCAGACAGCAGCTTACAACCATCTGTAATGCCAGCTGTAAGGGTCCATCTGATGTTCTCGTCTGACCTCCCTGGCACTGGCAGGAACACACACAAACACACACACACACACACACACACACAAGTAAATCTTAGGGCTGAAGAGATGGCTCAGCAGTTGATGATCCAAGCTCAGTTCCCAGTGTGTCAAGCAGCAAGCATGCATGTGGCACACATGCAGGCAAAGCCTTCACATATGAAATACAATTAATCTAATACAATAATTTAAAAACAATAATCTTTCTAGGGCTGTAGCTCAGTCGAGTGACTGTTTAACAATCACAAAGCCTTGGGTCAGTGTGGTGGCCCAGACCTATTAATCCCAGCACGGAGGCAGAGGCAGACAGACCTCTGAGTTTGAGACCAGCCTGATCTATAGAGCAAGTTCCAGAATATCCAGAGCTACACAGAGAAACCCTGTAATGAAAATGGAAAAACAGGTGTGAGTGTGGAGAGACAGTGCAGCAGTTAAGAGCACTGGCTGCTCTTCCAGAGGTCCTATGTTCAATTCCCTGCAACCACACAGTGGCTCACAACCATATATGAGATCTGGTGCCCTCTTTTGGCAGATTTCTGCACATGCAGACAAGAGCACTCATTTAAGAAAAACAAAAAAAAAAAATCCAGGGCAGTGGTGGCATATGCCTTTAATGCCAGCACTGGGGAGGCAGAGACAGGCAGATTTCTATGACTTCAAAGTCAGCCTGGTCTACAAGAGCGAGTATCAGGATAGCCGAGGCTAAAAGAAACCCTGTCTCGGGGTAGGGAGGACAGTTAGAGGCTAATCTGGTATATATGTGACCTTGCCTGCGTGGTCCACTAACATCTCTTGGGTTTAGATCTATTCCCAGGCTAGACCCGCTGGATTTGTTGAGGTTTGTGGGTAGGGCCAAGGGCAATTCCTGGGTCCTGGTCTGAAATCCCAGGAGGGCCATTTGCCGAGGTGGGGACAGGAATGTACTTCGGAGTAGCACATTCTACAATTACATTCTTTTGTAGTTTCCTTCCCTGTGCTGTGCCTCAGTCTGCAGGAAGGGCATGACTTCCTCCCTGGTGCCAATGGTCTCACACAAACTAAGGAATGCACTGAAGCTTCCAGCCTTAGTCAAGTTCTGCTAGGGCACCTTGCAGTTCCCTCAGCCTGCCATGCTTTCCCAGTCACCCCAACACAGAGCCTGAGCCACCCAGCTTCTGCTCCCCAGCTCTGGTGCTTTGTTTTTTAAGACAAAGTCTCGTGTAGCTCCTGCTAGACTCAGACTACGTAGTCCAGGGTGACCTTGAACTCCTGCCTCAGCTTCCCAAGTGCATTCAGCAGCTTGCCTGGCTCCATCCTAATGACTTGAAAGTGCATTCTAGGAATGGCACTGCTTTCCTAGGGTGCCTTTTGTCTCCCACAGCTGTGGAGGGTCTCCAGGAGGTTCTGGCCTTTTGGAAACCCTGTGGGTGGTGGTAGGTCTTACTGCTTCCTTAAAGTTCTAACACAGGAACTGCATGTGTCCCCTTGGCTGGAACACTCCAGCTCAGACCCTCTAACTGTAGTGGTGGCCAGTACACACTGGACGAACATCAGCATACCTATAACTTATGCCAGTGGCTTGTTCAGTGGGATTGGGGCACATGATGCTGTTTGAGACATGATTTCTCTGTCTAACAAGCCCTGGCTGTCCTAGAACTTGCTTTGTAGACCAGGCTGTCTGTGTCCTGAGTGCTGGGATTAAAGGCGTGTACCACCACGTCCCAGCATTAAGTGTTTTTGAAATAAGGTCTGTGGTAGCCCTTCAAGTTATGTAGCCAAGGGTGACTTTTCCATCCTTCCCTCCCGTTTCTGCCTCAAGTGCTGGACACTTAACAGGTGTGTGCCACCATGCTTGCCTGCCCTTACTATGTAGCCCAGGCTATCCTTAAAATTGTAGTTCTCCACCCTCAGCCCCTCAAAAGTGCTACACTAGAGCAGCATACCACACAGGCTTCTGTTTTTCTAGTAACATCAACACATCCCATGGTTACTTTCAGCCAGAAAAGGGCTGGCAGTCTCACAGTGTGACTGGGGCTGTCTGGCTGTACAGACACCAATAGAAAGCAGTCCTAGTCAAGAGACAGTGCTGACCGTTCTTTGTGGGACCCTGCCCACTCTCTGGGAGTTCCTTCTCATTTCCTTTTTAAATGATTTGTGTGCATTGGTGTTTTGCCTGCATGTCTGTGTGAGGATGTGTGACCCCTTGCAACTCAAGTTAACAGACAGTTGTGAGCTGCCATGTGGGTGCTGAGAATTGAACCTGGGTCCTCTGCAAGAACAGCCAGTGCTGTTAACAGCTGAGCCACCTCTCCAGTCCTCATTTTTCCTTTATAAACCTATGTTCGCCGGGTGGTGGTGGCACAAGGCTTTAATCCCAGCACTTGGGAGGCAGAGACAGGCAGATCTCTGTGAGTTTGAGGCCTGCCTGGTCTACAGAGCAAGTTCCAGGACAGCTAGGTCTGTTAAACAAAAACCCCGTCTCAAAAACAACAACAACAACAAAAAAAAACCTATGTTCTCTGCTAAAAATAAGTAAAACAAAACAAATCAGGCATAGTCATGTGTACCTGGAGTCTTTATACTTGGGAGATACAGCCCTGCCTGGAAACTCAGTGAGGGGCAGAGGGTTACTTAGGGTTAGAGCGCCCATCTAGACACAAGACCACAGGGAAAATTTTTTTTTCTTTTAAGCCCTTTTAATTTTTCTTAACTTACTTTATGTCCTCTGTCTACATGTCTATGTACTGTTTGTGCCTTGTGCCAGCTCCTCTGGAACTGGAGTTGAAGACGGCTGTGAGCTGCCATGTGGATATTGGAACTCCAAGTCTGGTCTTCTGGGAGAGTAGCCAGTGCTCTTCACTGCCAAGTCATCTATCTCTCCAGTCCACAATTTTTAAAAAAACAAAAACAAAAAACTGAGAATATATGAGTGGTGGCACACGCCTTTAATCCCAGCACTTGGAAGACAGAGGCAGGAAGATCTCTGTGAATTCAAGGCCAGCCTGATCTAGAGAGTAAGACAGCCCTGGTTACACAGAGAAACCCTGTCTTGACAAACAAAAACAACAAAAAGCAAAACTGAGAATACCGGCATGGTATCTTTAAACAGGTTTTTTGTTTTATCACAAGAACACACGACATTGGTTTGTCTGATTCTGTGCCTGAGGAAAGCTGTCAGAGGAAGCCCGCATGGCACACAGGTGGCAGACCCTCCTAGAGGTGAATGCAGGCTGCTGGCTTGGCACCCATGGATGTTCCCAGCATCTGCCTCAGGAGGAAGACGTTCCTCCTGACATTGTATTGTAATATACTGGCAGCTCCAAGGGTGCCATCAGAGCAGGATGTGAGCCCTGGAGGAGAGGCACCTAGGATGCCCAGCACTGGATTAACAGCCCAAGCGCTGACAGAATCCCACACGCAGTGACCAACTCCATTTCCAAGTCTTGTGAACAATAGGGTTTACTTTTAATGTGACAAGAGATCCCCAGGAGGCACTCCTCTTGGCTCCTGGCACCAGGAGCTTCTTTGCAGAACAGATGATGTGCTGCTGACCTGGTCCCAAGTGGGGTGGGCCTCTAGGTGCCCAGGGAAGGGTCAGGGGAAGTCATTGTAGGGCAAGCGGAAGGGGTAGAGCGGAGTGTATCTTGAATCCTGCCAGAGTAGCTTGTCCTCCAGGAAGGCGATGGAAGGCAGAGTGAGGACCAGAGTCTGGTGTTTGAGCATGCTGTACACATTCAGGCCTGGGATGTGAGTGCACAGTCAGGGTGTGGCTGTCCTCTAGTTTAGACCAAGTCCCTCTTATCTGAAGCCTGAGCCCCTGCCCTCCTCTAGGGTATACTGCTACTCTTTAGATCCCACTGAAAAAGGAACTGAGGAACTACCTGCCTTTACATCAGCCCAGTATTTGACTGTGACCCCCCCATGCCACATTCCAATGAGGAGGACCCGGGAAGTGGATAAACATACTGTATCACTGGAAGACCAGAATCAGCAGGCACCATGTAGGAGGAAAAGAAAAGGACAGGGGAAACCAGCTCTCACCCAGGTGCTCATGCTTGCCCCCTGCAGGCTATGTGTGGAAGAGACTTTAGCAGATAATGACCTCCCAGGGCTTCTTTCAGTTGGGCAGCTGAAGGATGGAGGAGTCGCACTGGGCAGAGCACGTGCCTAGCACAGGAGGTCCTGGGCCCTGGCTTCCACCTCAGCACCAAAACTAAATGGTAATTTCTTAGGTATGACACTCGGTCATGGTGTGACTGTACAGGGTCTGAACTGCCCAAGAATAACAGTGGAATCTGTGCTAGTTTGCTCCAAGGTTCTCAGGTGAGGGCTTGTGGGGGTGAGGGTTAGGCCCATCACTCACCAACTGCAGGGATCAAGTTGAAGCTCTTGAGCCTGGAGGTGGCTGCCACAACATTCTTGGGCATCTCTTCATGTGTCCTGGAACACATGGATACTAAGAAGGTAAGTCTGGCAAGGCAGAACACAAGAGATGTGGCCCCTATTTCCCCACCCTGCCCTGTGCCCTCACAAGTCTACAAGGAGCACGGAACTCCCCCAGTGGCGGTACTGGGCCAGCTCTGTCAGGTACTGAGGGTCTGCAGTGGGCAGTTCCAGAGAATCCACGATGTGAAGGTCATCCTATGGAAAGAGAGAGAATTTTGGGCTCTGTTCTAGGACCGCCAGGCGCCAGCTGTTTTCCCGTCCAGCTGTACTATACCATACCTGCATCAGCTTGACAGTCAAGGCCACCTTGAGGCCCAGTGCCCTCACTTTCATGGGCAACATGTAGTAGTAACTTGTAGGGCCCCGGGGACCATGGGCTACGCCTCCTGCAGGGACAGTGTGGCATGTGAACAGGTGCTGGTCACTGCTGGGGTGGGAGGTCAGAAATCAGCCTGATGCCTGAGACAGAGTGGTGGAGTGGGCAATAAACAGGAGCTGGAGGAGCTGGGAAGGACAAGAAAGACTGGAGAGTGGGGAAGAGGGCCTGTGGATATGCATGAAGATAGATAGTCATCCAACTCTAGTACAAGAAACTGAAGGAGAGTAAGAGTTCAATACCAGGACCAGCTTGGGATACACAGCAAGACCCAGCCTCAAAAGAAAAAACACACAACCATGTTATCTAAAGAGGTGAGGACTGTAGCTCAGAGAGGGCCTGCCTAGTGTGCACACAACCTTGGGTTCCACGCCCAGCACTGCATCAACAGTGGTGCAGGGCTCTCAGACCTCTGTGCCTCATGCTCAGGATGCCTGAGTCCAGTGTCACCTGTCCCAGTGGGCTAAGAAGCTGGGGACTCAGGTGCCCCTTGTCATGGCAGTTGTGGGCACCTGCATGGAAAGGGTCATCTGGGACTCCCTCCCAACTGGGCCCCACTCACCTCCCCGCCATATGGGGGAACGGATGCTGCCATGCCGGGCACGGCCACTGCCTTTCTGTTGCCAGGGCTTGCGGCCACCACCACTCACCTCAGCCCTGGTCTTAGTCTTAGCATAGCTCTGTGAGTACAAAGAGTGGGGATGAGGTTCAGACAAATGGCAGCAAAGACTGTCTTAGGGAGGGAACGGGAGAGTTGAGGGACTTTGTTCACAGAGCACCTGACGTTTCTGTGTGCTAGCTTGCTGGGCTGAGACCCAGGCCTCCCCATACAGCCCAGGCTCTGTATGGTCAATTTTCCTCCTCAGCTGCAGCAGTGATGCAATTACAGGCTCGGGCCATCAAAGCTGACTCCCTTGACTTCTGAATGTTCTCGGCACAGAACTCCTTCCTCTCACTGACAAAGTGATAATACCAGGATCTGTGTGGTCCTTTCTGGAGTATTCAGGCATGCAGTCCCCATTACCCTCACTCCAGCTGCACGGCCTGTCCCTTTATGGCTGGAGCATGGCTCAGCAGTAGAGTACCTGTCTAGAAACTCTAATGAGGGGCTGGTGGCCTAGCTTAGTAGTAGAAATTCCCAAGTGAGAGGGTGGTGGCTTATTAACAGAGAAACTGCCCACCCAACCTTTGAGGCTCTAGGTCCATCACCCAGTACACAGCACTGAGGACCTCTCTCTAGAGAGGTGATGTGTACCCAGTCTAACTACTGATTCTGTTCACCTCTCCCACTAGCCTGAGTCCTCGGGGCAGGGGTCTGCTGTGTTGCAGACCCGCTAACGTAACACCCACAATGATGGGTGCTTAGATATGACCTGAGAAGTGACCTCCTCTGAATGGCACAGACAGACAAGGCCTGAGCCGGGCTGTTTCCAGAGAGCACACTCGCACACCTGAGCCCAGTGGGCTCTGCCCAGCTACTCAGGACACTCACGATTCTCTTGAAGTTCTTCTGCCAGATGGCAACCTGGTGCAGAACATCCAGCCTGGAAAAAGGGAAGGGAGACCTAAGAGGGACACCCCAATTGAGACTCTCCCACACCTGCATCCCAGTAGAGGAATCCTGGCTCTTCCTTTGGGTGTTCAGGACTCTGTCTTCCACTCTGTGATAACCACAGCTGGCACCGCCCCAACTCAAGCCCATCCATGTATCATGGAGTCAGTCAGCCTTGGTGGCCACGCCCCACCTCCTGGTACTCAAGAGGCTAAGGCAACAAGATGGAAAGCTAAAGGCCTGGCTGTGCAGGACGGTAAGACTCCATCTCCCGCCGGGCGGTGGTGGCGCATGCCTTTAATCCCAGCACTCGAGAGGCAGAGGCAGGAGGATTTCTGTGAGTTCGAGACCAGCCTGGTCTACAAGAGCTAGTTCCAGGACAGGCTCCAAAGCTACAGAGAAACCCTGTCTCGAAAAACCAAAAAGACAGTAGAGTTGAGGGAGGGTGGTGGTGGCACACGCCTTGAATCCCAGCGCTCGGGAAGCAGAAGCAGGCAGATCTCTGTGAGTTTGAGGCCAGCCTGGTGTACAGAGCTAGTTCCAGGACAGCCAAGGCTATAAAAACAAACAAAAAGAATGGAGCTGAACATCAGAACCTCTGTACCTGCTCTCTCACTGAAATGCTCTGATCTTGGCTGGATCCAGCAGGCTCAAGCTCAAGGTATCCAACCTTGTGAGGGGAGGGAGGCTGGAGAGATGGCTCAATGGTTAAGAGTACTTGCTGCTCTTGTAGAGGGCCCAGGTCCAATTCCCAGGACCCAAAACAGCCTACAACTGATTTTAACTCCAGTCCTGACTCCTTCCTTCTTTGGGCTTCTGAGGGCATTGCACACATGTGGTACACATACACATTCTGAAAAACACTATATATAAAATAAAAATCTCAATTTTTTTTTCCAAGACAGTGTTTCTCTGTAGTCCTGGCTGTCCTGAAACTCCCTTTGCAGAACAGGCTAGCATTCAGACTTACAGAGATCCACCTGCCGCTGCCTCCTGAGTGCTGGGATTAAAGGCATGCACCACCACCACCCGGCTCAAATATTTTTTATTTTTTATTTTTTTTTCAAATTTATTTATTTATTTATTATGTATACAATATTCTGTCTTATGTGTGTCTGCAGACCAGAAGAGGGCAGCAGACCTCATTACAGATGGTTGTGAGCCACCATGTGGTTGCCGGGAATTGAACTCATGACCTTTGGAAGAGCAGGCAATGCTCTTAACCACTGAGCCATCTCTCCAGCCCCCTCAAATATTTTTTAAACAAACAAAAGCAACATATAATACAGAACTCTGAAATACAGGTGAGATTTACTGGCATTATAGATCTCTCTCTCTCTCTCTCTCTCTGTGTGTGTGTGTGTGTGTGTGTGTGCGCGCGCGCGCGCGCGTGCGTGCATAGTCAAAGGACAATCCTAGGCATTGGTCCTTTTGTTTGCTGATGTTAATGCCAGGCTACCTGGCCTTGGAGCTTCTAGGCACACTCCTGTCCCCCTTCCATATGTGGGCAGGAGTGCTGGATTACACACATATTCCCTTTATGTGGGTTCTGAGGGTTAAACTCAGACTCACATGCAGGTGCTTTGCCTACTGACCCGGCTCCCTAGCCCTTTATAGTAAGCCTGGTAAAGTCACTAAGTATTCATCACCAACTGTGCTTCACCGGTCACATGCTACTAGCATCCACTGTGGGCAGTGTTGTGGGAAGAACAATCTGTGGGCAACTGACACGGCTCAGTGGATAGAAGCACTTGCAGCGAAGCCAGACACACGATGAAAAGAGAAAATCATTTCCGTAAGTTGTCCCCTCAGTGCCACACATGCACTGTGGCACACATGTCTGTCATCCCCCCAAAAAAGTGGAAAAAAACGAAAAGCCCCAAGTTCATCATGGAGATGATAGGAAGTTGCAGCCCGGCCTGACAGTACACACCTTTAATCCTAGCACTAGGGAGTCAGAGGCAGGAGGGTCTCTGGGTTCAAGGTTATCTTGATCTACCTGGTGAATTCCAGGACAGCCAGGAGAATACACAGAGACCCAGGAAAACAACAACAAAAGAAGCCAGTGGCAGGGGGAGGCAGCTCTTCCTACAGTATCTCACCTAGATACTTCCCTATGATCTTAAGATTTACTTTATATATGTATGTGTCTCCTGCCTGCATATATAAGAATACATGTACATCACGTGTTTGCCTGATGCTCACATATCCAGGAGTGAGCACTGCTTCAAACTACAGTTAGATGGTGCAAAAATTCTTCTTCAGCCTTTCCCGTGATGGTATTACAAGCACATGCCAACAGTCCGGCCTTTTTTCGAGCCACGGTTCCTCTGCAGTACTGGCTGCCTGGAGCTCTATCTGTTGACCAGGCTGGCCTCGAATTCACAGAGATGCCCCCTGCCTCTGCCTCCCGAATGCTGGATTAAAGGAGTGTGCCACCACCACCCGGCTAAGTCTGGCCTCCTTCTCAGCCATTTTTGAAAATGTTAATTCATGTCAACGATACTTAGCATTTTTATTTTTAATTATGGTGTGACATAGCTCAGACTGGCCCGGGACTCGCCCTGACTATTAATTTCTCTATGCTCCTATTTCCACAGTGCTGGGATTAGAGGTGTGGGTTCCTATGACAGCTGTGTAGAATAGTGAAAGGGAGCCCGGGGCCTCGTACCCAGCTGGAGCACTTGCTGCTCTCTTAGTCAACGTTTCTAGAGAACTTCCTGTGTGCTAGATTAATCTACCTAGTCATCACCCCACTTCCTGAGTTCTGATAAAAGGGGGACCCAGCACCAGAGAACGGCAGGATGTAAGAGCCCAAGGTGTTTGTTGGGTTATGTACGTCCTTTGTCCTCCCGCCCTGTGGCAGGGAAACCGAGGCAAAGCCCTCCCACAGCGGCCTGCACTCACCGGGGCGCCGTGGCAAACACATCCGGGTGCAGCTCCGCCAGGCCGACCCGCTCCTGCTCGAAGCCACGCAGCGACTCGACCCAGGCCTGCACCGGGCGCCGGTGCACGGGGACCCGGAGCTCGCACTTGCGCAACACGGGACTTAGAAGACCTGGGGGTCGGGGAATGAGTGAACACGGGTCAGGAACAAAAATCAACACTTGCGCTGCATCCTCCCAACTCTGTGCCAAGCTGTGATCCCGGCCGCCTCACCCGCGCTATCCCCCGGCTCCGAGCTCTCGGCTGGCCGTGCCGAGTGTTCCACTAGCGAGGTGAGGACCTGGAAAACGAGGGACGTTTATTTAGAAGTGCTCTCTGAGAGTTCACAACCTTTGACCTCCGACCCTGACCTCAGCTGGGCGCCCTACCCGGGAACCAGAGGGTCGATGCCAGGCCTGCGAAGCGGCCAGAAACAATCGCAGCATCGCGGGTCAAACCGCAGAGCGGAGATCCAGAGCCCCCAGGAGGCCCGCGGCCAGTGTTGATGACGTCAGGCTGCGACGCCAGACGTCACGAATGCGACTCCGCGGCCCTCGGCTGCAGAACTCACAGTTTTGCTGATGCCCGCGAGCACCTCTGACTCCAGAAGCCCGCCCCTCCGGAGCGCGGCGCTGGGAGTTAACCAATGAGGTTCACTTAAATGTTAATCTTTTGATTGACTTCGGACAAGACTTCCTGCCACGCTCCTTATTTTTTGACTACAACTTTTTCAGCGTCTAACTTAACCCCGTCTTACCGTTGTTGGTATAAACTGGTGTTTGTCTTTCAGAGTCAGTCTCACTATGTAGCCCAGGTGGCCTCGAACTCAGAGAGCCACCTGATTTTGCTTCCTAAATGCTGAGATTAAGGATGTGTGCCAGACTGGGTGTAGTGTTGCACGCCTTTAATCCAGGCAGATCTTTGTGAGTTCGAGGCCAGCCTGTCAGTGTCGTGAATTCCAGGACAGTGAGAATGAGAAAATTAGACAAAATAAAATTTCTGAAAAATTAGACAAAATAAAACAAAATAAAGCAAACAAACAAAAAGAGCGTGTGCCTCGACATCTACGTCTATTATTTCCTTTTCCAAGTACATTTTAACTTTTAAAATTTCTTTTTTGGGGGGTATGTGTGTGTAGGTCATGATTACTAAGGGAGTTGGAGCTTTCCTTCTACCTTGTGGGTTAAACTGAGGTCCCTTGGTTTGGCAGCAAGACACCTAACCTGTTAAGCTATCTGGAAAGCATCTTTTTTGCCCCCTTAAACAAGGCTCCTCTGTGTAGCCCAGGTCGACCTTGAGTTGAGAGTCTAGCTCTCTCAGTTTCTGTAGTGCTGGATTTTATGTGCCCACCCCGCACCTTTTGGGTGTGATAGGGCGTCACGTTGCCCAGGCTGGCCTTGGATTCTGTGTAGTCAAGGATAACCTGTAGCTCCTGATTCTCTTGCCTCCACCTCCAGTGTCTCCTCTTTCCATACCTAAAGACTCCAGGCAGAAAGCTTTAAGTGTTTCTTTTTCTTTCTTATTTTTTAAATTAGTTTTTATTTTATGAGTGTGGGTGTTTTGCTTGCAACTATGTCAGTGTATCATGTGTTTGATTGTTACCCTTGAAGGCTAGAAGAAGGTATCAGATCCTCTGGATCTGAAGCCATGATATGGACATGCCTGTCATGTGGGTGCTAGGAACTGAACCCGGGTCCTCTAAAAGAAGCCAGTGCTCCTAACTGCTGAGCCATCCCCTTCTGCCCACTTTCAGTATTTCTTGGGCCTGCTTATATTCCAGGGCTGATCATAACCCTCTGGAATCCCTTCCATTCCTCCCATCAATTCTGTGTGTCCACCCCCCCCCCCACCCCATATCTAATCCAAGATCCTGCCCCTCCACCTTCCAGGACTCTCCCACGACATGGTATCGTCTCTGTTCCGCACTTGACCTTCAGGGGGCGCTAAGAGCTCACACATGGCTCACTGCCAGCCACTGCGCGGTTTGGACAGAACTTAGAACTGAACAAGCCATCTCTGGGCCAAACACCTTTCCATCTCCTGAATAATGGGGAAATGCTGAGACTTTAGTGAAATGAGGGATACAAAGGGTGGAACTCTCTCTCTCTCTCTCTCTCTATATATATATATATATATAGGGAGTTGAGAGTTCTCTGTTTAGGTCTGTACTCCATTTTTTTATTTGATTATGTGATCTTTTGGTGTCCAATTTCTTGAGTTCTTTGTATATTTTGGAGATCAGACCTCTGTCTGATGTGGGGTTAGTGAAGATCTTTTCCCATTCTGTAGGCTGTCGTTTTGTCTTGTTGACCGTGTCCTTTGCTTTACAGAAGCTTTTCAGTTTCAGGAGGTCCCATTTATTAATTGTTTCTCTCAGTGTCTGTGCTGCTGGGGTTCTATTTAGGACCCCAAAATGTTCCAAAACGTTCAAGTGTATTTCCCAAGGGTGGAATTCTTGGGATGAAATAAAAACTCAATAACCAGCATTAGTGGTTCTAATACTGAGAGGCCTTATGATCAGAGACAAAAGATCAAAGCAGAGGCAGGTAGATCTCAGTGTGTTCAAGCCACCTTGATCTACTTAGCGAGTTCCAGGCCAGTCAGGGCTACACACAGAGACTCTGTCTCAAACAATACAAAACAAAGCAAAACCCCCAAATGCGACCACACACATAACAAAAGTTAAAAACAAACAAACAAATAAAGACAAACAAGAGCCAGGACACATTGGTGGGGCAGCCTCTGGAGAACTTAATTATTGAGCTAAATATGTGGTGGTTTGTGGTTGTTCTTTCTGCATCTATTATTAATTTATTTCTTAGGACACTGGTTTCATGTAGCCCAGGCTGGCCTGGAACTCACTACGTAGATGAGAACAACTGTGAACTGATCTTCTGTCTTCCCCTCCCCAGAACTGGAAGGGCTGTCTTGGGTTACTGTGCTTGATTCTAGCCAAGGAGTTTGGGGTGTGTGTGTGTGCGTGTGTGTGTGTGTGCACACACGTGTATGCCAAACAACACATGTGGAGGTAGGAGGACAACTTTGGTTTGTTAGTTCTTTCCTTCCACCATGGGATTAAAGGTGTGCTCTACCACTGCCCTACTGCTCACCTTAGCTTTTGAGGCATGATGTCTCACTGAATCTGGAGCTCTTGGATTCAGCAAGGCTGACTGGCCAGTGAGCCTGAGGCTCTCCTTGTCTCAGCCTGCCCAATGCTGGGACCACAGGCATTACCACTGCACCTGGCTTTTGTTGTTGTTGTTGTTATTTACTTTTATTGAGCTATGCATTTTTCTCCACTCCACTCCCTTCCTCCCCTCTCTCCTTCTACCCTCTCCCGTGACCCCAATGCTCCCAATTTACTCAAGAGATCTTGTCTTTTTCCCCTTCCTATGTAGATCCATGTATGTCTCTCTTAGGGTCCTCTTTGTTATCT